>NW_018128000.1:298023-315956 GCF_001952655.1 Monopterus albus
TCAGCAGTAAACCTATAGCCTGTCCTGATGTGTTAGCAAAAAGGATGCCTGAGCCCTTGAAAACAAAAGCTTAAAAGACCTGAGTGAATTTCTCTTTGACAGCAGTGCAAAAAATCGAAATGTAAATATTAACCAGAAAGCAATGAAAGCATCTTTTGACCCCATTGTGTTCTCAATGGAGAGAAATGCACCCTGGGGTCTGAACATGATGTAACTTGAATAAGTGAGTGTGATTTAATATTTTGTGCTATTTTGTCTACATGCTCCTGTGCTACTGTACAACTCTCATGTTGAATCCTTGAAATGCAGATAACCATGACCTTTCTTTTCACGTTTTTGGGAGTCAAAGTACAGATTAATGGGATTGAAAACCATGCTCATTTTCTACATGGCACCTACCCAGCACTGCTTGCCATCCACAAATATATTTTATGTGCTTTTATATTTCTGTGTACAGTGGCATTCAGTGAAGCTGACCAAGCAGGGCAAGAAACCTTAAGGACTTGTATAGTTGTGTAATGTGTTAATGTTGGATATGTTTTCCAAGATTTGGGGATTTTCGTTGTCATTCAAGCATTAATTAGAAATGCACTTTCCAATCTCTGTTCAGCAATGCATAACAATTAGAATTTGTTGATCAGCAGTTACTTACTGTATTAACTGATCAATTATGTTTTCATCCAGGTTAAATAGTTGTCAGCTACATTGCTGTTACACTGTGCATCTTGAAATTTCCCATTTTACACAAATGTGATTTTTCTTTGCATTAACTAAAAAAGGGCAACTAAATATGCAGAGCCCTGGCAAAATGAACATTCATCACATGGTAAAATTGACCTTAAGACAATTGGATAAATCTGCCAGGTTGTCTGGGATGGCATGTTGGAATCAAATCCTCCATGTTATGGTCCACAACCACAGTTGAGGATCCTCTGTCATTATTTATTTATTACATCATTGTCTTAACTCTCTATTTTACTACTTACTTAACTAGTTACATTTGAACATAAAAGACATAGTTTTTAGAAATGTGGTTACAATAATAATAATGGTACATGCTAAATACAGAAATAGAAAAATTTGACAGTGTTCACTTTTGACAATTAAAGATTTATAAGTGCTTGAAATGGCTGTTTTTGTGAAGACAAACTGCGCACACACACACACACACACACACACACACACACACATTGTGCCTATTCAGTGTAAGATGTCTTCCATCAAAATTCTAGAATAGCGTTACAGAAGACGTTAAGGCTGTTTGTAATATTTTACTGTAATTATGAAGCAGCAGCCTGAAACACTGAAGGATGTTCTCTTGGGTAAAACATAAGCTTTTATTAAGCTTTCATATTTTCCAAATGAGGAGGCACTGAATTAATGCTGCCTGATGGAAAAGTAATATTTCCAAAAATAAACAGATAGATAGATAGATAGATTTTAAAAATCCCTGCAATGAAATTTTATAGGCTACAGTAAAAGTTAAAATTATTCAGACATTTTCAAAAGCATACTGAATTTTAGTGCCAAAACATGTCATACCACTTTAGTCTTGATAGTTACACTGGCTTTACACAAAGGTACACAATAGATGCATTTAAAAAAAGACAATAATTAAGTTCTCTAAGAATTCAAATTCCTTTTCAAAAATGATTAAATTCAATATAAATACTAACAGAACGGCATTACTTAATAATTGTACAATAAAAATGTAATTGTCGATTTCAACAAAATCTTTAAAGAACACAAATCACACTGAGCCAAACCCAGGGCCGAAGCTGATCTATTTAACTACAAGTAGGTGGCTAGCTCGGCCCTGCTCGGCCCTGCTCGGCCACCTTGCTCACCCAGCTCCTTCCACGTGAACCAGAAACTCTGCAGGAATACAACGCATGCGTAACACAACAGTAACATGCCAAACCGGAAGACGTGTCACATAACTCCCGAGTGATTCATCATCTTGAAAACACGATCTTTGCTGCAACTCTTCTGACAGCTAGCAAGCAAGTCTTCAGCGCTCTAAACAAGTAAGATGACAGCTCTGTTATCAACACGCGACCTTATTTTAGCGTCACATTTACACGCAGGGAGAAATGCAGTGTTGTTTTCTTTCTTCTTTCCTGTCATTTTCCTTCGGATCCGGGTGGGGTGTTGCTAAGTGAGGTCGCTCCTCCAAATAGTGCTTCAGCTGTTTTGGACTTCGAGCTGGTTAGCGTTAGCTGAACTTAGCTATAGCTCGCAGGTCTAGCTTGGTACACTAGGCACTTTCTGTTTACCCTGCATTCACCTGGTCTGACAGCTAGGTACCTGTTTACAGTTCTGCTTTGTGACAAACCCATGATATTATTACCACGGTTAAGGAAAGGCTGTGGTGACAGTGCGGATAAGTTCGCTTTTCGCTAGCCAGTTTTTCTCCTTGTCTTTGATTTGTGTTTGCATTAGCTGCTGCGAAAACAAGTCTGCTGTTTATGTGCTTGAGCACCCTGAAAGCACGTTTGTGGGAGATTACCTCGCCAGTTTCATTTAACCTTCTGCATTTCAGTTAAACAGCTGTTTATAGGGAAGAACACCCATACAAAGCGAGGTTGATACTGATGCTTAGCCGTGAGAGACTGTATGTGCTCCAGCCATCAAGGCCAGCAGAGCGCAATAATATTTTACTGCAACAGTTTATGAGTAAATCCACACCAACACAGAATAAGAATGTAAAGCCACAAAACCAGTATATACAAACACTGGTAAGTCTGGAAGTCAGAGCATCAGCATCTGTATAATAAATAAGCTGGCACTTAAATTGAGCCATATACAGTGTATTAATGTTTAATTCAGGGCTCCTATAACTTTTTCATTTTGTACTGTATTTCATTTGACTGGAGGGCCTACAGCTGGATAGGAGAGGCTCGTAGTGGCTTGTCTGATTAACATCACTGCAGCTGCTGTCCTGGTGTCATAGCATTTGCTGGACTGTCTGTATCAGCTCCAGGATTTGTCTTTGGGGACATCATTACTATAGTCTGTCTGTTTATTGCTGAGCTGAAGGAGAGTCTTGAAACTTCTCAAGCCATAACTGAAGCAAACTAAAGTAGGACTGGATTATATAAACAAGAAAATTGTGTTTTTTTTACCTTGACATTGATCATGTATGACAAAATTTGTGTTTTTAGAACATGGCAAACATTACAACACAGTGGGTTCCCAGCATACTGTCAGTAAATAACAGGAGAGGTTTAGGTGTCATACTGTAAATTCCTTATTGGAAGACATGGATGCATTATTACACTTTCACTAAGACTGATGGCAAATATGAAAATGTGAGAAATATGAGAATATATGTGCAATAACCCCTTACTAGACATGTGCAATAATAATACAGAAATGTTCCACAAGGTATTTTTGTAAGAGCATCTCATCAACAGTGTTCTCTTGTGGGACCTGAATAATAGCAGGACATTCTCTACCAAGCAATGGAAACAAGCCTGAATATAAACTGTGTTTTAGTATGTTATAACCCCTCACTACCTCACCAAGCGTAATGACATATCCAACTCCACCATGTGAATTACTGAGTGCGACGTTTGAAGTTCACTGGGGAAAATACTATTACCCTATTTTTGTGTATTGCGGTTTTAATGCTTTGTTGCCTTTATGTAACTTTTTTATTTTTAGACTAAGTGTTCTTTCTGGCTTTGACTCCTTACCTGACTCCAAAAGAGAGCTGCAAAAGAATTCCTATAAGCCTAGACTGTCTGTTTATGCATAAATGACTTGATTTGACCACCGTGGCTAGTTACGAAAGATAAAAGGAAGTGATGTAGAAATTGTCATTTAAAAAAAGGTGTAAGTTGTATATAATTACAGATCCACTGGTGTAGTTTGTCATTGCCTGTTAAACCTTAATATCCTCTAGTATTAATTTGATCTCCATGTGATTTGGAGTTGCATATTTTTCCTAGATATTTTCTCATTTGGAAAAACATCAGGATCAGATAATGTGATAGGTGATGAAATTAATAGTTTCAGGTCTGAGTCTTGGTGATGTAAACTGACATGAAGAAATACTGGCAACAGTTTCACAGCTATGACACTTTTCTGAGCATGATTAAGTAGCAGGAGATTGTACCTCTATAGGAACAAGTTACTAGATGTGCTGTGTTGTAATACATGTCCCAACAATATACTTCATCCATGGTATTCATGTTTCGGAAACTACCATAAACAGTAAAAACAGCAGGTACAATGTATTTGACTGTCAAATTAACGTGTATGACGGTGGCTTTAGACGTAATGGGAAGTGGTTCATTGACAGGTGTTAGATGTCACTGAACAACAGACACTGTTGTGTTCACCAAGCCTCAGAGCCAGTTTCAGTCCCAGCTGCTAAGAGGTCATGCTGTTTGCTTCTTTGAGACTGTCTGGAGTCACCTGGCTCAATCTTGTTCAGATATTTAGGTTGGCTGGGGTTACTTGTAACATGATGTGTGATGGATGCTTTTGCACAAAAGGCTTTCCAGGAACATTAATGCTTACAGGGAAATTAACTCCAATGTCACACTTTAATACCATTATCTAGTTACCTATCCAGACACCACTGTAACTAATTGTTAGAAATGAGTCTTTTTTTTTTTAAAATGCAGATTTGAACACCCTCACAGTCAGAGACAGCATACTGTGGCCAGCAGGGACAAAAATGTCAAAACGTACAAAACTGGTGACTGCTCACAAATGCTGAATTTCAAGTTTATATTGTTAGCATAATCAGACCAAGCCTAACCCTAAACAATGTTATTATCATCTGTACCTTTTGAACAGGTTTGTCATGATGACAGGTCTCTTCAGTGTGCTTATGCCCCATATTCTCCTTGTCGAGCGGGATTCAGGAAAGTGGCTGTCAGAAGGTTCACGTGTTCTTCGCAGGAAGGTCAGCAGGCTCAGAAAGTAGATGGAGTTAGAATGAGCCACACCATCATCTAGAGCCAGACGAGACACTAGACCAAATGCAGCAGCTAATGCCAGCAGAAGGAAAATCAAGGTCTTATCACCTAATCCTCCTACTGAAGTGCCAGAAGTTTGTTCACCTATGCATCTTGCACCCACGCTCATAAAACTGATAAAACTTCCATCAAATAGAATGTGATCATATATTACAAGGTTTAACCTTGAGGACTGTGAAGTCTGCTCAGCCTATAGAAACACAAACTCATACAGACATAATGTGGCTTCTGGGGGTTTTGTGGTCTGCCTGCAGTACATCGCTGGCCACTCAAAGTTCTGTGCAGGAAGTGGCTGGGGAGCAAGGCCTCCATTTGGTACTGTACTGCAACAGGTTGGTAATGACTGGGTGCAAATTTGCTACCATGTTTACAGTTTGAGCCACAGCCAAAAAGGAAGAAGTATGATCATTTTGACACTTTTCAGAAGCCTTGGTTACTGTCGGTTTATTTGTTAAAATGCATTTTATCAAGTGTGTTTGATGAGGCTCATGGGATGGTGCTCTGTACAGTCAGCATTAAGTAATTATAATTCAGTGTGTTTATCACATGCTTCAGGTCCAGTCTGACTCTTGAAGAAGACTTCTGCTCTAAATGACGTAATTTCCCAGCATGCCTTGTTTATTATCTGGGTTCCTTCTCATTGCAGCATCTTACAGCCAAGTATATCAATGGGAGTGTTCACTTTTCTGCTTCGTGCTGTGCTCTGTGCAGCTGGAGCACATGACTCTGTTGCTTTCCACATGTATGTTTTGGTTGTGCATGCATGTGTGCGTATAATTTGCCTGGGTTACTTGTGTATAAATGCCTTTTGTGTGCATATAACCGTGTCACTGTCTGTGAATGAATGCTCCCTTCGTGCATCGTTCCCAACTATGTGTGTTCCTCGGTGGTATTATGACAAACCCCACTGCTGTGTGTAACCCAGTTGTTCAACATTTGCATATAGTCTTAGTGTGTTTACTTTGTTGGCGAAACACAGCTATAATAGAAGTACAATTTTAAGTTATTGCACTCCTTTTGGCAATGCCTATCATACATTTAGGGCTGCAAGAAACCTTTATTATTATTTTCATTATAGATATTTTGTTCATATTTTCCTTGAGTTTATTGTTTAATGTTTACTGTCATCATATAATAATGTAGCAAACTCGTCTCAAAACAGTTCAACAAATATAATAATTATCTGGGGCCCCAAGTTCTTTTATATGGTGAACCAACCAGATTTGAATGTAATTCTGGCTAATTAAAAACAGTGAGTGAAGTCCCAAAACAGTGACTTCATCCTTTTACAACACGAAGGAAGTGAGAGAGCAGAACTGGATTTTATGGGTTATGGTTTATTAATTAAATAAACTGTAAACAAAATGAATACTTCTGCAGTAGTTTTTGATCTATGAAAAGGAAGCTGTTAACTATAATGTGGGGAACTTTGAATGATTAGATAATGGGATTTTGCATGAATCAGAGCCTGACACCAGATCCGTTTTCAGAAGAAGGACAGCTCTTGCCTGTTGTTGTGTCAGTGGATGGGAGGAGGTTATGTGAAACCCTGAGATTTGATTCTGGTTCAGCTCAGTCGACGTTCTGGAGTTTCACTGAGCGGCCTGTTCCGAGAATTCTCTTAGTTGCCTTGGGACTGGTCTAGCAGGCTATGCTGGGTCTCAAATGGCTAAATCAGCAGGCTGTTGGATGCTGAGAGACACGGAGGTGGAATTTGGATGCAAAAATACTAATTGTCTAAAATACTATAAAAATAGAAAAAAAAAATTTAACGTTAATTGTAAATGTGTTCTCATGTGGCTTGACTTGAGAGGAAGAAAAGTTAAAAATAAATGAGAATAAAAAGGAGTCTTGTGTGCAAAGTAATTTCGAAAAAGAGGAGAGAAACAACACCCTGAATTTGACAGATGAGAAAACAAACTTTAGATGTTATTAGTTTTGAGCATCTTGATTTCATGCGCCTTCTGCCCCTGTGTGCAGTGCAAAAAGAGAAAGGATTGTCTGGGCCTTTCAAAAGACAAGCGACCATCTCTGGGTGCTCTGGTGTGGGATCCACTCAGAGAGATCAGAAAATGTTTGGCTTAATTTTATCATGAATTAAAGAATCCAACCAGGCCATCTTAATAAATGAAACCAACGTTTGTAACAGAACTGAGCCTACTGAGATTACCACAGACACACAGAATGAGGGATATTTGGCTACATTCAAAAGTTTTACACCAACACATCCAGATTAGTCAAGTTCAAATATGTCAATCTAAATATATCTGAATGTCGTGTAACGTTAAGTCTAATTTAAGTGAGACACCAAAGATGAACATTTTGTACTGTAAAGGTTTGTCATATCAGGATCCTTTAGTAGGAAGGCGTTGCTCGCTATCACAGTGTATAACTGAAAGTCATGTGGTCATTTACTAAGAACAGTGAAGAGGAATTTGGAGCATTATTTATACAACATTTTCAGCATGTGTCAGTACTGAGTACATGTGACTTTGTGTGATATTGAAGAGAGTTCAGTCTGAGGCCCGAGCTTGTGATCTGATAAGCTTGGTCTTAGCTGCAGGGAGCTTTGCATGGCTGTATGTGAGGGGGTGTCTGCAGAGAAGGGGGTGCATGACTCCACAATGGATGTGTGGAGGTCTTTCTTTAAAAGTTCAGTGGGTGATGGTTCTTCTTTCAGTCTCTTAACTAAAAACACATGTTGATGCCAGACCTGGTATCTTTTCCTGATATTTGGTCCTAGCAGGGAGCTCTTCCTTCATGGTGATAAAAGGCCCAAGGGTGTTCGTTTTTAGCAGATTACTCCGTCCTTCTGTAATAAAACCTCTGTGCTTGCTCTGTGAAAACATTTGCAAATCATATCCTGAGCGGCAAAGTGAGGTCATGAGTTTCAGAGTTTGCTGTCAGCTTTGTTACATTAATTAATCTGCTGCTGATTTTTTTTGTTAATTGAGTAATTGTTTGATGTAAAATGTTGGAAAACGGTAAAGAACGCAGCTGAATGTCTTGTTCTATCTTCTCAAGCCTCCCATAACTGCTGGTGATTACTCGCTAATAAAGGGAGTTTCGTTCTTTACAGTAATCAGTGTTTTAGAACTGTTACAAAAACTTCCTTAATGATACGGTAAAAGCAATGAGCGATTCATCTGTTGTTGCTTTCATGCTTGCTTACTGGTATCAACTAACCTTGCATGAAGGCATTTGTTTGTGGTTTAGTTCAGATAATGAGCCAGCAAGTTGTAACATAGAGACAGTGGGTTTTGCTGACGTTTGCTTGCCTTTTGGTGCAGTGCTAGTAATCATACATGCCAAGAGTAGAAGATAAAGTGTGAAATACATAAAAATAATGCTAGACCCACAGCAATTAAAGATTAAAGCATCAGCATTAAATCATTTAATGCTCATAAAGTTCTATATCAAGTATGTTGAAAATGGAGCCATCCAGAGGGAAGCTTACTGACCTCATTTGGCTGCCAGCTTGGCCTGCTCGAGACTGGGACAGCCAACTGGCAAATGCTGCAGTGATCTGGAGGAGACTTAGTCACACCCTCACCACTGAAAATTTTAGGATTTGTGCAGCAGCAGGTTTTAGGTCAGGCTTACAAAGTGCCCTTCCTTTCATTATCTGTGAGATAATGACACCAGACTTGCAACCTAAAAAATGTGGCTTACTAAAGTTGTTTGCCCGGTGTCTGGTACTAAGGAAAGAAATAACACGTGCAAGGTTGTAAACACCACCTACTCTGTTTATGACTTTTATAATCCTGTAACTCTAACTGAGGAAGTATCTCAAAGAAGAATTCTTACAGACCACCTCATTTGTTAGAAATGCTTAACCTGTTTGCTGGAATACCAGAAAAAAAAAACACCAGAAGAATCTAATGCTGCTCCTTTTGCTGTATGTGCAGGCTGCCCTCTTACAGAGCTTGGGTGTACAGGAGAGGGAAGGGGAGAGCTGTAACCCTGGTCTCCTCAGCCCACCCTGAGTAAACCAGCCCGCCATGGATGACAGCTCCTCCTTGGGAAAAGTCAGCAGTTCTACTGAATCTGTGGCCACCGTCACCAGTGAGGAGTTTGTTCTGGTACAGTCCAGTGCTGCTGGGTCACCACAGGGCTCTGAGGGCAAACCAAGACTCAAGGTCAGAACTACACATGGACACACTTTTACATCTGACTTGAACATTTCTGCTGTATGTAATATCCATTCTCCCATAATAGAAATGTGTTCATAATTAAGTTACTTGAAGGCTGCTGGTCAGGTTTGTAGCTCCAAAAGGTCAAACATAGCAGCTACAACACCTTCTTCACATCACACTCGTCCTGGATTTAGCAATCTTCGTTGCCTGTTAATTCGGTCAAATGTGTCTCTGGCCACCACTGATCACTAGTGGGTATGTTTATTCCTGGATTGTCTATGGTTTTGCTGTGTGATAACAACCTAAGAAAGCATGTTAAAAGCAAGTGGAAACAGGCATTTACCAAAGCATTGACTCAGGCCAGGAAGTGCCACTCTGTCTTCATCTATCTTTATGTATCCTTCCCTTTGCCGCCCTCACCAGGTTTTGTCTGCCTCTGTTTGTCTTTGTCCCGCATCCTCTTGTTTTCTTTTCCACTCTCCCCTAGATGTCTTGGAATGGGAGTGAGCAGTTGGAGAAAGCTATGGAGGAGGTTTTGGATGATGACGACGACGATGATGATGATGAGGTGAAGGTGGAAAAGAGCAGTGTAGAAAAGATGGAGAAACACAAGGACCCAGAGAGCCGACTTTCAGGTACACACTGGACCTCTGAGGTCCATTTACAGCCACTGTGTCTTAAAGTTACAGTCTTTCATTCACCATTCAACCCTGCATCATCAGAGTGTGTCTATATCTTTGTAGCTAGATGCATGGGAGGGCCAAAATATTAGAAACGCCTGTAAAATACTGATGGTACTGCAGGTGAAAATCTACCCAATCCTACTGGCATTTAAATAGTTAAGGCAAAATGGATCTTTATTTATATTACCCACATGTGAGTTTTTATATTTTGTTAACTGAACAACCGTTAGCTTGTAAAGCTGTCAACTAAAGAAAATGGACAGTTTGATGGATCTGTTTAGTAAAAACAAAATGCTCTGGCCATAATGGAAACGTGTCATAAACAGTCGTTATTTTTTTCTCTGCACAGTGTCAGTGTTTTCTTATACCATGTATTTTTGGAAAATGTCATAGAAGTTAAATTTATTGTGAATGATCTCGCAGTATGTTTTTAATCCTGTCTTTTATTTCACTAGAATTAAACATCAGGGTGGAAATAAAGTGCAAAGCACCCTTGGATCCATAATGTGGAAAACTAAACTGACCACCTGGTACAATCTAGCTATGTGCATAACATTCATATAAGGCTACTTGTGCTAAAAGGTATCAGGTTAACATAGTTTGTGTCTGAACTCTGTGACATTGGCTTATTTGCTCTGTATATCAGCAGCGAGAGGTCGGCCCAGACAGTTTAGCAAACGGCGCAAAAACAACACTGGTCGATATACTGCACTGTAATGGTCAATGGCAGGTACAAGACGTTAGCACAACCAGGATCCAGCCCAGGATCAGAGGAGATAAACTCTAATGAAAAGTACGTCAGCATGTATTTGTGGATGATGTACTGTAGGTGTGTGTTTAGCCCTTCCTCACTTTAAGGTGAATATAACAACTTATGAAACCATGCGTCACAGAGGAAGGAAGCACATGCCTGTCTCTCTCCGGACAAATAGTTGTTTGCTTTGTTGCTGACAATGACATTTGTAGTACAGCAAACTGCAAAAAAATCAAGGAATGTCCAAACATTCGCATGGAGCTAGATAATTATTTTTAAACCTGTTGTACGTGGTGTGCGAGCAGGTCTGTGCATTCTGGAAGCTGATGAATACATGGAAAGAAAGTCAGTAAAGGCTGGAAACCTGTTTTTTGGATGCTCGAGAATATCAATTTCACACATGCCTTAAGAGGACCAACCTCAACTAAAATGCATTTTGAAGTCAAAACTGAACATTTTATTTACTGACTTCCTTTTACTTTATTTTTCCCATCTTTCATGGTACCAGTGTTTGGGGCTGCACAACTGTGGAGTTGACCAAGAGGAAATGTTAGCATGGCAGTGAAGTTCCAGCTGCTCTCATTGTTCTACTTCCTGTTTGCTAAGTGTGAAGGTTTCAGGTCAGCTGTAATTTCAGGGAAGACCATCTCCCCTAAAACTTTGTTTGTCATTGCTTCTCCCCTTCTTCTTGCATTTACTTCTTTTCAGTTGTGTTTTTATGGCTTTGCCTTGTCTGGTTGTCTCTCTTCTTTAATGCACCAGTCTGTGGTAAAGCTCGTAGACTACAGGATGTAAAAATCCAGGAAATTTAATGTTCTCATGAAGGTTTGGCAGTTTGTCAAATGCATACAATATGTTTTTGTTGAATGCTAATTAAACAATTGTTTATTTATCTTTTAAGTTTCAAGTTTTACTAAACCTACAGGGAGAAATGTCTTTGTAGCTTGGAATATGGACAAAAAGCCCCAAGATTACAATTAAACTTTTCAGAAAAAAGCGCAGATATCACAAGCTTTCTGTCTGTCCACAGAACCATGTCCAGTGCCATCCAGTCCCACAGTCCTGGAAGAGGACAGTGTCCAGTTCAGCAAACTCTCCTACCTGGGCTGCACCTGGGTCAAAGCCCCTCGCAGTGAAGCAGAGGCACAGAGGGCCATGGCCACCCTGCGAGCTGAAAGTGCCATCCCCATCCCCATCACCCTGCATGTACCCTGCGGTCCAGATGGCTCTGTCAGGTCAGACAGACAAATGAGACAGACTGTGTGAGACAAAGGGACATAAACTGAGACCTAGATCAAATAAAACAGTTTATAGTAAATGCAAAGTAGATTTGTTTGTTGAGAATTTCATCAATCAATTAAACTGCAGATCAGGAGCTAAAACTCTGGAGAACTGATTAATATATGAGAAGTATAAAGAGTATGGTAACTTTATTCATGGATGGCAGGAGTTGTTGTGAAACTAGAAGATCATATTATGAGTATATGTCATCACACAAACAAATCATTACTGTATTAGAGGCAGGGGAACACAGTGTAGTATGTATACAGAGACTTCTGGGCCTGACTTCTACAGCACTATCTGTTTGATAAAGCAGAGCTTTACCCCACCACACATTGCAAGTTTCAGTATACACAACCTAGGAGCTCAACCAAGTCTGAATTACTGTATTTGCCCGTTAGATGTACCCATCTCATCTGGTGCCTGTTAGCCAGCAGAATAAGTAAAGTTACAGATGAAATGGATATTACATGAGTCTAGAGAAATGTTTCAACCCTCCTGTGTCATGAAATAAAAAGGAACATGAACTGTTTTACCATAGAGGAAATGAGACATGGCTTTTTTGACCATGTTGAAAATTTCTGTATTGCTAGATAACGATGACATGGATGCACTACCTCAAAGTGTTTATTCGTCATATACACAGTTAGGAAACCTGTTTCCCTGGACAATGAAATTCTTACTTTGCCGTCCACATGAATGCCACAAAATAATGTGCAGCAGTCAACAGTCAATGTGCAATTATGCATGTGCAAACTCAGAATGTAAACAGTACAGGTCGACAGTACATGACGTATTTCCTGGTAATAAACTCCTCAGCTGTTTAGGAGTCTGATGATAGAGGGAAGGAAAGAGTTTTTCAGTCTGGAGGTCCTACACTTCACACTTCTGAACCTCCGGCCAGAGGGTAGGGAGGCGAACACTCCGGGCCGGGGGTGGGTGGGATCTTTGAGGATGGAGGCAGCCTTCCTACACACCCTGTGGTAGTAAATGCCCTGCAGAGAGGTCAGTGGAGTCCTGGTGATCTTCTCCACAGTCTTTACCACTCTCTGCAGGCGCTTGCGGTCCATAGCAGTTGTGCTGCCATACCAGACAGTGATGCAGCTGGTCAGGGTGCTCTCAGTGATGCAGCTGTAGAAGTTGCAAAGGATCCTAGGCAACATGCCAAACCTCCTCAGCCTCTTGATTGATGAAAGCCAAAAGCAATATATAGTATCTAATACAAATTGACAACATCTTAATTGTTTGAAAGTGTTTGCTCTGGACTCTCAGGTCACAGGTTAATAGAGAAAATGAATAAAACTTGGATAAATGTTGAAATTGATTTGGCAGAAAATATCAAAAGCAATTAGCTCATTTAGCTAATTTGCTGTTGCACTGAATCTGAGTCTCATGTGATATAAATTCACTGTTTCCAGGATTGTGGACCAGGCTTCAGGTACAGAGATCGCCTCCTTTCCCATCTACAAGGTGTTGTTCTGTGCTCGTGGACAGGAAGGCTCACCGGAGAGTGACTGTTTCTCTTTCACCGAGAGCTACCGGAGTTCTGAGGACTTCCAGATTCATGTCTTCTCTTGCCACATTAAAGAAGCTGTGAGTGTATATATATGTAGTCCACATTACATTAATTGAAATGTACCATGGCTTTGAGTTGTCCCACTGCTTAATAATACTTAATAGTTGTATCTACAGTCTGGAGTGTAGATATAACTTTTTTAATTCAGGTCCTTTAGATGACTGGCTGTTCAGTGATGTTGTTGCACAATAATCAATTGCAGCTATAGAGTGCCTTAGGGATAACGTATTATTGTAGGCCAGCCTGGAAGTTAGCATCTCCCTGGCTCCTTCCACAGAAAGTGCATTAATGTTAACTCAGTTCCAGGTTTTCAGACTTTCTGTTATGGCACTAGAAAGCTTCCTTGTGTTCTTGAAATACTTGGCAATAAAGTTTATGCTTTGCTTTGAAGCTGCTTGGGACAGCAAAGACAATTAGAAAACTAATAGTAAAATTTAGAGTAGATAATCAAAAATTTACATTCCATAGGCATTACATAATTTATGATGGTTAGTAAGGAGGATGAGAATGAGACACACAGGTAAAACATGATCTCTGGTTTCCTTTAAGTATGTTACATGCCTCCTTATGGAAGCAACATTGCTGTGTTGAAGCTACTATGATATACCAGGAGAGCGGAGTGTAGAAGAAATAAATCCACTAACTGTCATGAACACAGTACACCTCCACAACCAGTTCATTCTCAAATGGCAGAATTGTGATGCTGACTACAGGCTTTGTCTTGTACTCTAGTGGTCACAATACAGATATTCTCCACCTTTAAGAACAGACATTACTGCTTATTAGTGTGCAGTATGCACACTGTGTACTGATGTAAAAAATGGTAGAGGCCACAGTCCTGTAAGTACTGACACTGGTAAACCAGCTGAGGGCACCATTGTCTTCCAGTCTTTTCTCAGTAATCTTCAATCTCTTCTACACTACTCTTTTCTTTATTACTGGCACCTTTTATTTTCATGTTCTGTTAATTTCTCTTTGCTTATATTGAGTATTTATTCATTTCATTTTTACAAAATGTTATCTTTGCTTGCCCCAAAATGAGTTTTTTACATTCAGATTAATTTTTTTTTTTTTAATTTTCTGACACTTCTCCTCCTAATCAACGAATCTCCTGTATTTTTATTCCTGGTCTTCTCTTATCCTCTTCCCTCCAGGTCAGTCGTATCTTGTACAGTTTCTCCACAGCCTTTCGCCGTTCTTCTCGGCCGGCAGACATTCGGGACTCGGCAGCATCCAGTCCGCCCGACAGTGACCTCTACACCTTTACTGTCTCACTGGAGATCAAAGAGGATGATGGCAAGGGCAACTACAGGTACTTGGTCTGCACATAAACACACACACACACACACACACACACACACACACACACACACACACACACACACACACACGCTCAAATTAATTAATACAGGTTTTTCCAGATTTCTTTAGTATAATGGTGCTTTCTTTTCAAACTGTATGCTATCATCATCATTTTTAGACTGTATGCCCAAATTACATTGCATGAAAATATCCATTTAACAGCCGTTTAAAAAGCATTGTAACATGATGTTATATAGTGCCATTATTTCCTCTTGAGGAGAACCCTGTGATATATGTGAATTATGAACACTTTGTTATCAGCTCTGGGCTGTGGCGATCACAGATATCTTGATAGTTGGAAAGGTTTAATGTACCTCTGCAGTGCTGTTTTATCTGTTTGTTATTGTTCATCTGTAAAGATTATCAGCACAGTGAGACATTTTTTTCCATTTTCAAAAACCATAATATATCTAGTGTTTTAGAGATGGATTTTAATTTTCTTATCTGTTATCACCACTGAAATAAAGTGACAGTTTGTCCTGAAAGCACAGTAGATGCCTGTAATTCATAATACACTCAGGAGAAGGCTTGAGGGAAGGTGTTTTATCTGTTAGTCATTTGAAGATAATCTTCTTTTCAAAGGATATCTGGCAAAGAAACTGGCATTAAGACAGAGAGACCAACAACATAAAACACTTAAATTTCCATAAAAGAATAACACAGTACAACAATATACAAATAAAATGGAAATACACCCAAGTCTTTAATATTATATATAGTAACGCTCCTCCTTCCTCTCCACAGTCCAGTGCCTAAGGACAGAGATAAGTTCTACTTCAAGCTGCGACAGGGTATACAGAAGAAGGTTGTAATTTCAGTTCAGCAAATGTGCAACAAGGAGCTGGGCATTGAGAGGTGAGGATCACTGGAAAAAGAGACCATTCATAATAATGTATTTATTTTCCTTAACCATTTTTTTCAGAATGGGATTCCTTTTATCTGCTCTGGTCGAATGTCGGCGTCTTCCTTCTTTCTTTTGCTTTTTGGGGTTGTTTTCTGTATAGGATTGTCTTAACATATAATGTGTATTATGATTATTCTTGCAAGAAGAAATATGCTTGCATTGTCAGCTGTTTTTGGTGCTGTGCCACCAGAGTTGGGAAGGCATCTGTATTACAAGGACAAATGAAGTAAACTAAAGGAGGTAATGATGTAGAACTCCACAACATGCTGCTGTTGAACATGTTGAGTAGGAGTGCAGCATGCAGAATCTATAGTTGTGTTATAAACTTTATTATGACTGGAATGGCTTGCTTTCACAAGGACAGTGTACAAACTTATTGGTGACATACGTCAAGAAACCTGAAGAAGTTTAACGACCAAGCAAAGAAGTACTTGTATCCTTAAAGCACTTCTGGCTTCCTACAGTGTCCCTCATTTTATATGTTTGATTTGATTTATTCTTTCAAGCATGTAAAGACAGTTGATATGTCAACACACATAATTTTACACATATCCAACAAATGCTAATTCGATATCAATTTGCTTATACCTAGTACATGCTTGAATGGAGTAGGAAGAAGTCAGACTTATCCAGTCCTACCCCATGACATCATCTTACCATCATTGGTTTGCAAGCAGTATCTCTACATAGATAATTCTCTTCTACACCACACAAGTAATATACTAAAAAAAATTATAACAGAGTGTTAACATTCTTACATAATTACATTCTTAAATAATTATCTCCTACACCACACAAGTAATATACTAAAGAATTATTACAGAGTGTTAACATTCACCACACCCACAATGTTCCATCTAATTAATCATTAAACCTGTTTAACCTGTTAAACCATGTATCTTGATTGACACATACCTTTATATTTATGTTTAAACTCATCAATTCTATTACTATTTTTTATGTCCACACTTAAATTATTCCATAGTTTTACCCCACTTATAGAAATACAAAATCTTTTTTTGGTTGTACGTATAACATGAATTTTTAAATTTAACTGACCCCTTAAATTGTATCCCCCTTCCCTTTCATTAAATAGTTTTTGAATTCCACCAGGTAATAAATTGTTCCTGGCTTTATACAAAAACACAGCAGTCTTATATCCCACTAAATCAAAAAAGTCCACTCTACTGGACTCAACTGTTCTACTCTGTCTACTCCACTTCAGTCTACCAGTTCACTTGACTGTGCTTCAGACCACTTCAAGGATAAGCTCACTTTATTTTAATCTGCATTTCCCGTATCACCTTCTCTGTGGTACACATTCAGGGAACAAGAAGTTGTTACCGGGGCAAGGGTTTAGCCTCTGAAAGAGTTCAGAATAAATGTAATGTCAGTCAAATGGTTTGTCGTGCTTCTCTGAGTCAAAGATTAGGCTTGGGCTGCAGGCTGAGGCTACCTACCCAGGCCTAATCTTTGCTTTCCTTCTGACTCAGAGAAGCATGACATTACATTTATTCTGAACTCTCTCAGAAGCTAACCTTTTGTTTTCCTGAATCTCTACAATTAAAGTAATGATAGCAAAACCACTGTTAAAAGAAACAGAGCAGGTTCCAAAAAGCAACGTTATCATCACATCACCCTGCAGGAGCAGAAACAGCTCTAGTTAAGAGTTATAACTCTGTCTTGCTCTAGGTGAGTCTGGGGCAGAGCCTGCATTGACCCTTGAGCTCCCACTGGCTGCACCCTCCGGCCAATCGCAGACTGAAAAAGATGCATACAGTTAATGACATCACAGCTTCCTGTCCATTGATACACTTTGATCCAAGGAGAAGAATAAAATGTGCTGATCAATTCTGTTCTAAATCATCAATAAAAGCATTTAACCGTATTGGCAATCAGAGAGGATTTTATGTTTGTCAGTAAACAAACAATTTGTGAAGTTGTGTTTATCACTAGATTTATACAGAGGAATAACCTTTGCAATTTTCATCTTGTTAGGGAACTGCCCAAGTCGAAATGACGTTAAAAATATGGGTTAATGGTTTACCTATCTCCTTAATTACCCATTTAACAGTTGTCATGGTGATACCATCACTATCACTAGATGTTTTGTTACCACATTTATTCACTATCTCTATAATTTCCTTTTCAACTATGGGCTTCAAGAACATAGAACTCATGTTCCTTTCAATTGTATTATTATTTATAGTGACGGATGTATCATCTGTACAAATGCTTCTTGCTAA
>NW_018128000.1:316709-319500 GCF_001952655.1 Monopterus albus
TTTTTTCCACGAGTATTTCTACAGTCACACACTCCAGCAAATTATCCACCACCCTTGACATTTTCTCCACTTTCTTATAACAAAAGTTTTTATCTATGTACAAGGCCACACCACCTCCCATCTTATTCTCTCTGTTTGTGCATACCAAGTCATAGCCATCAAGGTCAAAATCCATTCCATTTTATATGTTTACATGGTCAAGCAGCATGGTAGCACTGAAAAACTAGGTCAGCATAATCACTCCCCTCTTTCTTCCCTCACCCTTTTCCTTCTATTGCTGTCAGAGGGTGACAAACACCTGCTTTCATCTTTATTTTTAGTGTCAGTGGAAATTCAGAGCTGGCACTTTCTCAGGTGTTTAGCCCATGTTTGATGGCACTTTATTTGATAAATATTAAGTTTTGTAATAGGCTCACTTTTAATGTTTAAAGTTTTGCTTTATGTTCTGCCTGCATTGTGTTTTGTAAAGCATAAAGTTAGCTGAATGAATATCTTTTAACTAAAAGTCTTTTTTGCGATGTGATAACACGTGACAGGTGTCACAGTAACACTGTAGTTTATAGTTGATTACTTTTTCTCTTGGCTTTTAACTTTCTGCATCTGTGCTGCTCGTGTGTTTGAGACCAACTAACCAATGCTTAATACTTGATCTTAATATTTTCAGTGTCACCCTACTACCTGAAATGTCTGGAAGATTATAATGCATTAATATTATGATATATGAGTATAGTTAAGTCAGTAGAGTTTTTTTTCCATGCCTCCCTCCCATTTAATTTGACTCTGCAGGTGAATGCAGACTGCAACTCTGCAGAAGAATGTGATTATTGATTTGCAGCTGAACGTCCTGTGTCTTCCCTCTAGGTGTTTTGGGATGCTGCTAAGTCCAGGACAGAAAGTGTCTAACAGTGACATGCATCTACTGGACATGGTGAGCAGCTTAACTCATTTTATTGGTGAGATACAGTTTACAGAATCAGAGTCATCGTTTATGGTAAGGTCTGTTTGAACATACAGGAATTTGACTCAGGTACAGAGGCTCTCCATGTGTTTATGGCAACAGGAAATAGAAAATATCAAGAAGAATAAAAATGAAAATAAACAGTGTCTGCATGCATTCAAATAGGAAATACAGTATGTGCAATCAAAATAGGAAAAGAATGAGAGGAAAAGAGGGACAGCATTTATAAATATATGTACATATTTATCATAGACTTCTTACAAGAACATAAGCCATGGATTAATACTTACACAGGAGTCGATGGGGAAGAGCTCGGATGGGAAGGCCTATGTCATCACAGGAATGTGGAATCCCAACATGACAGCCTTCCAGCCACTGTATGAAGACACACATAAAGGTAAGGATGAGTTTTTTTTTTTCTCCTTCACATATAATGGCACACATTTTACAGTAGTCAGCACAAGATTATACGATGGTTGTTTCATCAGTGTTCAGAACAGCTTTACGCATTGATTGTTAGCATTTTAATGTAACATGCAAAGCTAGCAAACCTTTGACATTGCAGGTCTCATAATTTTACATTAACTTACAACTATTTATAAAGATATGTTTCAAGATGACAATTTAAAAATTCTCTCTTTAGTCATTCTTGTACATAATTTATTAGGTTACAGTAAAATTTTTCTTAGTAATCAGTTCTAATGGAATCTACCATTGCCTGTTTACTCCTCTATGGAGGAGAAACTCAAATTAATTAATGTTGTCATAGTTCATTGTGCCTTCCACCTTCGACACAACACTGGCAGCAGGAGTTGTGCGTGTTCACTAACTGTCCTCTTGTTTTTAGGAAGATGCTCTCTGGTTTTATTGTTCTGAAATAATTACAAACTATTTGGAGTTCTGATGGGTGCAAAGCTAATCTAGGTGTACCCAAGATTAAACATGAAATGGCTGTAAATGAGCAAAAGGAGCAGCCATGGTCACTTTAATATTACGTGCTTATCCACTAGGAGGTGTGGCATTCCCATAGGATACATGGCCTGAAACGTCTGCCTCCCCGTAGAAGCCAGTAATAGAAAACTCTCATCAGTTTACAGTTACATGAATGAATTGAGTTTTGTTTATCATTTGTAATTCACCCTTTTTAATCAGTAGGAGGCGATAGGTAAATGGGCTTCACTGACTGAAATCTGTTTTCTTTTTTTATATAGACAGATTCATATTATAGTGAAAGATAAAAAGAGTCTCACATAATGCCTCCAAGGTAACCTTGCTTTTTCTCCCGGATGTGGTCCAGATAAGCAAGTCTACATAACAGTGGCAGTGGACCTGGTAGTGACTGAAGTGGTGGAGCCAGTTCGCTTTCTGCTGGAAACTCTGGTCAGGGTCTATTCATCAAATGAACGCTTCTGGTACTTCAGTCGAAAGACCTTCAGTGAGACCTTCTACCTCAAACTCAGACAGGTATCTCTACTGCATATTTTCATACTTGGCATATACAGTACCCACAATTATATTTAAATATCTATTTAAAGCTTCCTTCATCTGACTGATTGACCAACTAAAGAAGTATTGTGTTTATTTTTATGTGGGTGATTTCAGGTAAGTTCTGTAATTTCTGGTGGTAGATTATTGGGTTTGAAAGGTTTTAACCCATGGGGTGGGTTTCTGGTTGGTTCATATGAGTGAATAAACACCTGCTTAAAACCAAAAGTGAATAAACTAACAAGTGAGTGTGATATCACAGGTTCGATAAAGCTAAGAGACATGTCTAAAAGTTTCACTTAGAAGTACTTATATAATAACTGTATTAAAATTCAGTTTTTATATTTA
>NW_018128000.1:319773-326055 GCF_001952655.1 Monopterus albus
GGGGCTGAATAATTTTGCACGCCCAATTTTTCAGTTTTTTATTTGTTAAAAAAGTTTGAAATATCCAATAAATTTCGTTCCACTTCATGATTGTGTCCCACTTGTTGTTGATTCTTCACAAAAAATTACAGTTTTATATCTTTATGTTTGAAGCCTGAAATGTGGCAAAAGGTCGGAAAGTTCAAGGGGGCCGAATACTTTCGCAAGGCACTGTATCTGCAGATTCACATAATTTAACAAGGGAAAATTAGATGGTCTGTGGCAGCTCACATGGACACAGTATCAACCCACTATAGACCCTTTTAAGCACATCCAGTAGATATAATTCAGATGGAGAAAATGCTCTTAGAATAGACATTACATTGGAAACAGACCTGAGTACTGACTCAGACTCTAAATTAAAGACTTCACACTTGACTCCTGCTTGTGATTAGTTGGTTAGTAGTTTAGTCAGTTGGTACCTAGTTGTTTGGATAATTTGTGGTTTGTGGCTTCATTTTTTTTCAGGTTAATTTATGGCTTTGCATAGATCAATGTTTGATTTCTCACATTTACCTCATGAGCTGATGTCTGACTGCCAAATAATGGTGACCACAGTCTACTGATTTGATGGGTTTTGTTGAGAGTACCAAATAAGCTGTTTTCTTCCTGTATCTTACCATTAACATCACATACTCTGAAATGTTTATCCTTTTGAGTTTTCTCAGAATTTGCCTGATTAAATTGTGCTGAGAGAGACTGAAGAATGCACAAGGACACCCAGCCTCAGCAGCTCCTGCATGCACTTGATGAAATACAGTCACACCATAAGCTTCCTCTCCCATGTTAAAAAGCAGATCCTTCAGTGGCCTGTGGGGAGCTGGCAAAGCAGTGAAGTGTGGTGAAGCTTTGCATTGTACGGAGCTAATAAGAGGTTCTGTCTTGTTATTGCTGTGTGGGTAATTAACAGTGGCGGTCTGAGTCGTCCGCCTGATTGCCTCCCTAGTTATCGCCTCAGTAAATGGAAGTGTGTTGGACTGGTGCTGTGGTTAAGAGCTAATTAAAAGATAATATTGTGTGGAGGATTTTGTGGAAGATGGCCATCAGTGGTGATACACATATAAAATGTGTAGTCCTACTGTATTATTTTGCCAAAAGCTGTCATTAACCAGCTGAAGTACCAGGGAGTCATTACTTGTGCCAACTTCTCAGAATGTTTTCTTTGTCTTCAATACTGGAAAGTGGATCACATGTCTACTGAAAAACAAACCTACCACAACTCCAGGCTAGGTAATCTGTGTCAAATCCTGTCAAGTTCAGCCAAAACTGGGACAGGAGAAAAGGCAGTGCACGTCATTCCTAAAAAGATTCTAAATGATGTAAACTTAACATAAGATCAGGAGCTAAGTTTTTCAATATTCAGCTAATCAATGCAAAATATGTTACATACTGCACGTTTCTGCAAGTGAACTCCTTTAAATCTTTTGTAACAGGATAAAAGCAAACTATTAATTGCCAATTTTCATACTTTTATGGTGAGCAACTAAAACTTTGAGCCAAAAATCAGGAGCTGATGCAGAGTAATACCAGTAGTTTGGGAGAGAAATGCCACCTTCAAGAAGACAGCTGCTTTGTAAGAGAAAAACACTTTGTGATGTTACAAAGACCCATATACACTGTTAAGGCAGTTCCCTTATTTTGTGAGGTACATCTCATAAAAACATTTAGCAGAGAGAGTTTTAACGTCACATTATAAAACCATAGTCTGTGATATTGTGTCTGTGCAGTCGGCCCTTTTTGGCCCACATTTCTGTCTTAATTGTATCAGTGTTAATAATTCATCTCAGAGAGGTTAACAGTTCACTGGCAGAGGCCATAGCAAAGCAAACGTGTTACCTAAGCCTCCTTGGATTTCCTCTAAAAATAGGACAAGCTTGATATTTGCTCTCAATTTGTGCTCTCATCACTGACTAGAGTTAGTCATTAGATGCCATACGAGTGGGCAGATCAATGCAGCCCATTGATCCATTCTACCAGGTAGAGAGACAACAGCACTGAAGTAATTGTATAGACTAGAAATAAACAGCAGAAACTTATGACACCCATGGTCAAGTCGGCTGGTGCCTGTAGTCTGTTTTGATTTAAAGAGCAGTTAAAATTGTGTGAGGCAGTTTTTACACTCCATTATTTGTTTGATTAATCACATGTATACTTTTTAGACCTGTATAACAGTACCTTCCCAAAGGAAATAGATCAACATGGGAATTTACAGCCATTCTAGATGTCTCTACCTGTCAGGTGCAGGTTCAGTAGTCTATTCATTAGAGTGAAATAACTGTATTTATCTTTATTTAATTTCTAGATGTTTGACTCTTAACAATACACGTTAACTTGTTGATTAGTTCCTACATAATTGAATTTATTTATTGAAAAGACAAGTGTAGACAAATGTGACAGCAGTGTCAGGTCTGATCACATATATGTGTGTGTGTGTGTGTGTGTGTGTACAGCAGGCACCAGAGAGGGTGGGCCAGAGCGACGCTGTGTATGAGGTGGTGAGTCTTCAGAGGGAGGCAGAGAGAAACAATGAAAGGAGAGGTCAAGTGGCCTCGCCCTTTGAGGATGAGGAGGCTGATGAAGGTATGAACATCTTTTTTTTTTTTCCTGCTCTCTCTCCTTAGTTGTTTGGTTTCTACCCCTCTTACTGTTAGTTAAGTTAATGTTATGCAATATTTGGCAATTATAGCAAAGTACATAATCATATGTAATATTGATACATTTTCTAAGTCCTTGAACATCCAGTCTTTCTCTACCTTCACTCAAATACATGCACACAGACAGACACATAGGCACACACATGCGTGCTATAACGCAACATAATATGTCTTCCAAATCTTGAAAAATGTGACTTCTCATTCACAGCGCTGTAAGGCACCTTTACTGCCTTTCAATATCAGAGAAAAATGAGACTGAACATTCAGAGGCAGAAAAAAAAATCGTGTGTGTGTGTGTGTGTGTGTGTGTGTGTGTGTGTGTGTGTGTGTTTACACACACACACACACACACACACACACACACACACACACACACACACACACACACACACAAGTAATCACAAAAAATCATATGTCCAGGTATTGAGTCTGAAATTGAGGTTTATCAACACGCACCATCTCAGTGTGTTTATTTGCATTTGTGTGAAAGATTGTATTCGTGTTTTCTATGACATTATAATATCATAAGGAACGATTTCAGTTTTTTTTTTTTTTTTTTTTTCAAGGTTTGTCCCTCTGCAGAAATTCACACTGATCATTTGCAACAACAATCATCAGTCAGGATAGAGTAACTTATCAGCCAAGTCTCTTGTGATGTCAGTGTATATAAGTATACAAGTGTCTTGATTAAGACACTTATTCTGTTCAGTTTAAGTGTGACTAGGTACTGTAAGGTGGAAAGCCCAAGTAGAGTGGATCTTGTCAATTATGGCAGCTATGCTTGAGGGTTGAAAGCAAAACAGCAGTAACATGAACTACACCAACCAAATTCAGTATGACCCAGTTTCAGCCCACTAATATAAACAGGACTGGCATTTGCACCTGACCACTGGCTTGGTAGTGCAGGTGTTGCAGATTAGGTTGACAACAATTCAAACTCCACATTTCATGATAATACTGGTTTATATAACAGTGCTCATTTTTGTATTCATCCAGCTGTTGTGTGTGCACGAATGTTCACAGTACGTGCAGTGTTACTTCACAGCAGCCAGGTGAATTCAAATGTAGTTTATCCCATTGACTGAAATATTAAAATTATGAAATATACAGTATCACTATACTTTTTATTTCATGTCCTTTGTGGGTAATACAAAGGTTAATTAGTTCCACCTACGTTTTAAAATTGTGAAAGCACCATCCAACATTGGAGACTCATTATACTCTCTCTTCTTTGCCACTGTCAACAGTCTACTTTTTTGACCTTGAAGCACTAAATGTATTAACAGAGTGGGAGGGAAAGATCATCTCTGTGTCTAGCTGGCGATTCACTCAAAGTCACAAGTCAGCTGCCGAGGCCAGAGCTGACAGCTTTCATCTGGCACTGTCAGAGCCTTTCAGAGGGCTTTTTCTACAACACCCCTTTCCTCCCCCAGTGTTGAAAACTGAAGGTGCTCAGGGCCGTGGAGCTGGAGGTCAGAGCCTCATTGTGTACAGAAATGAATACACTTCCAAGTGTAGATGCCACCGCAGTGAGTGCACACAATTCATTTCATGAGGATTTTTTTTCCTTTGTTGAGAGCTGTGCAGTCACTTTTGTTGCCTCACAAAAAGAAAGATTATGGTTTCTTATTTGCTGGCCAGTTGCTGCCTTTTTTTTAGTTTGTGTGTTGCCTGCATGGTTTTCTTCTGGGTATTTTGGTTCCCTTCATGTCCAAAGGTTCTAAATTGGCCATAGGTGTGAATGTGAGCATGAATGGCTGTTTGTCTCTGTGTGTTAGCCCTGTGATAGGCTGGAGGTCTGTCCAGGTCATACCCCTGCCTCTTGCTCAGTGTCAGGTGGGATAGGCTCCATCACCCCTGCGACCCTCAAGGACAAGCAGGTATAACTGATGGATGGATAGAAGCTGTAAATGTAAAAAATAGGCCTGAAGCTGCAGATTCTCTTTTTTCTTTGCTTTCATAACATTGCTTATTGTGTTTTTGTCACCTTTTCTTAAAGTCATGGGAGCAAGCAAACATATTCTGTCTGTTCCTATTTTATATTTATTTACACAGGCTGTTCATATAAGTGGAGATACTTATACAGTCTCTGCTAAATAATTTACAACTGAAACCATCCTATATCTGCATAACACAGAGAGATAAGAAGAGCTTGACTGATTCAGTACACCACTGTTAAATAAGATGTGATGGTTGAAAACCAAAGTGCAAAGTATACTAAAGAACATTACATTTAAAAATATACATTTTTAAATTTTATATTAAGGAAGGCAAATCAAGGAGCATCTTCATGAAACGAGTGGGGGATTTCTTCTTGCTTTAATGCAGACAAAACCAGTCCACTAGTGGCTTCAACATCAGAGAGATTCTATTTGAAAGTCATTCCACAGTGAATGCACAGGATGTCTCCAGATTAAAAGATAACAATAATGGCCGTCATCTTCAGTTTCTTTCATCACCTGGTAAATTGACAGTGGCCTTGGACTTATGCTTCCTCGCCACGTGGCCTTACCCAATCTGAGGACAGAGGCAGCAGCTTTGTGCTGGGTGTGCACAATTTGAAAAGGCTCATCAAGCATTTATAAAGACCTGAAAAGCTCCTGCTAAAGCTGTGAGGATGCATAGCAGCTGCATATTCTAGACAAAGCTATCTCAACTCATTATTTAGTGTCAGGGCCTGAGTAAAGGCTTCAGTTGGAGTGAGTGATGGCTTTTAAAACTGTTACTTTTTGGTTTTATTGGTTGAGCTATGGGTAATGCTTGATGCCATGTCCTGAAAACGTGTATGTTTCAGTCACAGTGGTCCTAAGAGAGCTTTAAAAATAGTTAAATTTGACTTGATGCAACCTGCAAACACCCAAAAAGATAGGTTGCTGTATTCACAAACATTTGTGAAATTGTGGATACAGCTACAGGATTTTTACATCTAGGCCATCAGGATGTCATGTTGTGATTTTAAATAGTTTTCTTTAAAGTCAAGAGCAAAATAAAACACTGTTGTTTATGAATATTGCCAGGCATCTAGTTCATGTGACAGATTGAGACATTTTTCTGCCACCAGTTTTCTGTGGTAAAGGAGAAAATCAACAGTGTATCACTGTCTCATCATCATTGTTTCCACTTTGTCTAGGCAAATAAACATTCATTTTATATTTCTAGACCAGAATTAATATAGGAGGTGCTTTGTCTACATCCCTTTCAATTTAAAATTTTGGGAATAGATGGATTATGAGGTAACCCAGGACTAAACAGTGAGTGTACAGTATGTGTGACTGAGTCACTGCTAACTATCCAGTTTTATTGTCTATGTGCCTGTCTATTGTGAAGTGAGCAGGCCAGACAGTCAATCAGTGCCTCTGCATCTAAAAACAAGTGGTTCACTGTGTTGATTGCCTCTTGTCTGCCTCACGAACACCCAGAAGAACCACAATATGGAAGGTATAGGCACAGCACAGGCATGTCTGCTTCTATTTGACTGTGTAACCTCAGTATTAACAGGTTGTACAATTGTGAAATACAGTTCACAGTCCCCTGACATTAATTTGATTAATTTGTTTTTATTATGAGGTGTACTGTGTGTGTGTGTGTG
>NW_018128000.1:326119-333781 GCF_001952655.1 Monopterus albus
GCACAACACATTCGGGTTTAGACCATATTAAAGACCAACACCTTGTGACCAACATGGTGTTGGTCTGAGTACTGTATTGGTGAATGGACAGAGGTTACAGATCTCAGCAATGAACCATTAATGCTCTAAATGTCTGTATTTATCTTGGTATTTCCTCCAGATAGTGACAGCGAAATCTCAAGTGGGACCGGAGACGTTTCCAAAGACTGTCCTGAGAAAATCCTAGAGTCCTGGGGAGGAATCCTCCACAGATGGTAAGGCTTCAAAAGAGACAGAAAGACTGAGAAATGTGGGAATTAAGACTTGACCAAAACATCTGGATTAAATGAGATGGGGACAAATATTTGAAATCAGGGCAGAGAGATACAGAAACAGAAGCATGGTGAGGTAGGAGAATCTGATATAGATTAGAAGAGAATTATACACACAGAAAATGTGGAGGTGAAGAGAGACAAAGAGAAATATATATTAAAAGAACAGGTTTACAGAAAGCAAATTATTTAGATGAGAATAGAGGGAATAGGCTTTTGAATTATTGGGGTAAATAAGCTCTGTGACAAATAATAGATTATGACACTTAGCATTTTGTTCAGCAAGATAATCTTCACAAATGAACACCACTTTTATCATTTTTGAAGCCCAAATACAGTCTCCAGAAATAAAAAGCTACTGTTAGGCCATAAACAAACTACACCAGGGTCCCATGACTTAAGTTTTATTTATTACATTTTATTTATAGCACTTGCCTATTCTACAAAATCCTTTCCTTTAGCATGACCTGATCACAGCTGTGTCAGTTAGAATAGTTTGCATGAACAGACATGGGGATTGTGCAGATATTAACAGTGACAATATAGCTGCCGATACAATCCTTTAACTCAGGAATGACACATCACACTGACAGTGTTTAAAATATGGAACTTGATTTTTACTCTTAGTAGAGAGCCAGGTGTTTCCAACTATACCATGTCATGCTATAATTTTATAGCACAGTGCATTTAGAATCATCCAAATTTTTTATCATAACACAGTTCAAGCATCATAAAGTCTCAATACACTATTGGCACAAGCAAATGACTGATTTTAACTTGGAGATAAATTCCAGCAACATTTACTTCAGATAGCTTACAGCAAAGAAAACTGGATTGTAAACTAGTGTAAATACTCAGTGAGATCAATAAATAAATTTTTTTTTTTTGGAAAACAGTGCCCTTCAGACAGCCATGAATTGATTTGCTATAACACATACATGACTCTAATACTCGGTGGATTTATACAGCAAGTATTGATGCAAGCAGCTGTAGATATAGACATCAGCATAATTAGCTTAATAAAAATGTTTCATGTTTTTCATTTGCGGTCTGTTTTCTTGCTGTTTCATCAGCACAATGAAGAGAAGTAGTTTATCAGGAAATTTCTTTCATATGGCTTCAGTAAATGCATCATGATGAGATTTCAAGCATCATTAAAAAGAGCTGACAGTGTGTTTTCCAAAGCAGGATGTTTCCTCTGTGGGAGAACTCGAACAGCATGGCAGGACTGCAGTGAATACTCCACACTACATTATTGTACTGTACTCAGTACTATACCATAATTAACTGTAGGTAATAATAGTATCAATCTGTAGCAGATTATTACACTCACTACTGTAGTAATATAAGTACATTTGTGCAAGTACTCAGCCATGTTTAGGAATGAATAGTCTGGTTTTAATGGGAAGCTCCAGTTAATGTGTGTAACAGTTGACTAGGTTCTCTATCTGGTCACAATACTGAGGACAAAACATACTTGCCTTCTGATCTAATTGCTGTAATTAATAAATATGTACAAAAAAGTTCTCATGTTAGTGAACATGAATATTTCAGTGTGAGAGGCATGCAACTCTTGACTTGATTGGTCTTCTTTTTGTCACGCCCAAATCTTAATTTTGCACCCAAGAACATAATAAAAAAAAAAAAGCTGCACCAAGTTAATATTGAACTGGATTATAAAATAATGGATTCTTTCTGCCTGTGTGTGTGTGTGTGTGTGTGTGTGTGTGTGTGTGTGTCAGGCATGGGAACCTGTCCGCTCGTCCGAAGGGTTTGCCTTCGTTGGTTCGCAGTGGTATTCCTGAGCCGCTCAGAGCTGAAGTCTGGCAGCTGCTGGCTGGTTGCCATGACAACCACGATATGCTTGAGCATTACCGCATTCTCATCACTAAGGTAAATGTACGCACACACACAGACCAGGGAGGGGCAACTGCTTATAACAAGTTGTATACACGCTGTTCCTATGAACTGTGAATTACTGTGTGTTGGAGAACACATTCATTTAGCTGTGAAATTTAAATGCATGTGGTACTTTCCCAAGACTATTATAGCCTGTTTTGGCCTTTTGACCTCCCAGAGCGCTTGCACAACTTCAAAGTGATTTTCTGGACCTTTAGTATTTTACAGTTGTATGTTTTCTGTGCTGTATTTACATAGAGTAGAACCTGTTTGGTGCAGTTCTGTTATTGCTGATGTTGGTGCACTGAACTCTGGTGCACCAGCACTGACTGAAAAATTTTATTTTAATCTGCTGCTAACTGAGGCGGTTTTATATGTATGTTTTATATGCATCTTGTTTAACTTGGTCTGAACCACCTGGTCTGGTTCACAGAGTTAATGGCATGTAATGGTGGCATATAAATGCATGGAGAGTGGGCAGAGAAGAGGGCCTCAAAGCATTATAAGAGCCCCAGCATTCTAGGCCTATAGCAGCATAACTAAGGGAAGGCTCAGGGTCACCTGATCCAGCCCTAAATATAAGCTCAATCTTAAAGGTAGAGAGGGTGTCTGCCTCCCGAACTGAGCCTGGAAGCCTGTTCCACAGGAGAGGAGCTGGATAGCTAAAGGCTCTGCCTCCCATTCTGCTTCTGTAGAATCTAGGAACCACAAGTAGACCTACACTCTGAGAGTGCTCTGTTGGAATGATAAGGTACTATGAAGTTTTTAAGATATGATGGAGCCTTGTCATTAAGGGCTTTGTATGTTAGGAGAAGGATTTTAAATTCTATTCTGAATTTTACAGGGAGCCAGTGGAGAGAAGCTAATATGGGAGAAATATGATCCTTCCTGCTAGTTCCTGTCAGTACTCTGGCTGCAGCATTTTGGATTAACTGGAGGCTTTTTAGGGAACTATTGGGACATCCTGATAGTAAAGAGTTACAGTAGTCCAGCCTGGAAGTAACATTGCTATTAGCAAAACAAATATTTCCAAACATGATCAAGCAGTGATGCAACCAAGGTCTGTGACATATGCTTGTATTCTTAGTAGGAGATTTGTAAACTAGTAGATAGTGACAAAGCCCAGTGGACCAGACAGCAGCAGCAGCAGCAGCAGCAGCAGAAGGAGGAAGTGATATAAAGACTAAAAGCAGGCAGAGGTCTTTGCTTTTATGGATAATGCAATAGTCTTTCTCTTCACCGCACAGAGATGGATGAAAGTACCATCCTCAATCAATAGGCAGAAAGAGTTGAACAAATGGAAAGAAGAAAAGTGGAGGGATGGAAGGATGTGGACCCGTAAATATGAGGTTGTAGTCACTGAGGGAAGAATTACAGAAAAGGAATGCATGTAAACATAAAGAGAGTCGACAGATTTCTCTTTTCAGGTCACATATTTTAGTTGTGTTTCACCTGGTGTGTAAATTTCTACTTGTCTTTTTCAATCTTTCTGTTTCCCTCACCATCATTATCTATTTATTTGGGGTTATTTTTCTTTTGCTCTTTATGTCTATTTTTTTGTCCCTTGCTTCCTCCATCCTTTTTCTTTTTTCTTTTCCCCATGTCCCATATCTTTTCTGTCTCAAAGTGTGTCATCTCTCTTATTTGCTTAAACATGCTCTTCCTTTCTTTATTGTTTCTCTATGTCTCTCTGTAGTTACATAAGACCAGACTTTTGTAGTTCACCTCATTTATTCTCAGTCAAATGTTTGGGACTTGCCCACATCATGTGTCTTGCACAAGTAGTGATGGTATTGATGGGCTGGTGGCCAGGTTATTATTAGATGCACCAAATGAATGCAAGTGAGGGAAATGGAAGAGGGAGGGGAAAGGAAAGAGGCAAATGACAGTGATGGTGAGCACTATGTAGAGATTATTAATATCTGTTATCTTCGGCTAGTGACAACATTAATGCCAAATGAATTCTATATAATTGGACTGTTGCCCTTACTGAAGGTCTATCACTGCCATAGATCAGCAGTGTGTATTTCCAGTGTTATTGGACAGTCATTGTGTTAGAGACCCCCCGACAGGTGTTAAACCATATATTAAGGCTGTAACAATGCATCGATGAATAATATATTGTGATTTTAAAAAAAAAGTGAGAATACAGATCAAGAAAATGAAAAATGGATCACAATATCAAGCCAAGACTCCCATGTAATTTATTTATGTTAACACAAGACGGTGCAATAGGCCAGATCTGTTTTACTGACCAATCTGTTGTTGACCCTGACGCGCATTAGGGTCAGCTCCACTAGTCGTTAGCCACAATTGTATTAGCTGCACTCTAATCTAATTAAATTCTAATCTACAGAATAAGGGAAATGTTTGGATAAGAAACAAAATGTTTGAAACAGGTTGTGTGAATTTACATCCCTATGACAAAATAAATGTTACATTAGTTTTCACTCTCACTGTGTTATCGTGAGTGTATCAAACTCTAAGCCCTGTTTCGTGTATCGAACTGAATCGCAAACTAGTTGTATCATTACATACATATGTGGTCTGTAGTCCATTTGTTTGTTTGTACTAAGCTGATTTTAATTATGATTTTGAGTTGTAGATTCATTACAAACACAATATGCAGCAGTCATCAACTTGATTTCATGGTACACTGCTTTTTAGAAGAAATATGAGCCACAGCATGGAGGCTTTATACCCACAAAAGTGAAGAAATTGATTTGTTTTTAATTTATATATGCATTCAATGGGCAAATTTTTATTATAGTTTCTCCCAAGTATTATTTTAAAAGGACTGAAAAAGTCAGGGGTCTGTTACTGTAGACACCCATGCATACCATGCCCCGGGTTAGTGATGCAGTAAAGTAGTAGTTTCAATTGAAAATAGAGAAAATATTTGTAATGATTTCCTGGTTTATATTTTGTTTACACTTAAATATGCCATGTTCAAGTATACTGTCAAAAGTATATTAAATATTTTTGTGTATTTTCACACAAGTCCTGTTTGTATGCAGTTTTAAATGTGATTCAGACATTTTTCCCTCATTGCCCTACGTCATGATTTTGACATTACATGTTGCATTACAAAGACCAGATGTCAACGAAGTTGGTGGATAGGCAGCAAGAAAATATCGACACTGTCATTGTGCATTACCATTGTGCCACTTGTACTGATTTAGCACCTACTGTAAATCACTACATGTCATGGTTGGTTTTTATGTTGTGATACCTATAAATGAAGTGGTGCTTGCTCATAATCCACTGAAAAGTCTATCCAAAGAATGATTTTTCAGAGGTGCGGTATAGTAGTTCTTTTCCTTCCGAATCAGTGTAGAGAGGTTAAAAACTCAGCATTTCACAGGGAAGATTACAATTAATAGAACTATTGTATGTATTATTTTTTACGGGATGCCTTGCAAGCCTCTAGAATGATCTAATGACCTCTTGAGGGTTTTTTCCAGAGTGAGAACCACTGGCTTAGACTAACCTACTGAGAATTTAGCAGCATGATATCATTGACTGTAAGTGTCATGTTCAGGGTTGTGCTGTTTTCACGTACAGTCCTCACTCAGAGTCACAAATAACACACTCTGGCATCCACATCATGGCCTTAGGGCATCAGACACATTCACAGTCTTGGCTGTGGTGCAGCACTGGGTTTTGGGTCAGTGTTGGGGGATTGCTAGTGACATTTGAACAACCTTTTTGTGTCCCTTGAGCTGAACAAGCTCAAGGTGTGCTGCCACGCTTGAACCCGCAGCTTAAAAAAGCTCAGCCAGCTATTTCCAGGTCCACCTTTCCAAATACCAGTCTCACTCACAGCACAGCAAGTGAATTAACAGAGGTCAGGATCTCTCCACAGATACAACGGCTGTAATCAAAAACTGGAACAGTGGTTTCACCACAGCAGGCCATATGGAGCCTTATACTTTATGAAACTAAAGGTCTTCCAAGGAAATTGTCGTGCAAGTGGAATTGTTTTTTTCTTTTATCTCAACATTTTTCAGTCATTTTGTACAAAATCATGCCATTTTTATTTTGCTAAATATATCTGTACCACTAACAGGTAAAATGATTTGTATCAACTATTAACATACATATATTCAGATTTTAACTGATCCAGAGGACCAAACTGTACCTACCAGTTTCCACTTGTACCTTGGTGGAATTCCCACCCAAAACTTAAACAAGCCCAGTTCTGTATAAATTCTTGGATAAATTCTCTTTTCATTACAAAGCATGTAATGAAAAGAGAAAATTAGACCAGGGCTTTGAGGTGCTTAACATTTTGATGCTGAGTCATATTCAGGCCAGGTGCCAGCTTAGCGATGACATTTACCATCAGTGTACAATCAAAGGTAGCATCAGCCATGCAGCCAGGCTAGAATAATACTACACCCACGCCTGATAGCCCACATACAGATACATGAGGTATAATGTACATAAGATAGGCTGCCATGGTAACTGGGTCTGTGTGCACTTCTCTGTGCTTGAAATGGTCTCTATGACAAATCTCTGTCTCTGTTTGCCTATGTCTCTTAACATTCATTAAGTATGAAGATATTTGGATAATTGGAACCTGGGTAGGTGGCCAGCTACTTGTGAATACACAGTCCCAAATTTCACCCACTACTTTTCCAACCTTCTGGCAACCACTGCTCTTGTACATTATGTGTACACATTCAGGTTTGAGCTTCAAATAAAAACTGGACAGAAGTGAGAGTGCATCAAGTGAGCTGGAGAGGTGTTTGGGCTGAGTATAAAGGTACAATACATATTGGTTTTTGCAGAGGCTGTTTAGATGTTAGATACCCAGGAGAGTGCTTGTTTCTTCCACAATTAGAATCACTGAAAATTCCATTGTCTCAGTTGACGTCACCACACAAAGTAATGCACTACACTGAACTACAATAACAGCAAAAGTATTATTCAGTATTGTTTCATTTACAGTATAAACCATTTTTGGAATTTCTTTTGCGCTGCTAAGATATAAAAAATATGAGTTATTTGCTCCAGTGCTACCAACTGTATAGTAGGTGCACATGGACTCTATATGTATACACTGACATGCTTAAAGCCTTTGAAGGAGAAACATTTAAAATTCAACTTCGAGGGTTTTGATGTTTGTGTGCCAGACCTTGTGGACTTCAGAAATCCTTGACAACCCATTGCTGTGATGGAAAAAATGCACTGTGATCAAAGCTGAAACCAAAGTTGTTTTTTTAAGGGTTTCAAACACTTGAGCTGAAAATACAGCATGCATATATAGAAATTTTAAAAGGATGCACTGCCTTTCTTTCACAGCTGCAGGAAAATCAATATCTGTAAATGAAAAACCAACAAATATTTGATCTGTCATTTCTGTAGTCTGATCATTTTGATGTGTCTAAATGCATCAATGAAAATAGCAGCTATAATATAGTGTTTATGATGAATTTCGAGTATTTAT
>NW_018128000.1:333826-338347 GCF_001952655.1 Monopterus albus
TATTTAATTGAGAATTTCTTGTGGATATGGAAATTGACATGCAATAGTAAAACAATTTTATAAATAAGCATGTTTGTTAAAACTGTGACTGTGCTGTCATACAGTTGTGAGTGCATCCACTAAGTGTATATTAGTATAGCTCCCTAGCATTGCTGACACTGATGTGACAGCACAGATTAAGGTGATCAGGCCTCCAGTGTCTCCTCTGCTCATATCTGTGTCTCTGTCCTTGTACTGACTGTAGTCTCACAGCTAGGGAGATGCTCTTCTTCTTCCTAACTGCAGAATTGATTTGAGATTCTGAGAGTTAATCTTAACACTGGCTGTCTACTACAACACTGAGAGGTTATTGCAAAATTTGAACCCAGAGCCTGCATTTCAGTAAACTGCCATTTCAGTAAATGTGGCTAGTCGGTGATGTTGTATCCTCCAGGATACCTAAGAGCTAAGAGAGATACTGTACCATGCCTGACTTTCAGTGGGCCAAGTGCTAAAACTGTTAAAATATATAAATGAAAATCAAAATATAATTTTTAACAAATAATGTCAATTTATGGGCAGCACGGTGGCGCAGTGGTTAGCACCGTTGCCTCACAGCGAGAAGGTTCCGGGTTCGGGCCCCACGCAGGAGTTTGCATGTTCTCCCCGTGCTTGCGTGGGTTCTCTCCGGGTACTCCGGCTTCCTCCCACAGTCCAAAGACATGCAGCTTAGGTTGATTGGTGTCTCTAAATTGCCCATAGCAGTGCGTGTGTGTGGTTGTTCGTCTATGTGTTAGCCCTGCGATGGATTGGCGACCTGTCCAGGGTGTACCCCGCCTTCACCCGATTGCTGGCCAGGATTGGCTCCGGCGCCCCCCGAATTTATGACTTCTCCAGTTTAGTCTCTATGGTAGGCAAATAGACTGTCCTAAAAGCTATGACTACTGGTGTCAGTGCTTCTTATCTGGGAACTGAACCAAGACCAAGCTTGTCCCACTGTTGATAAATATAAATACTAGTGGCTGCTGCCTACTAAGCAGTTTTAGTGTTGGTACGTTGATGATAGCTAAATTATTTGTATCCAGGCAGTGAACCAGCACTAATCTGCTATACTAAAAACCTGGACCTCCTATTACTATACTGGCTGTCCCATAGTCACCATTCAACACCAAGACTGACTATGCGTTAATGTGGACACCATGTTCTGTAATAACCTTTCAGCAGACATTAGGTCAGCAATATGGACTTGTTTAAACAGCATCGAAACACTTACTTGTACAACCAGGCCTTAATGCATTAATGTTTTTGTGTTATATTTGAGTATCACATTTGTTAACTTTTGTTTTTATTGATTGATTTTAATAATTTAGCACTATGTGATGCTTGTTCTAGAAAGTTGCCACATATATAAACTTGAGTCACCTTGTCCTGGTCCCTGAAGTGAGCCTCCTCCTTCTTTATTCACTGTACTGTAAGTTGCTTTAGCTAAGCCTATCAGCTCAACACCTATAATGTATTGTAGATGTAAACTTATGCCAACACGTTGTTAGACTGGAAGCAACAGGAGCTCGGGGGTGGAGGTGGGTGGGATGCTGAGAAGCAGTGAAAGGTGAATCAGCCTCCACCTTTGTTTCCAAGAGGCCCTGCTGGCTTTGTTTTGGAGCAGAGTGAATTATTAACGGTGGCCTTCTGGTCGTGTTTTTCATCAGTGTCCGCCTCCAGAGGTAAAGAGCACTGCGCTGAGAGAGCTCCATTGACTGACTTCTTCCGTAATGATAGCAGAACTGTCTACATGAACTGTTTTTAGTCTACACTTTGTCACTCAATTTTTTTTTTTTTTTTGAGTGAGAAAAGCAGTCAGCGCAGGTGCAAGACAATAACATGACATTAAAGAGCCATCCTTCTGTATGGCAGCCTTATTTGTACCCCATTTCAAAATATCTTATTTCTATTGGCTCATTTTGACCTCATAAAAAGTTTACAAACAACTCATACTGTAATTAACATAAGGATCAAATTCTTATACCAGCTTTTGTACACAGAAAGAGTCTAGTCCTATAACGAGCAGCAAATATATAATGCCCTTTACTCACTGCTGCATCCAGTGTCTAAAATGCAGGGGGTCATCGGTCTTATTAGCAATTAACTCGATAAACGTTTAATTGGCTTGAAATAATCAGGGGGTGTTTGAAAGAATTGAACTAGCTGCATGCCACTTTACTGTAAAATACTATTACATCATCCTCAAGCACTGTCAGTCATCTGCAGCCATAGGGGTGGCTGTGGCTCAGGAGGTCGTCTCCTAACCGGAAGATTAGCAGTTCGATTTCCAGCTGGTCCAGTCAAAGTGTCCTAGAGTAAGACACTGAACTCCCAGTTGCTCCTGGTCATGTCACCGATGTGAATGTGGGAGTGTGAATGGCCAAATAGTGTGAAAGCGCTTTGAGTGTGCTGCAATGCTATACACGTATAAGACCATTTACCATAGGTTATGAAGGGCCTTTCCCCTGGAAGGCACAATCCCTTGGTTTTGCTCTGATCAGTCACCTATACTGTAGGTGACTGACCAAACACTAGAGGTGTTGTCAAATCAGACAAGTTAATATACAGTAGGCGTCTAGTATGAAGTCTTCAAACAATATCACCCAGCGCAACTTTAAATGTTCTTAGTCTACACAGTGTAAAAACCCACCACCTGGGTGAGTGGTTTACTTCTTAACTCGCTTTATCCTTTCAAACATTTTATTTCATTCCCAAATAATCACAGCACACTAGTCTTTTTGGAAGTTTTCCAAAGTAGCCATTTTCCATCCTAATTGTCTTTGTCTCTAATAGGCTTTATTTGTTAAAGTTGTGGTCAGTTTTCTTTTTGGCCTGATTCTCCTGCTCAGATATGATGCTTGACAGTTTTTTCCATCTGCTCTTCTGCTTAGCCAATTTGCTGTCACTTAATCCTCTTTATCATCTGCTGTCCAGAGGTCTCTTCCAACTGGCCAAAATGCCTGGTAACTGTAACTAAGGGGTTGGTATAACTGTGCTAAGCTTCTGGTTAAATAAAGAGTGGATAATGTATCCAGAAGAATCTGGAGCCTGGCTGCATAAGAGAGGTAATGCATTTTACTGAGACTATGGAAGTTGAGTGTCAAACTCCAAAAAAAAAAAAAAGGATGGCTGGATGGATGTCATCGAGAGGAGCCAAATGAGGTGGCTTGGGCATCTGTTTCGGATGCCTTCTGGGCGCCTTCCTAGGGAGGTTTTCCGGGCATGACCCACCGGGAGACCCTCTCCAGGATCAACCCACACAAGGCAACTGGACCGGATAACATACTTGGTCGTGTTTAAAGGACTGTGCTGAGGAGCTCAAGGATGTCCTCACATCTTTAACATCTCCCTGAGCCAAGCGGTTGTTCCCACCTGCTTCAAAGCCGCCACAATAATTCCAATTCCAAAGAAGCCCCACCCAATCAGTTACAATGACTACCAGGCTGTAGCACTGACTTCAGTTATTATGAAGTGCTTCGAGCGGCTGGTCATGCAGAATGTCAGGCCCATCCTTCCTCCCTCTCACGGCCCATTTCAGTTTGCATACAGGTCAAACAGGTCCATAGGGGACCTGCTGTTCTTCATCCAGCCCTCACCCGCCTAGATTAAAAAAACTCTTACGTGCGAATGCTGTTCCTAGACTTCAGTTCAGCATTGAACACAATAATTTCCCAGCAGCTTACACAAAAACTTGTACACTTGTGACTCAAAACCTCTCTCTGCAACTGGGTGCTGGACTTTCTAACAGGGAGGCCACAAAACGTGCAGGTCGGCAGCAACATCTCCAAGACCATCACACTGAGCACAGGGGATCCACAGGGGTGTGTGCTCAGCCCATTGCTCTTCACACTGCTGACCTACGACTGCGTGCCAACCTATAGCACCAACCAAATGGTCGAGTTTGAGGATGACATAACTGTAGTTGGCCTCATTACCAACAACAATGAGGCCAACTACGGTAGTGAGGTGTGCCAACTTGTCCAGTGGTGTAAGGACAACAACCTCTCCCTCAATGTGGAGAAGACTAAAGAGATTGTTGTGGACTTCAGGAGAAAACCTCTAAAGCATCCACCATTGACCATCGATGGTGCTGTAGTGGAGAGAGTGAGCAGCACCAAGTTCCTGGGGTGCACATCTCTGAGGACCTCTCCTGGACCAACACCACCACATCACTGGCTAAGAAAGCTCAAACACACCTCTACTTCCTCCACAAACTGAGGAGAGCCAGTGCCCCACCCCCCATCATGTGCTCCTTCTACCGCGGCGCCATTGAGAACATCACTGGCTGCATCACTGTGTGGTATGGAGGCTGTACTGCCTCCTGCAGAAGGACCCTGCAACATATAGTGAATACAGCCAGCAAGATCATCGGCGCCCCTCTGCCTTCCCTTACAGACATTTTTAACACCCGCCTCACCCGCAGAGCCATCAGCATTGCTGATGACATCTCCCACCCTGCACACTCCAACTTCAGACTCCTGCCTTCAGGGAGAAGGTATC
>NW_018128000.1:338478-343692 GCF_001952655.1 Monopterus albus
ACTTACGGCTGCAGCATCCTCACAGCGTGGTGGATGAACGCTGTCCATTGCCCCCCCCCCCTTGGACTGTGACCCACCAAAGAACATGAAAAGACTACCTCTGCTGTTTGCACAAACCCAGTAGATTCACCCTTCTTGTTATATTACATGTAAATCTGCTGCTGTTGGTCATTTGCACTACTGTCCATGTGCATTTCAATCTCACCACCATCTGACAATCTTCTTATTATTTGCACTACTGTCACTGATTGTACATAGTTTGAGTCACAGCCTATTAGGTTGTACCATTTAGCTTTATCCTAATCACCTTAACTTAGTTTTCTTATTCTTTTTAGTATATTTTTACTCTATTTTTATTCTATTTTAGTTTCCTAAATGGTATGGCATTCAATGAAACGGTATTTCGCTTTTCTGGATGTCCTGAACATATAGTGAATTGACAATAAAAATCTTTGATCTTGATTGTTTACACATTATATATATTATATTATATACTAATGTATTTAAGAAAATGGCAGACTAACACTTCCCCCCAAAGTAGAGACAGTATAATAAGTGGCTAATGGTTTAGTGTATGAATAAAATAGACCTGTTCTTTTTTTTTCTTTTTTTCTTTAATATACTGGGGTGAGGTAGCTGTACAGAGAAGGGAGACCGAGAGGTGGGAGTGAAACAAGGAAGGAACAAAAAAGGAAGGAAGGAGGGGGTTGGGGTGGTAGGCGGCTTTAGTTAATAGAAAATAGACTGTGAGAGATATAGGTAAGTAATATGCAAATAGGAAATGTTTCCAAATTTGCCTCTGGGAGGAAGTCAGTGTGGGAGTCGGAATAATGTGGTAGGGAGCCTCAGGTGGAGCTGGGAGGGGGAGGAGGCAAGGCAATGAGTGAGAAGCCTAAGGAGAGAGAGCAAGAAGGAGGGAGGGGTTGTGGCTGTGTGTTTGTGTGTATGTGTGGAAAGTGAGAGAGACTGACTGTTCAAGCTAGAGAGACTGTGGAGAGGGAGGCAGAGAAGTGTAAGCCAGCCACAGCATCTCTCCTCACTGCACCAGGGCTGAGGGGCTCTTCGTCCTCTCGCTTCCCTCGCTGCAGGTTTAACTCCTTTCCATCAGCGCATTTGTCTTATTTCTTGCTTTTTAATTGCTGCTTTTGACAGATGCGTTGCATTCATCTCTTTCTGTATGGTTGGATCTAAGGAATTTATTCATTAAAAACAAAGCTTGTCCTGTTGAACAAAATTTCAAGGGGGACGTTGAAAGAGGACAGTGCTTAAAACTGGGACTCCGTCTGGGACATGGTCTTGTCTTTATTCTGTTAGAGCTCATTCCCCTTTTGTTGAGCTGCCAGTGTTTTGTTCAGGATGACAGACATACTGAAAGAGGAGTTGAAGGTGAAGCTTTAAGACCTCATGCCGCTACAAGAAAGCAGAGCACATGAAAGGACTAAGGCAAGTTAGAAATTTTAGTGTGGCACTTGGGGAGAAGGTGCTATGCCTCTCTCTGCCAATGCTTCAGAATGTCACAATAAAAATGTAAGTTTTTGGAATAAATAATTGGATTGTCAATTGATCCCCACACCCCTCCCTGCACGTGTTTGCCACAGGATTGCTGAGGAGTCGAAGTGAGTGGAGCGCTGAGTTATTCAGTTGGCCTCTCGTTGCTCTCGGAGAGTCTTTTCACCTGCCTGCATAAGAATCAGACGTTCCACACTTTCATCAGCTACTGGACTTATGCATTGTGTTGTCATTTGCAGCTTGCAGTCCAGAACACTGAGAGGCAAGCTTGCACATTTGGATTTAAACTTTATATGACTTTAATGGTAGAACTCACCCAGACATTTTGACAAAGGTTTTTCTTTTTATTTACCTTATTCTGCCTGGGGATGCCTTGTAAACACATTTTTCACCCAGTACCATGTCTGCTGAGAAAGCTGTGACATTCTCTCCTGTGGAGATCCAATGTTGTTCTAGGCTGTGTCTGTGTTTTGATTCGGACAATAGCAGGGTGTACATGGGCTCCAGACGTTGACCAGAGGACAACCAAAATAAGGGAAGCCTGCTGTTCCATAGTAAACACACTAGGACCCATGGCACAGTGAAACAGGAATTTACTGAAGGGTTGATCGCATAGATGGCTGTGATTAAATACCAAAAGAGACTCTTTCATCTTAGTGTATAGTTGTATAAAATGTTTTTTAAACAGTGCACTCAGTAAACACAATACAACAGGAACAATTTGCTTCCTACTTATTTGATTACCTTTGAGGATCTGTCAACAGAGGTTACAGCACTCTACTTTGCTTCGTGCTCTAACCTCTTTGTGTGGTTTCCTCCCATGCATCTGCTGTGCTCTCTGCCCTTGTGAGGAGATTATGCCCTCAGTCTCCTGGTGGCAATCCTCATTAGATCAGGAGATGAGGCCACAGACTGCTAGACAATGCAGCAGGAAAACTCGCCTTTGGGATAGATGCTGGTCGCATTGCTAATGGTACCCTACTTTAGGTTTGCTGAAGCAGTACAGCCTTTTTTCTCTCAATTACTGACTGTTTCCCAGACACTACTTTCACTAACCATGAGTGATTGGATGAGGAGAGTTGATCAGGTTGTCCTACACTCCCAGAGGTTGTATTGATTTTGTTCCAGTCAGTGTTCATTTGATTGAGACCCAGCTATGTGAGAGTAAGGTTAAAGAAAGAGCCAGTGTGCTGAAGAGTAGCTCAGTCAACTGAGGGAGGTTGTGTATGCTTGTGAAGAGCAGGAGGGGGGCAGGACGTTTTCTAGTTTCTGGCAAGCCTATTGATGGCACACGACAAACCTGACCTACCTGGATAGCACCCAGAACAATGAACCAGTCTGACCTATCAACGGAACCACTGCTCACTTCCAACAGCAGCCATGGAGACTCCTTTCCTGGCACGGCCTCCAACCACTCCTGTCCATTGGGCTGGGGACTGAATAAAGGTCTAGAGGCTTGCTTTGTGGAGACTGCTGTGGTTGTACTTCTGACAGTGCTTATTATTGCAGGGAACCTGACAGTGATCTTTGTTTTCCACTGTGCCCCTCTGCTGCACCACTATACCACCAGCTACTTCATCCAGACCATGGCCTACGCTGACCTACTGGTGGGTCTTAGTTGCCTGGTGCCCACCCTGTCTCTACTTCACTACTCAGCAGGTGTCCAGGAGCCAATCACATGCCAGGTCTTCAGCTATGTCATCTCTGTTCTGAAGAGTGTTTCAATGGCCTGCTTGGCCTGTATCAGTGTGGACCGCTACCTGGCCATAACTAAGCCACTGTCTTACAACCAGCTGGTGACACCATGCCGCCTACGAGGCTGCATCACCCTCATCTGGTTCTACTCTAGTCTGGTTTTCTTGCCCTCCTTCTTTGGGTGGGGTAAGCCAGGATACCATGGGGACATTTTTGAGTGGTGCGCTCACTCTTGGCCCACCTCTGCCCTCTTTACAGGCTTTGTGGTGTGCTTGCTCTATGCACCTGCTGCACTTGTGGTCTGTTATACCTATTACCATATCTTTCGCATTTGCCAGCAGCACAACAGGGAGATCAGTGAACGGCGGGCACGTTTCCCCAGCCAGGAGATGGAGGCTGGCGAAGGGGGTGGTGATGGGCATCATGGAGGCCATGGACCGGATCGGCGTTACGCGATGGTGCTCTTCCGCATCACCAGTGTTTTTTATATGCTTTGGCTGCCCTACATAATCTACTTCCTGCTGGAGAGCTCCCATGTGCTGAATAGTCCTGCCCTCTCCTTCATCACCACCTGGCTAGCCATTAGCAACAGCTTTTGCAACTGTGTTATCTACAGCCTGTCCAACAGTGTGTTCCGCCTGGGCATGCGTAGACTCTCGCAGACAATTTGCTCCTTCAGCAACTGTGCAGCAGATGACAGGGACTTTGGGGAGCCTAAACCAAGGAAGAGGGCAAACTCGTGCTCCATCTGAAGGGATGCCTTTTACAGGATAAGGATAGTCCTGGAATCTATGATTGGAAACATAAGTCTTAACAAGTTTAACAGCTACAGTGTGTAACTTACAGTTAAACTGGCACAGCTTAACCAAGCAGGCTGTCAGCTGACACCAGTGACACTGTCTTAGTCACAATAACATGTGGCTTTATGAATTACAGGATTTTCAAGGAGATGGGTACAGTGTCTAAATGGAGAGGTGGGCACTCTGATTGCTTTTATTTTATGCTAGCTGTCTCCCCATGGCTGAGAAGGCCTTTACATCTGTATGTCATGAGCAAGGTCAGTTCTAGTGAGAAGACAAAACTCCAAAGTCCAAAAGATTCTCAAATATCTCTTCATCCATCAAATCAAACAATAATATTTCAAGCCTGTTAATCACTGTTAGTGGCACAGTGAATTGGATCCATGATAGTGTTCATTAGCAGAGACAAGATAACCTACACTTGCTTGTGCTCACAAACCCGTTTAAAGGTTGTAGAAAGATATTTGACTTTTTAACCGTATAAACACCCACAGTGATAATTAAGACGGCCATTATGCTGCTAATAAATAACAGATGGTGTATGGCTTTGACTGTCTTCTGGAAGAAAATGAGCAGTCCCTCTGTTGAAGCATATTGTTGACTCATTAAACATAATGTGGGTTAGTGAGCATGAGAGAGATGCAAAAAAAAAACTGTATTGACATATCAGTCAGGTGTTGACCAGTCTGACAGAGGGTGGGAATTTGGATAAAGTCGTTACAGTAACTCAGACCTTGTGCTGAACATCATAAATAATGTGCAGCGATCTTAAACAGTAAAATGTCCAGTGTATGGATTGTGTAGATACTTATTCATAACAGTGTTAGAAGCTTTAAATAAAGTTTAAAATTCACGAAACTGGAATTAATACATTTTTCATGTATCATGGTTGCAAATTTACCATGTAGACAGTCAAATTTTAATATCTTTAACACATTGCCTACTGTAGTTGTGTGTGACTTTTATCAGATTTTTTTTTTTTACACAGATAACATGCTTTCACTGTTTACCAGTTTGAATATCAGATAATTATGATTGGTCACCAATTGATTGGTGCACTTTTACTAAAAGCACCTTATTTGCAGAATTCAGATTAAGCATGTGGTGGGCTTAGCCTTGTTTGACGCTGAGCCGTCTGTCTCTAGGGCAGTGAACTGTGTTTTTTTTTTTTTTTTTTTTTTTTTTTTTTTTTTTTTTTTTTTTTCCCAGA
>NW_018128000.1:343713-363169 GCF_001952655.1 Monopterus albus
GCCCTAGGCTTCCCACTGTTGGTGTGTCATTCCTGATATGACTATGTATTTTGTTAACAACCATTTTAACAAATGAATGTTTCGTCCCACTTTCCCTGTACAAGGAGTGCCATGTATACTGGATAGTGAACATGCAACAGAACTGGGAAAATATAATTATGCATTATTACTAATACTGATTATCTTCAGACACCGAATCTGCAAATGAGCCGATTTGAAGATGTAATTATTTTTAACGCACTCACAAACTTGCCTGTTGCGCATATAGTTGAGGAAAGTGATGCATATTGGTGGTGTAGACCTGAAGCTTTGGTTGATTTGCATGAGTGAGCCGTGGCTCGGTGTAATCTGATCTGATCTGTCTGGAGGTTGCTGTGAGTTTATTGAAGGTAACTGGTCTGAAATTACATGCTTAGTTTAAGGTTTAAGGCTATCAGTAGTTTATTTTGTGTTAGGTTGTGTAGCTACTGGCTGTACCATTTCTGTTGCTGATAAATATTAATAGCTACTGCTCTCAACTTGTGGGCCTAAATGTCTTACAGACTTTTCAGTGCTTTTGTGAATGAACACAGTATTAAGTGTGCATTTCTCACATGGTCAAACCCACCTGGGAATGACACTATAAATTCTGGAAAAATAAATTTCAGTGATAGCTGAGCGTGTTGTAATTTCCTACCTAACCAGTAGATGGCAGCACTGAGAGGGGCAAAGAGCAGGTGTTGGTAAGGGAGTTCCTAATGGGTTCTTCGGCTTTTTATTGGAGATGGGTGGTTAACTTCATCCTGCAACAAATATTTTGTTCTTGTACTGTACCCACCCAGCTTGGTAAAACCTAAAGACTGTTCCCCAATCTGGGGCTTTTGATAGACAAAGTGCATGTGATGTGTGCTGTTAAAAAAAAAAAAAAAACTACCTTTGCTTGCCTTTGGTTATGATTCGCTAAGTATACCTTGTACATTTCCATGATTACTGGATCAAAGCATCATTCATTTTACAAGTTCTATAGCCACGTCCTAAAGCCTATTACTTAGCTGATTCCCTTTCTTTGCTCATGTAGTAGTGTTGGCTATCTGTGGTTTAGGCCTCGCATGTGGTGTATATTTGTCCTTGCTAGAAGCCAAGTTACACAGCAAACGCAGGCCCTTGATATTGTAACAGTTGTTCCATTCATTGCTGTTTAACAGTGCCCTGTGTTAATCATTCCTTAAGTGATTTTTGGCCACTAGGGTCAGAAGGAGACCAAGCCTAGTGCTTATTATATTTTAGTGGTATGTCAGCAAGCGATTTGCTTACACATCCAGCAGAAACAGAGTTTCATGAGCATTCCAGTAGAGTCTTTGTGACCATCTGATGAATGTAAGTACAGTATTGTTTTAAGCCAAGGTTGGGTACACTAACTTCACGACCAGACTATATGTCTCTTTTGGGTTATCCACATACTCTACTTTCCTCACCAGCCACTTGTCAACTTTGGCTCTCAGCAGTTTTGCACGAGTTCGACAACCCACAGTCAATATGAAATGATCATGTACTAGGGGCTACCCATGGTTTGGACTGTATACAGTGAGTTAAAAGCAGCTGTATAAAGCTGCAGAATGGGGTGTAGATTCTCACTGGGGTTATCAGCATTCATTGCCCTTTAACATAACAAGGAGCTGTGTGATTCAGTGTTTTTAAAATATATTGCTTTATGCAGCTTTAATGCACTACAGATTGTTCTGTGCCTAAAGGTGTATTTTGTAGCAAAAGAAGAGGAAAACGATATTAATTACCAGTATATGCACTTTTTAAAAACATTTTCCAGCTACATGGACATACCTGTGTTCATGTACACATCTGAAGGTACTGCCATCAAATCTAGTTTTCATGACTTTGTAGGGTTTCCATTTGAAATAAGAATGAGTTAGTTCACAGTAAGTTAGTCGATCTGCCTTCAAGCTGGTACATGTTCAGTTATCTGACATCTACATCATAACTTTAATATAATACAAGACAGCAATTTGTCTAAGTCTTGTGACTTTCCTTTTATAGCCATATGACCTGGCGTATAAGAGGAGTACCAATAGGGAAACAGCATAGAAGTGTCAGATACTAGACCTTTTTTTATTTAATGTTTTTTATTTTCATAGCTTGTGTCTTTGGCACTCCTTGGGAGCATAGTGGGGTAGTAGATGAAATGTATAGGATCTTAACTAGTGTTGACAGACAACTACCTATAAATCATGAAAAAGCAAAATCTTGTAACAGTCTAAAACAAAAAGGCTCCATTGTAAAAGTTGGAATAGTCCATTAAAGTGGTCAGAAGTTGCACAAATGTTCATTCCTTCAGTGGGCTTTTTTGTAGTGCAGAGCCACTGAATGAATCTTAAAAATAAACTGTTTATATGTGTCTGTATTACACTGACCAAACTGAAGCAGTAGAAAATCAAACCTGTTACCATGTTCAAACAAGTTGTCTTACTATCAAGTGATGAGGAGTTTTAGTAAAAAGAGTTGAATTACAATGTATTTATTTATGTATTTATTAAGTTATGTTCAAACCTTTACAAAATATACTGTTTGAGTACACTGTATGTCTGCTTTTAATTTGCTGTTCAGTCAAAAACAAACAAGCAAACAAAAAATCTGACAAAGAAATGGCACATCCATTTGTGTTAAATCAACTAGGCTGCTGCTGTTTTGAGTAGGAGGCAGAATGTGTTAAATTACACAGTATCTATTTTTTTATTTTGAAATTTTGTCAAAGGCTATGGTTTTGCTGTTGCTGCCAGACCAATAAAGGTGAAAATAGTAGACATTCCTATCTGTGTAGTTGCTTTTATGAAACATGTGTTTATCTCTAGCAACTATCACTGTTTATTCAGCCTTCAGGTCTACACCAGGAAACAAATTTAATCTGTCTTTGGGCAAGATAGTTGGATATCTAGCATGATGGTTTGGTATATGAGTGATTTTTTGAAATATATTTAATGTGTAGAAATCACAGTATGTGAAACTTGTATGTGTTTTGTTTAGTTTTCTATCTGATATATAGATCAATTTTGGCTGCTCCTTAGAGAGAAATGATCTCAAATGAGGCCCAAAAATGTGGGACTCTATTATCATTGTCCTTATGAGCATATTCCATATCTGGCTAAAGGTCTGCCTCTGAGGGTTGCTCCAGAAAGATGACAACACTGAATGCTTTGCAACAAATATGGAAACAAAGTAAAGATTTAATTTTCAGGTGTTTGTCTCGGAGCCAGCAGATGGCTGTTTAGTGGGTATTTTGTAGGTACAGTAACAGCCCTGCCTTTCCTTTACTGCCCATGGGAGTTAATACTCACCATTATGTCTTCTCTTGGTGTGAAGAGTATCCTCATTATAGAGCCTGATCCTTTTCTTCTTGGTTTTAAATTGGCCTTTGAAATTCATACACTCAACCTTTAGACGGCAGGGAGCTTTGAAATAGCTATAACCACACATCTCTAGCCAGTAGTTTAGTGGAGAGAGGAAGGGGGGGGATACTGGAAGAAGACTGAAAATAAGAACAGCAGATTGGGGAAAGGAAATGGGTGGAGAGAGGGAAAATGTTGGGTAAATGAGGAGGGTTATGGAAGAATCAGGAGAGAAAAGATGAAGATCAGTAACTGCAAGGATAAAAACAGCTTCTTGAGCATTTCTGAAATGGCATTAAATCTGAAAAAGGTAATTAAAGGTTATTTATTTATGGTAATTTTTTAAGCAAACATTTTTAATACAAAATAAAGATCCCACAGCCTTTTTCACCACTTAAATAAGACATTTTGTATTTTCACAGTTGTTATCTTTTTACATTTACTTAAGTTTTATGCATCACTATATAAACAGAAGAGAACCATTCTGAATTGGTATATATTGCACTGTAACCTTTCTATCAAGCTATTTATGCACAATGCTGTGAAAACATTCAATGCATCAAAAAAAGGTTGTCTTGCATAAAGCTATAGCACTGTTTTAATATACACTTTGTGTAGATCAAGTGTATTATGTTTTCGTGCCAGCGGCCATTTGTAAAATCAGTTACAGCAGTTTTTAGATGCCTTACCAGTTTTTCCCTTATATTTTATATCTAGTTTTGGTACAGTGGGAGCATGGTTTTGTGGTAGTTAGTGCTGTTGCCTCACAGCAAGAAGGTTTTGAGTCCAGGCTGACCCGGGGCCTTTCTGTGCGAAGTTTGCATGTTCTCCCTGTGCCTGTGTGGGTTCTCTCTGGGTACTCTGGCTTCCTCCCACAGTCCAAAGACATGTAGCTTAGGTTGATTGGCAACTCTAAATTGCCCGTAGGAGTGAGTGTGGGTGTGTGTGGTTGTTTGTATACATGTCAGCCCTGTGATAGCCTGGCGACCTGTCCAGGTTGTACCCCGCCTCTTGCCCAATGTCAGCAGGGATTGGCTCCAGCCCCCCCGTGACCCTGTTCAGGATAAGCGGTATAGATAATGGTACAAAAATCTGTATTTGTTCTTCATACCACTGTTCACCCAAGCCAATTGCAGTTTCCCTGTTCAGGCCTGCTCAATGTTCATGGCTGACGCAACATCAGGAATTCCCTTTTGTTTCCACAAATGGCAGCACTTGCCTCACGTCCTCTTTTGCTTTCCATCGTGCCACTCTCCACCTCGTCTTTCCAACCTGATTGAGAATGGATTACCTGGCCCTCTTTTGAGGTGGTGAAGTCATAATTGAAGAGGTAGTGTCTGTGTGCTAATATTGGAGTGTTGCGGTGCCAACCAAAAGCCTTTGATGGTGTAAGAAGGACAGACTCGCACCATCACACCCTCATACATTTTGCATGGCCTCAGTCCGTCTTTGAAAACGTGGTCTGCAACCCGATACCTGACAGGTCGCCATAGCTTTGTCATAGCTGATTGTGTGTCTTTACAAAAAGTTTGCAGCATTGCAATGTTTTAAATATTTATTTAGATAGAGGTTACACCCATTTCAGTGGTTCTGTGAGATTCTACAGCTTTGAGCTACACGTAGAGCGTTGATGTCAGCAAAGGATCCTCAAGTCATTAGGACTCGTTGTCTATGTGCCATAAATGTCTGCACCAAATTTCATGGTAATCCATTTATAAAAACTAAAATGTCAGTGTTATGGTGGAGGTAAAGGGAAAAGTTGGTGGATCACCAAAGTCAATAGGATTCATTCTCCACGGATAATAAATGTCTGCACAGAATTACTGTATATGGTAATCCATTCAGTAGTTGTTGAGATATTTCAACCTGGACTGAAGTGGTGCACCAACTTTCTGACAGGCCATCATTGCCAACCCTAGAGCCTCTAGCATTACTAATAAGTGAGCGTGCCTGCTGTTCTTCACTAACAAGCACATACTTACATTATCAGCTTATATACCACAATTGTATTCTGGCTCTGTGGGTTTAAAGTGTTGGTTAAAAACAAAAAACCACAGTGAAGGTAGCTGTTGTGACAAGGCGAGTTACAATACTCGTGTTATAGTTGCTTTGGGATTTCTGCACCAAACTGCCTCCTTGTTTGATGGCATCTTTGTTGTAGTTTGAATGTACAGAAAGTTATCCATTAAAGAAAAACTTTGATAATTTTTAAAGGTTTTAATAATGACATAAATGGTAGTTTATCTTATGACCCTTTATGCATCTTGTATAAAGAAACTATCATTCATTCTCCTGCAACAGTCTCCCTCAAATTCCAGTACTGCTTGTTTTTCCAATCCTTACACTGGGTCAGACGTTGGGACACAGACAGACGTTTTCATTGCTTTCACTTAACATATGTCACCAATTTTAAAATTAATTGCACCTTTCGACTACATAGATGATTATTTTTATGAAATTACTTTCAGTAGTGGAATATCCATTTAATAAAAAAAAAAAAAATCCCGAACATTTAAAACTTTTTTTTCTAGTTCTTTGAGAAAATCTTTTTTGTTTGCGCTCATCCACGATTATGGGATAAAACATTGCTTACTCGACTTGTTTTGCTTATTTACCATCAGCAACAAAAATTTAAAGTATCACATTGTTGCAGTCAACATCTATAGAGATTCAGAATTATTGCCTTTCCTGTTGCCCAATCTAGTAACAAAAGAGTTAACAGGTTCAATCTCGACAGTGGACCTGAATTCTATCAGAGTCCTCCAGAGAAAGCATTTCCATTTCACCAGTGGACCTGGTGATTGCCATAGGTAGGTAGTGGCCACTTGACTGAGAGCTTTTTCTTCCATCTAGCCTAAGTGCTTGGACTCTCCCACATGTGCACATTGGTTTCACAGGTTAAAAGGAATGCTCAGCATTCCACTTTCAGTTTGAAAAATTCTGATTCTGCACTTTTTTCCTTATTGCCCGTTTATTCTCTGTTGTGTCATTTCTCTCTTTTTGTCTTGGGTAATGCTGACTGCACAGCAGAAAACCACTTCGTGAAATCCCACCTCGCCCTTGAGCACAATAGCATCTCTATGGCTAACAACAACTATGAAAACCAATTTAGGTCAGGGTTGTTACTGGTCTGCTTGGCCTGTGATGGGACCAGATTGGCTATGTTGCTGATTTGGCTTGTGATCGGACCAGATATTACTTATTAGCCTGGTATACGTATATCCTATAAATGTCTTGTGACTCTATGGATCATATTCATTTTTCACTGCTCTTACATTCCACCTTTGTTATACAGATGCAGGTGAATGAGGTCTCATATAAAACAACAATATATTGGGCAGGCCTGGCCTCCCACAGCTGCTAAAATAACCATGATTTTTATATCAATCATTTCAAGCTTGACTTCAGACTGACTCAAAAGCTATCATGGAAATTAGCACTCTGACATGGCCATTATATTTAACTGCATAGGGGTTTATTTATGGTAAATACTCCAGGTTGAAATATATCAGCATCTTTCTACTAAAAGCTGTTTGGAGGTTAGAGTTGTTTGTGCCTGCTGTTTTTGTGACTGAGTTTTAGACCATAAGAATTAAGACATTTTAGAGATTGTCTTAACTCATTACGCGTTTAGATTTAGGTTCCAGTTAGGGTAAAGGGTAGCCATGTTGCTGTAATGCTTCAGGGTGTGGGCTAGGGAGTGCATTACATCATAAATAATGCAAGCCCTCATAAAAATAGTTACATAAACCTGTGTGTGTGTGTGTGTGTGTGTGTGTGTGTGTGTGTGTGTGTGTGAGAATGCCAGGCTCCTCCGTGACTGGGCCCAGCTGTCACACTGGACAAACACACTCGAAACACTGAAGGGGCATCAGCATAAGATTAATGCGTTACATGAACACAGAAAGACAAGTATTGGCAATACGGTGGATGTATTGTAGAAACTAAAACCATATAGTAATATCCTTTTAGAAGCAATGATACCTGGTCCTAAACAAGTAGCTGTCACAAAACTTTCACTAGACCAACTACATTTTGTGTTTGTTTTTTTTTAAGGTGATATAAAACTCTTTTTACAGACAACATTGTTTTAATGGTAACTGTCAATGCTGAGGTGAAGCCTAGAAGTATTCAGTATTTAACTACAGTATTAGAGAGGATTAGATTAACAGCACCCACATCAGGAGCTGAACTGAGCAGCCAGTTATTGATTCACTTCACCGTCTGTAATAATCATTAAATGTGTGATTGACAAACTGCGGCAGTGACCTGCTGCGTCTCTCCTCCGCCTTTCCAGTGTCTCCATGCCTCATGGTCAGAATCACTGAATATTTTAGCACCAGCAAATAGACAGGAAGGAGGTCCAAATATTTAATTCAAATTATTATATACCTGATTTGAGATTTTGGTAAGTTAAAACAAAAGCTAAATTTACCACAGCTTATACCACTATATTTATTTACTTGAGCCTGTCAGGATAAAGATTCAGATATGTGCAACATCTTTTTTATTACCTGCCTTAAAGCAAATAAGCAGCATTAGCAGTTTTTGCTCATTAGTGGCAGGTGGTCACGTTTTCTGCCGTTTCAGAACCAAAACAATGGAGGTGACCCGGTGTAACTTGTGTATTTGTTGCAGCTTTTAAATAATGATGAATGAAGTGTTTATTAAAGTGTCACAGGTTATGCTGGCCAGAATTGTACGTTGCAGTTACGTGGCCATTTGGCAACACAGTTGCTCCAATCTTAGTTTTAGTGTTTCTGTTATGTGGTTTATCATCATTTTAGTGATCTGGTTGCTGACTCTCAATATTTCAGTAAATGCTTCACATTGGTGACAATTCAAATGCTTATCCTACAAGGTCAGTCATAAAATAAAGCATGAAATAAGTCAGTCAATATGGAAACGTGTTTATGGCTTGTATATAGCTTGTACACAGAGGACATGTCACTTGTGTTCTTAGTTGTCTCACACATGTGATGGAACAGATGAATTTCTGTTATAGCTAATACAAATGTATAAACAGGTCACGTAACAGATGACATTTTACCGGCATTGTACAGGACATTTATAGCTGTGACCTTTAAACAAGTTTTAAGTCTATTTATTTATTGTATGTAACTAAGTGCATTAGCCTTTGTGTGGCCGCAGAACTCTGCCCCCAAAACACAATCTGTGAAGGCAGTGACAGAGGACAGAGGCTGATATACAACCTTGTGTCAACACAGAAGGGTTGTAGTTACTTTGCATTAATACTTCTCGTGTGTGTGCACTCTGTATTTGGTGTGTTGACGCTGTACCTCCACAATAAAGTGAAAAGTTGAAATTTTAAGGGAGTTGCTAACTGTTAGCTGTTAAATCCCAGGGGTGACTGTAGCTCAGGAGGGAAGGTGGGTCGTCTCCTAAATGTATATTCGCTGATTCTATCCCCAGCTTCTTCACTCTATATGTCAAAGTGTCCTTGAGCAAGACGCTGAACCCCTATGTGCTCTTTGTGATGTCACCAGTGTGAGAATGGGAAATAATGTCCCAATGAACTAGTGGTTGGGGTGCAGTGCTCCCACTCCTGTGGCCCGGGTTTGAGTCAGGGTTGCGTCAGGAAGGGCATCCGGCGTAAAACACGTACCAAATGTCAATATGCAAATCGTCACTGTGACAATTTGCTGTGGCGACCCCTAACTGGAAAAAGCCAAAGGTGACATTCATTCATTCACTTTGAGCGCATAGCAATGCATAGAAAAGCGCTATATAAGACCCTTTACCAAATTTGAGAGAGAGCCACGATGTATCATAATGTACAATGCTACAGTAGAGATCCTACATTTGTTTTTTAGTTGCATATAAAATAAACTGAAATTCAGTCAGTGTACTCTAGCTGTACACTCAGTCATTCTGTGTATGTATGGTGGATAAGACTGCCAACTATCCAGTACCATATCCCTGATCACAACCGAGTGTCTCCATCGTCTCTCTGGTTCTTCCAAGCTGAACGTCAGGACTTAAGAGGCAGTGTGTCGCTATGGAAACCCTCAGTTTGAAGAAGCATCAAGGATTTTGAGAGTTTATTTGAAGTTTATAAATAGGATGCAATTAAACTGGATTTTAGAATTGGCTCCAAAATAGCAAGCTCTGCATTATTCATCTGTGTGCCCTTTTATTTTGAAGATGCAACCAAACAAAAGTGGAGGCAGCAAAGGACCACACTGGTCAAATGTGGTGGTCAGTGTGTGTTTTTCATGTCTGCATCTCACTACTGTACAGGCTTTTTCTTTCGCACTAGTAAAAAGTGTGTTGAAGGACACAAACAGCCCGCTGCAGACACAGCAGTTCACATTAGTTAATATATATCCATCAGAATCCTCTGTCTTCTCATGGACCTGAGTGTCTGACCTGCCAAGTCACCTCTATTATCCCTTGGGGTCTTGTGTCCCCACATAACAAAATCTCAACTCATATCCTCCACTAAAACCACAACACACAGAAAATGTCAGATACCTTGGGGGATGCAGTTTGTCCACTGACCTCACTTAACGAAGCTGTGCATGTGTGTGTGCGTGTGCCTGGTATTATCCAGATTGTGGAGACTGAAACCAGTTCACACAGGCACAGTATGTGGGATGCGACCTCTGTCGTGGGGATAAGATGCTGGTCCTCCCCTAAGGGTTAGGTGTTAGGCAAGTAGCAGCGAGGTTAGGGTAAATCTCCAAGAAATAAATCAATGTAAAGTTCCTTTGAAGAATAAAAACAGATGTGTGCACGTGTGCGTGTTAGCACACAATGTGTTGGCATGACTAGCATGAGTGAGGGCCTCACTCATGCTAGTCAGAGAACTGTAGTTATATAAATATCCCACACTTTTATTAATGGAAAAGAGGCTTCCCTGAGCTCATTTTAGGGTTTCACCCATTCCATTAAATTCAGTTTTATTTGTATAGCACCAAATCACAACAAAAATAATCTCAGGACACTTTACATAGCAAGGTCTAGACCCTATTGTTGTTGTTAGAGGAAAAACCCAGTAAATCCCCTTTGAACAAGCACTTTCTTTGATAAATTACCTAATCATTTACTGATTTTGTTGATTCATTTTCTGGAGACTAGTTGTTTCATTTAAAAAGAGAAAAAAAAGATTTTAATCTAATTTACTGATCCTAATAACAGCTGTGTTACTCCTTTGTTGTGTCTGCTTGTCATCAGTTTCACTGGTAACAAAAACTGTAAATGTTTTTACTTTCTGACTGCACTCCCAACTCGGCTGACTTAAATGCAGACCCAGCCCAATGATTAAAATGCCACAGCAGCGATACAGAGACAGATGTATTTGCAATCTTCCAGACGGGCCAACTGCCCCTCCAAACCCCCACCCTCAACCCTCCAGGGAAGCCTCCAGAAATGTCCTCACCAGCAACCAAGGACAAAGGCCTCAGGGGGACCTGGTTTTTAATTGCTGGACTGCCGTACTCTGAATATCACACCAATCGATCATCTCAGTGTCCCACTGAAATAAAGGGAAAGTAACAGTGTTTGGGGAAGCCATGTGTCTCAGCAGAGAAGGGTGGTGTCATTATCATACCTGTTTGTCTAGACTTTGAAGTTAAGAGTACAGTGTGTGGGGGGGATATTCTTTTAGATTTAGCGCCTTTCTTTGGAATTTTTGGCTTTGGATACCAAATCTTCATTAGTCAGGGCTTGATCTTGTTCTTCTAGCATCAGCTAAATTCCTAAGGTGTTAAAATTGAATCTAATGTCAGAAAAAAAAGAGGACACAGTTCACACTGGGTTTAAAACTGTATTAATGGCTAATTGAGTTGATATAGAAAGATTATGCCTCCTTCAATCATCTGGATTTTCATCAAACTTTTGTTTTTAGGGAAATGATCATTAATGGCAGACCTCTGAAATGCCTAGAAAGCATTTTATATTTACCTGCACAGAAAGGTTTCCTGACCAGTAACATGATAGGCTATGCAAGCTTACTGCTCAGCTAAGAGAAACCAGGTCGCAGGCAGTGCTGTTTTTCTCAGAGGCTCACTGACGAGTTTGGTTTATGCTTCCTCTGCACCTTCTTCCTTGTCAGTTCTTTCATAATAATACCACCTGAGGAAGATGCCTTGAGTCTCTAATGGCAAGCAGCAGGATGTAGATGTAACATTACTTTATTCTAAAATTGCCAAAGTCACTGTTTCATTCTTATTTGTCATGTTGTCTCTCATCTTTAGTTTCTGAGGTTTTACCTAGGTTTTTTGTGATCCAAACACAGCCTGTCACCTCCAATATCGACTTTCTATTGAGGGAGCTGTCATATATATACCGAAGGTGAAGAGGCTAGCTAATTTACTGGCTGTCAGTCAATCAGCTACCACTTTCCTCTTGCTTTCTCCTTGGACCACCGACACTCTCTTGGTTTGTCTGTAAGTCATTTCTCCATCCTTTCTTATTTGTCTAAATTCTCTGCATTCTGTTTCTACCTTCTTCTGTCTTTTTTCTCTTTCTTCCTTTCCTCTCCCTTCTTTTATGTCTATCATGCATTTTTCTCCTAATGTTTTGTCAGATGTTCATATCACTCTTTAAATGGATCTTTTCCATTTAAATATGTTTAATGTCTCTAACAAAGCAAACTATGCTGCTCTACAGTCAGTCAGTTCTGAGACTGAGTTCATGTCAGCTCTTGCCTGGAGGAGCTCCAGTGTGCAGCCCTGCAACAGACGTGCTCTCTAACACACCATCCTGCATTCTCTAACATGGCCCATAATGTGCCACTCCCCGCTCATGCTGAAGCCAGGCTCAGATGGCACAGCAATTGCTTTTGTTCCCTCATTCCTCTCAGAGACGGTGTTGTTTAAGTGCATTGAATTTATTCAGTTGATCCACTCTGGTGGGGTCAAAAGGGGGCTATCATTCTGAATGAAAAATAGGATCAATAATTAGATTTGACAGTATATGGAGATGAGTAACACATAAATGGCAATGTAATGATTTAGCTTTAGGAGTGTGTTTAACAATAAAACCTGCTTTGAACACCCTCTTTATTGGACTGTTTATTGGACAGTGGTGATACATTACTAATTACAGTTTAAAGATTCTTTCTCAAGAAGAAACACTGAATAATTGAATGGGATGAAAATGTGAAAATATTGAATGCTTATACACTACACTCTCAGTTGCTAAAATCCTGTGCTGGCTTAGCACAGCTGTGACCCTGTAATCTCTCCTCCTTCAGCTGTCACACTTCAAACACCAGCAACTTGCTTCAGCCAGTTGTTGAGAATATTCAAGATAAAGAAATTTCACTGTGTTCAACGAAACTGATTTATTTGTATTACTTTGTGGTTGTTCAGAGATAGAATGAGCAAATGAATGCCTTACACATTATAGTTCATCATCACATTAATGCAAAATAAAAATGTAAAATTGCCACCTTGTGTGTTGATTGGCAGCATGGACCCAGAGAAACTAAAGGGCTCACTACCACAGTAATATTTTGGAGATGTCTTCATGTAATAGAAAGTACAATTACAACTTCACGGTTGTATGCCTCAGCCAACCAGTCAAATTCACGGGTATGGGACAGAAATGAGGTCACTGACCACCAAAATCTAATTAGTTCATCTTTGAGTCCAAGTGGACACTTGTGCCAAATTTGAAGAAATTCCCTCAAGGTATTCCTGAGATATCACGTTTACAATGGGCTAGATGGACGTACGGACAGACACCCTGAAAACATAATGCCTCTGGCCACGGCTATTGCCAGCGCGGGGGTATAAAATCAATGGCGGTGTGTTTCCTATCTCAGGTGGACATTTTATTGGTGATAAACATGTTGCTAACCAGCTATGGACTTGGTTATCTTATCCAGTTATCACTGTCTCTCTACAGAATGGCAGTTATTGGACTTGATAAGTAAAACATTTAGGTTTTTCTTGAGCTGTGCTCCCTGTGTAAGGGTTTTGTAGCCACAGTTTGACTTAATATTGAGTAGTCAGTCTTTATGGTTGCCTCCAGTGGTTTAAGGCTATGCTGGGCTGTCACATCAGGACTCGTCTGAACCTGGCGTATTTCACTCCCACCTCATAGGTTTAGCAAAGCATGGCTGCCTCTCTGTTGAGGAGCTCACCAGCCGGCACCCGGGAGTTACATAACACTGTCAGACAAGAAGGATAACTTGAGACATCACAGCTCTCTCCAGTATGAGAAAGATCAATCTGCTTCTAAGATTCTTCATATACATTTTTGCATTTTAATCATTTAGCTACTAGTGTGAGAATGTGAGAGCAGGTAGGTGGTTTATAATGCTGTTCAAGGACATTTTGACAGGACTAACTGCTGTTGATGGGACAGACAGACTGACTCATGCTTCTGAAGCAACATGCTGACACCTTGTCCTCCTGCTCCTCCTCAGCATCATTTTTCTGGCTTTAATCCACTTTGTCACTGTTCTGAATTGTTTAGATTATATTCAGGACTTGCCATGATTTGTAGTGTTTGGTTATAAGGCATTCAGTAACTGAAACCTACAGTAAATATCACTTACATTATTGGCACTAAATATGGCTAAGTATGTCAGACCTGCTAATGGTAATAATTCACTATTCCTAAGATGGAAGCCGTTTTATATTGAAATGTACTAACCGAGATTTTGGCTCTAGCTAGTTATGCCAAGGGGCTAACAATGTCAGAGCAAATGTGCCTGCCTGTTCCAGTTCATTAAGTACTGCAGCATTATAGTGAGTAAACAGTTAAAAGAGACATTTCATCATTTCATGCTCAACAGTCACCAACAGGTCTCGCTGCTTGCAGACAACCTCAAAAAGTCAGTTAAACTGTCCATAATGTCAGAGGTCTCGTTTACTCTGGGTCACTGACGTCCATTCTCATCCCATGCACCATGTTTTCTCTTACAAATGTCAGAATCCAATATGCATTATTTGTTCTAAAAAAAGACCCCACAACATTACATTTTATTTTTGATGAATAATCTTTTAACTACTTTTGTATATGCTGTTCTGTGAACATATCCTTTCATTCTTATGTATGCACCATTGATAACAAGTGATGTGAGACTGGAACTCCACTTGAAACTCCACTTTTCCCTTATTTAGTGCCAAAGTCCTTGAGTCCTGATTGTGTTCCACAGGGTGCTTTAATGGTAGATTCAGTGCAGGTACAGCATGGTATTCTGTCACTGGAAAAACTGTCTATCTGACACTGTGGAGACTTGCAGCAAGATAACATGGCTAGACTTTACTAGTCACCAATGTCAGCTAGCCTCAGACGAGTGACCTGTGGCCATGAAGGTCCCTGTTTCATCTTTTGTCTCTGTGGAGGTACTGTAGGACGAGGCTACTGTAATGGAGTTTAACAGCCAGCTAGGCAAACGGTTAGTAGACAGACCTGTCAGCTACACGATGAACTCTGCTGCAAACTCAGCTTCTGGAATAATTGGTTTTATCATAAAATGACAGATGTTAACTGGTATTGCCTTTGAGCTTCATATAAATGAAAGCACATTACCCAAGGCAGTGATTAACATCTAAAATACCCCTCATCAAGCATTTGCCCTTTTACTGCTCTCCTCTCCTAGTATTGCAGCAGAAGCAGTTTAGTTTCAGTAACTGGGGCTTGTCCTTTCTCACATATTGTCACTAGAACTGAAAACCGCTCAACACACTGCATTCAGTTTGGCATCATCAAAGTTATTTCGTTTTCTTATCATTATTATGTGTACTTATATTTGTTTGCTGTTAGTTAATACGCCTGCTGTTCTGTTTATACCTGCAACTTACAGTATGATTACTTTGATTATTAGTTGTTATTTTTGATATTCAATTAGCCATGTACTATTTAAAATGTCAGAAAATAGTAGATTTGAATTTCCCAAGGCCTAAGGAAACGTCTCTCACACACACACACACACACACACACACACACAAGCGAGCAATACATTGGATTTGGACAGATGGTGGACAGTGTCGATGTAATCCCAGTTTGTGCTAATGCTTTTTAATCACTCAGTATGTATTATGTCAGAATACTGAGAGAGCCTGTGCTGATGTGCACAATTTCTGCTCATTTGTGTACAGGTGAAGTATTATTCTGTGTGTTATAGTTTTGCATATAGTTATTTTTGTTTGTATGTGTGAGTAAAAATTGATATATGTCTTGTTGCAGTGCATTCAACAGTTTATTATTTTATGTATTTTTATTTATTTTGCATAATCAGACTGTGGTGCATGCCCTTATGAATATGTATACTACTGTATATAGTTCTGTTGCACACAGGCTTTGGTCAGACAGGCTCTATAGGTCTGCCTTGTCACTCCTGTGGGGCAGATTACCAAAAAGTGCTGGTTTTGCCAGTCAGAAAGGGTACAAACAGCCTTCCTGTTAAAGGTTGTGAACAATCATCGCACCCTAAACTGCCACCTACTTTTTTTAGTAACTAAAAGATCAAAAGAATGAAAACCAAGAGGATTACCTGCAGTCAAGAATAGCCTTTTCTTCAGCTGTCATACCGCCTCTCCTACCCTGGTCTTATTGCAGCCACAGATCCTCTGTCCTCCTTCTCTTACCCCTGTCTGGAAATGGAACCAACACATCACTAACAGCCCTCTAGATCCCCCCGACTGTCTCATCCGTTCATTCACCTTTGCCTGTTATACCCATTATAATGATTACACTGATACATATGTGAACATCACTGCCACACCTCAGGTCTGAAACTTTTTAGCATGTTTGCCTTCCTCATTGAAAATGTGAGAAGAGGTAAATATTAGGAAAACACATGGAAGTGGAAAGAGAGGAGGAAAATGAAATAGAAAAGAGAATAGCAAATGGAAGACACAGGGAATATATAATAGGGAAGAAAGGGAAATAGAGAAATCAGAAAAAGAGACTTCAGGGTAGGAAATGAAGTAGAAAAGAGGGCGGAATATGGAAGTAGAAAATGGACGAGATAAATGAGGAGTGAAGGAAATACAGCATGTAGGGGAAATTGAAAAGAAGAGAAAGAAAGGATTTAAGATGAGGAGGAAGGAAGGAGGGGATTAAGCAGAGGACGTCCTCTCCTCAGTTTTTGCGCTGGTTTTTGAGTAATGAGGCTGTTAATTAATAGAGGCATGCATGTTTATTAAATAAAAGTGTTTACAACTATCACTGTCAGCCAGGTTCTGATGCTGCCATGGCAATTACAGTGTCAATCATGCTTGTTATTCATGGACCAACTCATAAAGAGTAATACGTTAATTAGTAGTTTATAATTATTTTAACAGTAATGTTTTTACTCGCTGAACAACTCTTTTCGTGGTCGTTCTGTACTCTCGTTTATAAATGACAGAGACCAGGCAGTGGAAATGTTTGTTACATTCTTTTTCTGAACAAAGTAAAATTAGTCAGTAGGCATCCATAAAGTACAAGAAGCATTTCCACTATTTCTCACTTTAATTATCATTGTACTCTGTGAGGATGGATACAGATCTGTATAGAAGATGGATATGGTGTTTCAAGCTTCAGTCTAGCACTGGTTGCTAGTGGAAATGACCAGTATTGTCTCAGGTAGTTGTTAAGTCTGAATATCAGTTTAAAACCCAAAGATGCTGTATTTACAATTACATACAATACAAACACAGCAAACCCTATTTTATATTTCATCTGTATTTCATATGTTCAAATTTTTCCTATATGATCAGTCAATTATAAAAGTAGTTGCTGATTTGTTTTCTGCTGATCAAGTTGTCGATTCACTGACGAATCATTTCAGCCCTAAACATAAAATTACATTAAGTTAACACAGGCTGTTTTGGAATATACCTTTTCCAAATAGGAATCACAGTATCCACTGTTTGGTTGGTTTAGGAAATTTGTTTGGTTAAGACAGCGATGAACACACGAAGGGTAAAAAAACAATTGCTCGCAACATTACCTTCATTCCTGAAGAGCTGCTTTTTGTGTTGCAGAAGTACTGTAACGCTGTATGCATAATGAACAGTACAACACACCACCTCCACACTACAAATCTCATTAAAGCATTCAATACAGCAGTGCCAGCAGCTTCTGTCAAACCATTTGTTGTGTGTGTATGTGTGTGTGTGTGTATGTGTGTGTGTGTGTGTGTGGGGGGGGGGGGGGGAAAATGGAGAGACTTTAAGTGAAGCATTTAAACCATCCATCCATTATGTATACCGCTCATTCCTGAATAGGGTCATGATGGGACTGGAGCCAATCCCAGCTGATATTGGGCGAGAGGCCAGGTACACCCTGGTCTGTCACAGGGCTGACGCTTAGAGACAAACAACCACACACACCCACACACACTTCTATGGGCAATTTAGAGTCACCAGTCAACCTCAGCTGCATGTCTTTGGACTGTGGGAGGAAGCCAGAGTACCTGGATAGAACTCACGCAGGCACAGGAAGAACATGCAGCATTTAAACCATACACTATATATTTGTACTTTGACAAAATATGAACAATCTAGGATTCTGGCAACATGGCAAACAAGCTAAAATATTTAGCGATACAGCTGTTGAATTAAATTCAGTTATTTCCAAGTTAAAGTTACAGAAAATAAGTCGTCAAAAAAGCAAGGAAAACTAAACATTTAAGTTACAGAAATAGCCATGATTATTTATGTAACCTAGTCATATCTGTCTGATGTCTACACCTCATAGCATTTAATAAAATAATATAAAAAGGGTGCAATGTAAAAGAAACATTTTAAAATAAATATCCTACCAAAATAACAAAGGCAACAACTGAATATTATCAGCATTGCTTAATCTACAAATTATGTATTTATTTTTGATTATTTATTTTTATATAATTATTTTTGATTAATCAATACAAACAAATTTCTCCTCACCAATGCACGTGGGTAGTAGGTGGCCGACTGACCAAGACCTTTCACCATACAAACATAATACTCTGCAATGTTTTCCTCAAACATGCAGCAGACTACCTTTTCTCTCTGAAACATTCCAACTTTAATTCCCTTCTTCTTTTTGCTCAACTGTCAGGAATCGAGGAGATGAAAAAAACAAGAGAAATGACATTTCTCAGTCTCCCTCACTCTCTTTCACACACACATGCACACACACTCTCTCCCATTCTGTCTCTGATACACACAAACTCATCAAGGCCACTCAGGCTCAGGGTTGGTTTATCTGCAGCCTACAGTGGCTTGTTGGAGAATGCTGTGCTGCCAGTCTTCTCTCTGGTACTGTTTGCATTGTGTGCGAGTGTGTGTGTGAGTGACAGTGTGCATGACTGACTGTGTGTGTTAGAATAGAAAATGAGGGAGATATAGCAGAGTGCCTGTATGTGTGTTTCCGAGTGCGCCGGAAAACGAGCGGTCGTGTCCGATATATGTGTGTGTACACTGCAGTGTGTGTGGTTTAGGTAACGCAGACTAAGCGACTGAGGCCTGGGGAGGAGGAATGGGACAAAACACACATAAAGACAGAGTGACATAGCAGTGTGCTGCTGCTTTGTATCACAGCTGCAAACCAATACAGTTTATTGAGTTGAGTACAATATACTGCCTTTGTCTGCTGTATGTAAAAATCTACAAACAGATGACATGTAGGAAGTATTATCAGTGAGAATGTCATTAATTCCTGAATGCTGAGCTGAAACATTCCTTGCTTCTCTAGTCATCTTCTGAATCTATTTAGAAACAAGAGCATCTGTCTCATAACATTGTGTGTCTGAATCAAGCTGGACTTTGGCACTGTCATCGTGTAACTCGTGTTATCCATGTGTTGCAGGACTCAGCCCAGGAAAGCGTCATTACCCGGGACATCCACCGCACCTTCCCTGCACACGATTACTTCAAGGACTCAGATGGAGATGGTCAGGATTCACTGTACAAGATCTGCAAGGTGAGCCTGAGATATGACACTGAGGTTGTGGAGGGGCATCAATCTAACAATAAAGTCGGCCGTCAGAAATATCCAAACACTTTGAATTTGACTAGATCACCACCGGATTATACAGTATTTTATATTACCTAACTTTCTTCATGGCATCATGGAACAGAAGGCAAATCTCCATATAAAGTCGTTCATGCTGTCGCTGAGCGCTT
>NW_018128000.1:363216-385253 GCF_001952655.1 Monopterus albus
GTTAAGCCCTTTGAAATTTGTGCCTTTTCCCACGAAGCCTGGCATTAGGTGGTTTTTGCTTTGTGATCTGGCAAAGCTCAGGAGGAGTTTGCTTGGCATTTCAAACTGGCTCTACAATATACGATTGACAGTGCCCGCCTTTAGTGAGACAACAACATGAACCCTTCCTACACGTGACATACGACGCACCCCCCCCTCAGTGGACAGTCATTAATCTGTTCTTCCCTTTGGAGAAACATGGTGGCTGTTATGTAGGTGGCACATTTCTCTCAAATTACCCACACAAAATGGTTTCTGAATATCAAATCTGAGGCAAGAGATGAACTGTTTGGTTTGTGTTGTATTGTAGATTTTCAAGATAAAATAGTTTCAAATGTCAAAGGCAAAAGTCCTCATTTTAACAATTCTCAGTAGTTCAATGATTAGTCCTACTCATGCTGTCAAACTAATTCTGACTTGATGTCCTGTGTACAAATAGGAGAGCTTATGAGTTGTAGCCTGAGTAAGACTGTAAACGGCATCAAAAAATGTCCAAATGTAGCCATTTTTTCATTAGGCTAAGGGCACAACGGTCAGCATCAAGCTTAAAATGAACTGTACATCAATATATGTTAAATTTAGTGAGGTAGAGGCCCCCGTCCATCAATCTATCCTATTAATCCTGAACTCACTAAAGAACAGTGCTCCTTTGGTTAGTAAAAGTGTGACAAGCCCTTTACTGTCTCATTATAATGTAAAAACACTCAACCATATGGTAATATCAAATGCAACCACGGTGGTTGTATATTAAAAATATAAGACCGTATATACAAGCATACATATTCTGTACAGTATTGAACAGAATGTCATGTTGACTTCTGTGGATCAGCCATGAACCTAGTACTATTCATTAAAGTGAATGAGGAAAATCAGTCCTTTAAGGAGAAGGCTCTACTGGACTTGCATCCTGAGGTAATTATCTGTGACGACACAGTACATTTCATTCAGACAAAAGCCAAGGTCAGCAGTACTGTAATGTATTAAAGCCAGTTTTAATCTCTGTCACTGTCCTCCTCTTAGCCTGACTGATGTTTTTTTTATACACAGATGACTTTGTATTGTCCTACAAATATCCAGCAGCAGAAAAAAGTAGCGTAAAATCATCAGTTGAAATTTTTTAGAAGTGACCACATAGTCAAGAGCTGAAGTTTTCAGCTGAGCCAGGGACCATACTGTAGCTGAGGACCACTGTTGTGCAGTGGAAAGACTGAATGAGCACAATTTTAATCTTGAAAGTCACCTTAGCTGTTCTGACTCATATATTTGCATGAATTTCATTATTCACAAATTGTAATTAATACATGGGAATATGTTTAAAAAAAATACAATAAAATACATTGTCATTCCCATAGGTAAATTTCATTCTTGAATGCATGGGCTTGGACCACCTGCAATGCCTTCATGGACCACCAGGGGGCCACAGACCACAGGTTGAAAACCCCTGGTCAAAAGGTTTACTCATGATAACAGTTTACCAAGGATGAGAGTGATGTACATATACAAAAATGCTTGGCATTTCTCAAAAATTTCATCTTCAGAATAGATTCCTTACTACTCTTCAACAGCAAAACAACTCACTCAGCATTACTAGTAACATCTACACAATAAACAGTTCTCACACCTGTAAAGTTTATTTAGTAACAGAGAAAGAGCTTTGATTGACAACATATTGTAAAACAATTCTTATAATATATAGATAATCCATTATCAACAAATGATTAGGAGTTATGGATGAACAAAATTTCTGTGAATAGATCCAGCATAGATAGATGCCCGATTCCACCACTATAGTAAACTATGGTTTACTATAGTGGTGGAATAGTGGTGGAATTGAACCAGCTTGATGGAACTACAAATCAACCTATATACAGTGCTTGGAAGAGACATTTAAGATTTAAAAGGCATTTAACATAACATTAATATTTTTGTGCCTATGCTAGATGTGAATTAGGAAGGGCATCCGGCATAAAACACGTGCCAAATGTCAACATGCGAGTTGTCAGTGTGACGATTCGGCGACCCCTAAAACGGGAAAAGCCGAAAGTGACTTTCCTTCCTATGCTAGATGTGAATTACAGTAATTCCTACATCACTGTTTGAGATTTAGGACACTTGGAAATCATTGTCATTTGTATCATCACTGACAGGTGTCGTGTCACAGGGCTGTAAATTTCAATGCAACTGTGAGATTGCTAGCATAAGGTATTATACATGCCATGGACATTGCTCATTTCATTCCATTGTGGACATTTTTGAGAGCACTATGTAGTGCAAAAATCTAACATTGAGAATTCAAACTCAACTAAAATATAATACACTATGTACCTAAACAGAGAGTGATTTGGGCACAGATGCAGTGGAACAATTATGTATAGTAATGAAGCAAAATCAGATGAACAGTGTGTACAGAAGGTCAACATTCAGTACAAATCTAAATCATAGAAGTGTTTTGTCTGTTCAATAAAATCAAACATAGTTTTATAAAGGTGAAGTAGAACTTTTTCTTCCTGGTGCTTCAGAAGTAGAATATCGGCAGTCAGCGCTCTGGGAGAACCTGTCAGGAAGGGTTAGCCTCCAGTCTGGACTGAACTAGGTCAATGGTGAACCAGCCTTCATTTGTATGCAAATTCATGTAGATTTTGCTGCTGATAAGGTTGGTTGGCTCTTGAGGCCTGAGTGGGTTACAGGCACAGAAGATCCAGGACAAAGTTTATATTCATCTTCATGTCCTGCTCAACCTGGAGTCTTTTGTTTTCTAACCTTTATTCTCTGGGGAAGGTTACTTGAGCATTGTGCTCTTTCTCTGCATCTTTCTTTTAATGTTCCACTCGGTCACACTTCCAGCTAACCTGTATAACCTCAGACATCTACTGGCGGTTACTCAGAAGGCCTGCAGCAGCAGTCGGGGGTTAATTGTCTTACCCAAATACACACTGACGGTGGGTTTTCAGGAAAAGGAGCACATTATTCTCCCACCTGCTGTGGGGACTCAAAATCTGTGACTCTTAGATAAATGGATACTTCTGTAGTTCCACGGAAACTGAACTTAAACAAAGCCGGGAAAAAGCAAACATAACACATTAACATGCTTCATCACCCAAGCTAATGTTGTCTATCCAAGTGATCACTGAGTGTTTCCATGCACACAGTATTCAGGATACTAGTTCATTTCCTGGTCACCACAGTTCTGATCAGATTTGCGTATACTTGTGAAAACAGCACCAGCAGGGTTTGTTAGAGTAAATGTTGTCTTACTGAATGCCTCCCTCCTCTGGAGCTGTCACTGCCATTTGACCTTTAAAATAAACCATCTCTACTTTTCACTGAGCAAGTAATGTATTACAAAAACATTGATGTTACCATGGAAACAGAATTTGGGTTATAAAGGTTTTGCAGTCATAACTTCAATTTTTTTTTTACATGTACTGTCATTCAGTACTTCATGAACAGAAGGAAATATGACTGGGTTTCTTTTACCACATTCACCCTCTTAGCCAGTTTCCATTTATTTTTCATAAATTTCACCTTTAGTTACTGTAGTTGCATTTTTACTAATGTTTGTGGAATTTTAAATGAGCCTTTTTTTACTTTTAGAACACAAGCTGAAGTTCCGGCTACACTTTGGCTCTATAGCTGTCTCTCAAATCAGGGGCTGCATCCATCGAAGGACATGGTCTACGAAGGCATGGCCTAGGTAGCCATCATATACCGCGAAGACCGAACTGAAATGAGAATTCTGGTCTGCAGAGGATTTCCTATTTACGTTACCAGCTGTTCCTGCCCCTACCAATGCATAAGTTGCTTAGCAACCTTGACAGTTGATCTACTCTCTACCAGCTCACAAAGATTCTTGGGATAGGATGGGCAACAAAGGATCCACTAGTTGGAGCCTTTGTGGAAAGAAGGAAACACGTCTGGGCTACATGTGAATGAGCCTGTGAAATGGGATGTCTTGTTGTAGCACTGTGATGCAGTTCTTCTTCGAATTCAGCATTTGAAGGATGCGTCCCCTGAATGGGGACACAGCTTATAGCAGGATATGCCTATGACCTTGTCAGCGTTTCCTGATGAAATCAACTAAAACAGTTAATACTTCCACTTTTGTAGTAGTAATACCAGAATATTCTAGTATTATAGGTGTAATGACCTACATTTGCCTGCATTTAGAAACCAAGGTATATATTATGGCTTTTACACAACATGTTTGTACTTTATAAAAGGTTTTCTTGTATACATACAAGAATAAAAATGTGCTTATTGGTTATGAGAAACTCGGTATGTAGATTGTAACAATCCACCCCTCTGAGCCTATTATCTGCTCAAGCTAACAAATTTAGATTTCACCCACCAGGACCTCCCCCATCCATCTGTCGGCATACACATCTTCCAGCCGAATTGGGGACGTGTGAATCCCACACTCCATCAAGCATGACAGCTTGTAGATTACATTCCAGACAGCTCCACAAGACTTCTTCATTACCTCCACATCAAACCCCAAATTAGCTGAACAGATCAGCAGTGGAGCGCTGGACATCCACACTCATTTCTCAAGCATGGAGCACTGCTCTTACATGTACTGTTTTGTGTCCATCAGAAAGTGAGTATCCTGCCAAAATATCTGTGACGAAGATATCGAATCCTTAGGAGCTTATTCATTTCAAGTGGTTCCTCGATAAGGGCTGAATAAAACACATATTAATTAAACATATTCAAGTCAAATTGGCTGTCTCATTTAGCTCTGCCACACTCCACCTGATGTACATCTGTCTGGTTATACATACATAATTGACTGATATTAGTGATCTTTGATGTCTAGTTTACAGAATGACCAAACAGATTTCCCCCCTTTTTCCTCCTTTTTTATCTCTTTCGCAGGCCTACTCTGTCTATGATGAGGAAATTGGTTATTGTCCGGGTCAGTCATTCCTTGCTGCTGTTCTCCTGCTACACGTGAGTAAGCTTGTCACCCATCGACCTTTAATGCTGCTGCAGACTGTGTTTTAGGACAGCAGTCAAACAGAATTTCAAGGTTAACACTTTAACAAAGAAAATTTGTCAGCATCGTGCTGCTGCATCTACACCTCACTGTCTCTACATAAACCAAGTCTGTTAGCATTTTCAAAGTGTGCTAAAGCAAGACAATATAACAGCTTCAATGGAGGCTGAGAGGGAGATAGAAAGAATGTCACTGGCTGAAAAGAAAGTTGCTGAGTGCTCAAATGAAAACTGTTTATAGCAGAATGATTTGGATGAATAGAGGGGGTGAGAGAGTGTGAAATAAGGTATAGCTGAAAGCACGAGACACTGTCATTGCAGAAAAAATATGAGGAATGGACAAGGCACTCATTCATTCCCACACATTTATTTTCAAGGTCACTGGCAGACACACACTTTTTTATTACATTTTTATTACATTACTTAGTTTGTTGTGCATGTGTTGCAACACCCAAAATGTTATTTGACATAGGTAATAAAAGACAGATGGAGGAGGGACAGAGCTGTAGACACATGGAGGCTTGAGTGGAGAGAGAGAGTGAAGTTGAAATGACAAAGGCAGGAGAAGTAAAAGAGGAGAAACGATGGGGGAGTGGAGAGGAGGGCAGTGGTCAGGAGGAGGTGGAGTAAGAAATGCTGTGGATGAGTCTGGCAAATGGTAAATGTTCTTGTACTTGTATAGTGCTTTTCTATGCATTACAGCACTCTCAGAACGCTTTCACACTATTTGCCCATTCACTCATTCGCACTCACACATTCACACACACGCACACACATTGGTGAAGACACATGATGTACAGAGGTGAAGAGGGAGGAAAATAAGAGGAAATTATGTAGAAGTAGGCTGTAAAGCCGAGGAGTAAGAGAAGAAATAAAGGGGACAGCTGCAGAAGAAGAAAGAGTGGTTATACAGGAAGAGGCAGGTGGATTATAGAGAGAGAGGGAGAGAGAGGGAGAAGGGAGAGGTTATGGAGGAGATGTCAGGAATATTAATAGGGGTTTAGGTTTACCTGCAGGAGCCCATTCAGCCCCAAACACACACTGTCACTCTGATTAAATATCAGCTCACTGTCTGCAATTGTGTATGCGAGAAGAAATAAACCCATATACCCTCACAGACACACACTTTTAGGCTTTTTCTAATACCTCTTATCTTCATTCATCCATGCAACACACAAACACTGATGCAGTAAAGTGCTCACACATACAGTAAAAGCACATTTCTGTAGGCATTATTGCAAACAGCTTGAAGTCTTTGCCCTAAACTTAGTTACACCTTCACTTTCCTCTTCTGTCCTTGTGTTTATTTTCAGCCAGTCAGAAAAAAAGTGTGCCAGTTGTTTTCCATTTATTTCAAGGAACAAATGGGTGGGGTTTACCAAAAACTAAATAAAATGTGACCCTGCTTTGGTAGTATCAGAGAGGGCATCAGCACCTTACAACCAGGTGATGAATGAATCTGTTTCTTGTCTTGAAAACTGTGTTCGCCAAATGTATTGCAGAGCTTCACAGTACCTTGTTAACATTGTGGCACTGTATATATTTTGGACAGTGAGTTGTTTAAAGTTGCCTGTGTGGTTTTCAGATGCCAGAGGAGCAGGCCTTTTGTGTGTTGGTGAAAATCATGTACGAGTATGGCCTCAGAACTCTCTACAGAAACAACTTTGAGGATCTTCACTGCAAGTTCTACCAGCTGGAGAGGCTAATGCAGGTCAGTGATGAAGTGCTTTCCATGTTTTGAAATGTATTGAAATACACTGTACTGGAAAGTGACCTAACATTGAGAGGACCATCCTGCCTAGATGGTCGGACAGTCAGTTGGATGAAATAGAATTGCAAAGTGACTGTGGCCCCAGTTTCCGGAGGTGTTTTCCTACATTCAGTATTAAGTTTTCAGTTTATTCTTTAAAGAATATACTGGTTAATCTTTCTCTTTTCTTTGTTCATTCATCACGTTTCTTCAGACACTTCTGTCTGAAGTTGACATGATGAATCTCACCACTTACAGCTTAAAATTTTAAATGTTAATTGGTCACCTTATCTACATCATAAGTTTAAATGCCATGAAATTCATTTCACATATCCATTTATCTTTGCTGTACAGACTAGTCTCTAGATTTGATTTTCCAACATTTTAACTTTTTTGAAATGATGGTTCCTTGGGCTGTTTTATTTAAATACTAATTGAATGCAGGGTTTGTACCATGAACCAATGCTCAGTGAGACTAAAAAGAAAGGACTAGCAGACGTTCATTTGCATCTTCCATGACAGTGTGATTATAGTTAATTTTGCTGAGAATGTTACCAGCGATTGCATCATCTATGGATGTCATGTTTGTTGTTGCCTTGTTCACTCATTGTTCCTGATCAGAAAATATAATAGAATATCAGACAAACTAATTCAAGTCTGAGTATATTAGACTTGTAGTTTCTGTAGTGTTCTTTCTGTGTGTTGAGGCTGGTGTAAAGTCCCATCCCACTAAGGTATTACAGCCTAAATCCACTCAGTGAGTAGGGTTTAATTTGGCCCTGAAATCCATCCTGGTCCTGCTAGCAGTCATCTCAGCATCAGAATCAACTCTGTTAGCATTGACCTACAGTAATGCGTTCAGAGTAAAGATGTTAGCATTGACTGCTAATTATTAGCATATAGGTGGGAGCTCACTATCTGATCGAGTCAGGTGTCATGTGGCATGGTAAGTGTTGGCTGCTATCTAGCTAATTGAATCCTTTATTTATATGTTTATTTAACACACACAAAAAGTTGCATCTTTCTATAGTTGTGGGGACACTCACAGCCTTAACCATCACAACTAAATGCCTAACCCGAAGGTACAGTAATTCTAACACTTAACCCTAAAACCAAATCTTAACCCTCAAAAAGTCTTCTGAAATTGTAAGGACCGGCTAAAATTCACATTGCCAAAATGATCTCACAACAGTGGCATTGCACAACAATTTGCACACACAATGTAATAAAGACATACATACACCCACATACTTCCTCTCCATCCCCCAAACAGAAGTCGGCTATATAAAACAGAAAAGTATATGAAACTGAAAAAGTTGAATGAATGATTTGAAGAATTTTCTTATATTCATTAAATTTTAAAATGCATAAACTGTGATAAAAACATTAGTGATGATGTATTATGGTGCTCCTACTTTGTTCACTATATGAAACAGATGCTAGACTACAAAGTTAGAATCGCTCGTCCTCATTACAGATTTTTAACTGGCAAATGTTGTGAATGTGTTTGCTTTTCTAATATAGTATCTGTAATGTATGAGTAATGTCTCCAACATGCTACTAAACTGTGTTATGTCTAACTTTATTTCATCTGAAAGAGATCATCAGTCTCTGTGAGACAGCATGAGTTAATAAAGTTGAATAAGATGAAATAATGTAAAAGTGAAACGACAAGCTGTTGTTTTACCTCATAAGTTTCTCCTTTCTCCTGCTCATTCTCCTCTTCCTCTGTCTGTTTCTCCAGGAACAAATTCCAGACCTGTGGTCCCACTTCCAGGAGTTAAACCTGGAGGCTCACATGTACGCCTCCCAGTGGTTCCTCACCCTCTTCACTGCCAAGTTCCCCCTGTGCATGGTTTTCCACATCACTGACCTGCTACTCTGTGAGGTACAGTTTGACTTACTAGGAGTGCTGGAAGAGTTATTTAGACCCCGTTGTCTTGAGGCCACCAAGGAAAGAGTCGACCCTCGGGAAAGATAGCAGTAGTAGTAAGGAGGTAATAAATGATGTTGTGAGCAAAGCAGAGCTGTGGTGGAGGAGGACAATATGAAGTTAAGAGGGAAGATGGCAACCATTAAGGCAGGAGGAAGGAGACAAGAAGAGGCTGGAAAGTGAGGGATGAAGAGATGCCAGTGGGATGAAGTTTACCTCTACTGACCAGCTATCAGTGACCACAAGTCAAGGAGGGCACTCAAGGGAAAGATACACCAGTAACAGCATTGATCCATCTGCATTCTGCCCTTCAGTCTACCAGATTAATCAATACAGATGCAATGATTAGGTTTTTATGACTCCACACTGGCGATAGCCATGGCCAGAGGCATTAAGTTCTCGGGCTATTTGTCCGGCACATTCTTGTGAATGTAATGTCTCAAGAATGCCTTAAGGGAATGCCTTCATATTTGGCACAAATGTGCACTTGGACTCAAGGCTGAACTGATTAGATATTTGTGGTCAAAAGTCAAAGTCAGTGACTGTGCCATTCCTCTAATTTGACTGGTTGAGAGAGGAATACAACTGCTAAGCAGTAATTCTAGTTTATGGTTAATACAGTAACTGATTGAATGTTATTAGGATCTCTGAACTGATAGTCACTGGTTACCTTTCATTCTAAAGAAACAATCTCCTCTGCACAGACCCTGCAAAACCCACCAGTTTACCTGTTGTCACTTACCCATGGCATTTTCTAATTTGACTCACTATTCTAAAATATTAATGTAGAGGATATACTATGATCATTTCCATAAAACAGTAGTCATGTTAAATATCCTCTGTGCTTCCTCCCTCCTCCACCTGTATTTCTTTTTCTGCCCTCCTCCACCACTTTTTTTCCTGCCTCCCTCCCTGTCTCTGTCCTCCTATTGGCCCCAGGCAGAACAATTGAATGTTTCCAGGTTTTCCTCACTCAATGAACCCCATGATGAGAATCTGCTCGTTAAACCAGAATTCTCATCTCCCGCATCTTCCTCTGTCGTCCCTCCTCTTCTGGTCTCTTATCAGTTTTTCACACTCCCTTATTGCTTACTCTATCATCTTTTCTTTTTCCTTGTTTACTGTTTGCCAGTTTTCTCAACAGACATTTACATTTTTAGTTCTTTTATTCTGTTTTTGTTCTTTATTTTTTTTTCTAGATTGCAGTTATGTTTCACTCTCTTGACCAGTTTAGTTTGCTCCTCATTTATATTTTATGGCATTCTTTTATTTTCTGCTTTTTGTTCATCTTTGTTCTCTGTCCTTGTTCCTTTTGTCAGGTTTTTTCTATTCCTTTTATTAATCACTCTCTTCACACTTCCTCAGTCTCAGTTAGTCTCCCCATAAAGTTAACTATAATAATGTCTTTTACTTTTTCCCCTCAAGTACACTTTCCCTCCCAGCAAATGATTTTTTGTATCATTCAACTTCTTTGTACTACTTCATAGCTAGGCATAGTGAGTCAGTAGCTACTGGACCTTTTTGTCTTGTGCTCATGTCTTGATTGCTTGAGCTTTCTTTTTAGGTCAAGTTTAAAAATGATCATGTAGTCTTAATGCTTCACTTCTGCCTAGACCAGTTAGCATCCTTCCCATTCTTTGTCATCAGTTTTCCTCTCCCTTTCTCCTCATGAATTTTCCTTTTGTTCGGATGCACACGTGCTGAGATTCTTTCTTTCCTCAGCACTGTAGTGCCATCTTGAGGCTGGCAAATATAGTTGTGTGAAGGCAGAGCTCCCTGTCTTTTCTCTTTGTGCAGTTATTTTTAGAGCTGTCCAGATATTTTTAGCTCTGTGTTGCCATGTGGACTGGTTATTACAGAGACCATGAAGACAGGTGTTCCCCCTGCAGAGCTGGCATCAGCATGAGGTTTTCTGTGTCAAACACACAATTATGATATAAACAAAAGAGGAAGAACGAAGCTTTGCATTCTAACATTCCATTGCATTCTTACATATATTAGTGAATAGAACTAAACCTTAATGTAATAATCTGCTCCACTCTATACCTTTTTTGTTACGGTAGTCTGTGATTTATATAGAAACATAACATAATGTGATTTTTTGTTTTGCCTTAACCTCTGTTCCTGCTCTGTCCTGTAAAACATGTCATTTGACTCAGAGGCATCACGAAGAGTTCCTACAGTATATTTTTACATTTAAGCCTTAAACAGTTAAAGCAAGTAAAATATCATGTACAATAAAATAGACATGTTTGAATTTCAGTCTAGACAAATCTAGACTCTCAAGCGTCTGATATTTTATCAAACACAGGATTTCAAATATTTAAGCCATATTTTTTGAGGAGGTTAGCTGTATAAGCAGTTGTTGATTAAAAATCTCATTAAAGGCAGATGCAGATAAACACAAACACAATTAAAGCCTTTTAATGTGTGACTTGACTTGACAGGAAAGTTTGTTTCTACTTGTCTGTGTATTCATATTGAAATATCCTCTGTCTTTCAGGGTCTTCACATCATCTTCAATGTAGCACTGGCCCTGCTTAAGGTTAGTAATGTCTTTATTCACACTTTTATTTAAAACTGTCTGTAGAAATTAGCCCCGCTATCAAAGAAATTCTTATGTCAAAAATCTCATTTCTTCTAAACCCACCCAAATCGTCTTTCAGTTTTAGATCAGTTTGCTTCAGTATAAGAGGAAAAAAACACACACAATGTTTGCATGATAATACTGTATATACATTTTTGTATGTAAAAAAAAAAACTCATCTGGGTAGAATGTTATCAATAAGTGCAAACTTTTGGGGAAACACGATTGTGGAGAAGGGCCAAAGTGTGAGGACATACAACTACTGTAGGTCTAATGTGATAATTGGAGGTTTTACTGTCGGTTGATTGGCTGTTTCTGTCCCCTAGTGCTCCAATTTGAAACTGCATCTGGACATGAGGAGGTTGATCTGTCTTTTAATGCAGTATTAGACAAATGGATAAAGACTCATTATGTCAAATATCATGTTGAATGTAATGCATATGTGTCACATCAGCTGCTAGTTTGTATCACAGTGGCCACATTCTGATCAGAATAATCTGTGTGTGTGTTTATGTTATAGTGGATTTATTTTATGTGCTCTTACAGTTATAGGATATGTTTTGATTAGTATCCCGGTTATCTGTGTATTTACTGTACCTTCATTTTTCTGCAGGGTTTCCATATACTGTAGCTTCCCTCAGAGGCTGATAAAACAGTGTATCATTTCACACAAACCCGCAAAATGTAATTGTGCATGCGGTTTGATAAAGGCATATAGCACAAGCACACAAATGATCATTAGATAAACACAATAGGAAAACAAGGGATAAATAGAGTAAATATCATTTTACTTAAAACAAGAAATTAATGTGTGTAGCTTTAAAAACAAAAGACAAAATTAGACATGTTATAACAAACAAACTTAAAATGCAGTCGGCCTGTTTTTTAAGTGTAGTTAAAGAAAAAAAAACTGCTTGACTTTTTAAAATATTGTCAAACTGCTGCTGTTTCTATCACAGTAGAATGGTATAGAGTTGCTAACATGTAATCAGATCTCTTTGTGGTGGGATGGATCAATGAGTTTTGGTAATGATCATGTCATATTGCATATCGATGTCTAGTTGTTCACTGTGGACATTAATTTGATGGGACAGTCTTTGCAGAAGCCTTGCCAAAACCAAGAGAGCGCTCGCTGATGAAGAACAGGCTTGTTTATCCCCATTATGTCGTCAGTGTCTCAATACTGAAGCAGATCGTTAATCAATAACGCACAATGTCTCAGCATTTTTATTTACAGTCATTTCATTTTTCTTTAGTTTTTTTATGTAAAATTGTCACTTTTGTGAAACAGCATCAATACTTTTTAATGCACAACAAGTAAATGTGTTGATGACTGTTAATGACATGGAAAATGCATTTTAGGAAATTTTTAACTGATGTGTTTTTCTTGGTCCCCCAGAGGCTCATAGTCATCAATATATCCAGTCAGTCATTAGTTTATGTTTAATATTTCTGAGCTGTTCAGCTGCTTTGGGTTAGGCTTAACCACACTAATACAGCCTAACACAGGACTACATTAATAATAATAGTTCATGATTTTGCTTTCACACAGTAATGCAGCAGTTTCTTTCTAAATGAACCACACATGGTTTGGTTTTAAAAAGCCCACCTGCTCTATATTTTAGCAATAATGTATTCTGTGTGTCAGTGAGAGAAAGATGTGGTGGATGCTATGGTCCAGAATGGATAACAAATGAGGATGGGAGGAGGGTGGAAGGGGCTTTCACTGCCTGCCTCCCATTGGCCAGGTATGACGGCATTCTCCCCCGAGGCTCCCTCCTCCATCCCGTCTGCTCTTATCACCCCTCCCTCTAACTGTGTTCCCCTCCCTCCCTCTCCTGCCTAGCAGTCGCCATCCACATCAGAACAGGAGCGTAAGCTAGAGCATTAGCAATCTGGACCTGAAGGAGAAAAGCTCTGAGTTTTTGTTTTCTTATTTTTTTTTCTTCTTCATCTTTTCCTCTCATGGATGCCTACTTGGAGCTTATTTTCTCCCTCAGTTCCTCGTTATTTCTCTTCTTTACCTCTTTTTCCTTTACCCCCGCCTTCTTATCCTCTTCTCTATTGGCTGGCTATATATTTCTCCAACATGCTACCTCTGTCCACCACCCAGACCTCTGCAATGGAGCCGCCCCTGCTCACTGTTAGCAGTTATCTGTTATCATCGCAAAGGCAGACAGAGGGGTAGAGAAAGAGAGGAAAGCAGAGAGGGTGAAAAAGAGAAAAGCTTTGGACGGGAAAAGCTGTGTGGTTTCTTTGCCTCCCCACAGCCAGGGCCATCCCTCCTGATAGCACAAAACACACTCATGCAAACACAACCGTTTAACCTGTGTCGCTGAGAAGCAGAAGTGATTTCCAGCTCAAGGAGCTAGCTTACCATCTAAAGGATCAACCAAGCAGTAGAGGCCGGATACCTGGATGCTACTGATGGAAGTCTGAGGGAGGGACAGAGGCTGGAGTCCATGCTGAAGCTGCTGACTGGACTGTGCTTTCACTGTTCTGTGTGGCACGGAACTGGACAGAGTTCAAATAAAATTGTTATATCAGTGTAGAGGAACAGTGGAAACGCAGTGTTTTATGTTTTACTACCTCTTTCCACTCTTGGATAGCCGCCTTAAATCTGACTCATCAAGTTCAGCATACACTCAACCATAAACCATCGCAAACATGCTTTGTTCCCTGAAGGCAGAAAACTGCCATGATTCTGTGCCAACATCTCCTCTGGTTCTGCCATATCGTCACCACCGTCTACTCAGTTTCAGACTGGGGCTTGTCAGATAAAAGGATTCATGTGGTTATTTTGCTCCATTTTACATTTCAAAGAAAGATAGAATCCTGTCAGCTTCACACCAGGTGCAGCCTTGTGCATTAAGGCCACGCAGTTGTGCAGACTGAGGGGGGATTTTCTTTCTACGTTTGAAGTCTAACGAGAAGGAAAAATAAAAAAGGTGGAGTACTTATCTATCACTGCTGTTTGCTGGAGCAGCCCATGTGTCGAGTATTTCTGTTGCTAGGCAACCACGTATTGGACTGGAATCGGTTGGGGTAGTTTGGCAGGTGGAAGATGACACTGGGTAGTGTGACTGGATTTCAAAGCGAGTCTGGCAGATAGCTGGAAGACTCGGCATTATGCCAAAAGCAGTGTCAGTACAGTATTTCCTGACTGTTATTTTGTTGCACCCTGTGAACATTTCTGCGCTCTGACAGTGGTGCAAGCTCAGTGGCCTCCACCAACGTCTTGTCCAAATTCTGTTTCGCCCAGATGAACGTTGCATGCCTGGGGCACCTGGGCTCTGCCTGCTGAGGTGCTGTGTGTTCCTATAAGAAGCTCTCTGCTTCTTTCCTGGTGGTCTGAACAGTCTGTTGTAACACTGCTTTATGTGGCAATATCAGCCTCTCTTCTCAGAACACCTGCCACCTCGTTCACCAGGACTCAGCCAGTTTGGCTAGACATTGACCTCAAAAGAAATCTTGCCTCACCTAATTCAACCTCAGATTACCAAATTGTCTACTCCCAGTTAACCGCTCCTCCAACTCTCCAGCTAAGAAACCCACTGGAACATTTGGACGACACGCTGGAGTCATCTGCAACCCTGGCCCCGGAGCGGGATCGCCCCTCTCCCTTGCCCTGTCCCACCCCGCCTCCTTCTCCTCCACCCTCCCCTCTGCCTTCTCCTCCCCCTATGCCAGCCCTGGCACCTCATCTACCCCTTCCAGCAGTGCGAAGGGTGGTGGAGGATGAAGAAGGAAAGGCTGAAGAGAGGCCCTGCAGCAGTCAGGCCTCAGCAGACTCATTCTGCAAGGTGATGGGTGTCCTTGGGATGGGACACCGGCTCTTTGTCCCCAGACTGCTGGCGGTGAGAGAGGGAGTGGGAACTAGGAAACAAATGCTGGGTGAAAGAAAATGTGCATGTGTGGATGGTGGTGACGTGTGTAGATAAAGGAAAGAGCTCCTGCTGCTGCAGCTGAGGACAGAGGATGGAGAAGAAGCAGGCAGTCTCATAAAAGCAACCTCTGTCTTTTCACCTCTGAGACTGGCCACTGAAATACTTACGGTGTCTGTTGTGATGATGCTTTGATCCTCAACACTTGAAGTCCTCTAAAGTTGAAATATGCAAATTCTGCTCATGCCTGGAATTGCCTAAAATTTATTTAGAAGAAATGGCTTGCCTGCTAGATTTGTGATATAAGCCTTGTAATCTTGATTAATTAAATTCCTATGAAAAACTCTGGAGGAAGAAACTCTCAGAATTCAAATGTCTATTCAAAACAGGATACATAACCCCTTTGCTCCTCCGGCCATGTTGCTTAAAATGTGATGATAGTTGTTTCCAAAGTGTTTAGAATTAAAAATGAGCCCAAACATGGTCTAGTAAAGACCTGCCCTGTGAGTAACAGACCCTAATATTTGATCGCATATTCTGATAATATCTCTGGATAGTTTCTAGTGTCCTTGTGTTTGTACACCACAAGATGGTGGCATTGGTGTATTTTTGAGCACTTCTTGAACAACTCCGTGATCACCCTTCTCAACATTCACGCAGTTGACCGATGTGCGCTCAGAGTTGCCCAGTACAGTGTCTTGCTATCAGCTACTGTGCAGCTGAACGGCAGTAGTTAGAGGTTTTGTGTGTTGTTCAAATGCAGCTTCATTACTTATTGTTAGAAGATGGTAGCACTTTCGTTTAGTCAACTGGCATTCTTGTCAAAGGCTTGTTCTTTAACCTGTAGGCTGCCATGTCACTGCAGGATGGTAAATGCGTTTGTTAGTAGTTTTGGTTTGATTTTATGCTTTATGTATTTAACTGTACTCTTATTCATAGTGACTTACTATGAGTTAAAATTAGAATAAATCAAGTCTTTCAAGTGAGAGATAAATAATGCACCTTCAAAGGATGAGGCGTATTTGAAATTAGAGCTAAGAGGCATAATGGAAATCATTTCCTTGGTGAGCACAATTAGAGCAGAAAGATGGGATATGATTGAATAGGAAGATAGAAATGTGGGGAGCTTTCTCAATTTTCAGCCTCCAGTTATGGATAATAGAGGTGTATATAATAGTACAGCTGTCCTTATACAGTAAAACCACTATTGTTAACTAATGAGTAAAGTAGAATGTTACCTAAATAAGATATTAATTATTACTATTGTTTAATTCAGTTATGCAGGAAACAGGTTAGGTTTGGTCTAAAGTGATGAGTCTCCAATAAACGTGTTCATCTTTCACACAGCTACACTGTTTCATTTGCCATTGTTCTGCCCTCGAGCAGTTAAATGTGATATAACTGTGATTACAGAATTATAATGATAGCAATTGGTAATACCAGTCTATTGGAGGGTACCCTGTGCTCTTAATGTCCGACTCTTAATGTGTCCCTTGTTTGTCTGTCTCCCCTCTCCTCCCACCTCCTCATGCCTCGCTGCAGACATCTAAAGAAGACCTCTTGCAGGCAGACTTTGAAGGAGCTCTGAAGTTCTTCAGAGTCCAGCTCCCCAAACGCTACAGAGCTGCGGAGAATGCCCGAAGGCTCATGGAGCAGGCCTGCAACATCAAGGTGAGAAGCTCTTAACAAAACCCATGTATTTGCTAGCCTTAAGCCTAATGTTCCTGACTTTAAAACCAGGATCTAATGAAAAAGGCCAAAGTGTCCTCCCTTTGCAGAATGTCCTCTCTTTTGCCTTGTATAAACCCCACACTGCTGAATATATGTGCACAAATGCACAGGTGACTATGGGATTATTGTATGAGTCTGTGCAGCATAATAAGGAATTCCTTTCTTGTCATTTCCCACTGAGACACATTTAACCAGAGGGGTCAGAGGTCACTGTACCTCAGATGTAATGGCTAATGCTTTAGTCGTTTATTGGTATCCTTTATGATTTTTATAATTTTTCTGTTTGTGTATACACCATGCCCAGATGTGGGATTACTTGTGTGTTATCCATACTGCACTTTTTAACTGAGAGTCAAAGTATAGGTGAGACTGTGGCATCTTCTTCCTTTGCTTTTCGGGGACTTTCCATTGCTAAAAGTTGTACTTGTGTTTTTGTTTAAATTGTTTCTTTGTTTCCTCATGTGTGGAGATTATATCAGTGCTTGCTTATTCACTTTATTCCAAACAAGCCTGAAATGCAAACGACATCACTTTCTGTGCAGCAGGCAAGAGTTTGCTTTGAAGCACCAAATGGAAAAGCTTTTATCAGCCGAATATAATGTAGGTTGGATCTCTGCTATGTTGGGGAGGCCTGACAAAGAGGGGAGGGAAATGTCTCAGATAATTGTTGCACTCTTTAACATATAGTGTATTTATGTTGTCTGTTGTTACCCTTTGATATGTACCTTTTTTTGTGTGTAGCTGTGTCTATGCTCTGTGCATGGTTCTTCGTTGGTCTGGACTGAAATCTGAAGATAGCGTATAAAAAAATGACTTCTACGAACCATAGTCATAGTTTTCTTGAACCTCTGTGCCCACTAAAATTCACTGTCAAGCACACACACACATTATTATCCTCTTATTCATTTAATGAGGTGGCTGGTATTTAGGGAATTTGCTGAGATCACCAGAGCCGAAAAGCAGTACACAGTGTATGGCCTTTTGTGTGTGTGTGTGTGTGTGTGTGTGTTGTGACAGAGGAAGGAAAGAGCTGACAGAGAAAAGATAGAAGAGATAATCACCCTCCACCCTTCTCTTCCTCTCTCCCCTGCTTGCTCTCTGTTTATGTCTCTCTGTATCTACATACAGTTCACATTTTACATTTCAGGCATTTTATGACTTTCGTATCCAAGTGAGCAGGGTGTGATGTAGCGTCGTGGTTGAGGACATGTTGGCGCGACACTATAACTCCACACAGGATATCCTGCACTCACTGTTTAATCTTTGGTGGTTTGATATCATTTTGGTACTCTTTCACAATCCTGCAGCGTTGTGACATGTCATGTCAAGCTTTATCTTGTACAACAGTGCACACACCCTTCTGCAGTCTTAAATACACAAATTTGTCAGCTTTAACCACCATAATAGCTTTAGTGGAGCTTCTTCTGGAGGGAGCTGAGCTGTGTCTTTGTGTGTGTCAGAAAATGTTGCACTGCTTTTTGTAGGATGTGACCGACCAAAACACTACCTTAAACATTATACTGAGAAAAATAAAGCTGTTTCTTTGACTTCTTCTCTTCAGAGATATCTTTTTTCTGCCCTCATATTTTTAAACCAGTCACTTTAAAACAGACTATTCCCTGTGGATACAAGTATTTGGAGCAGGGAGGTTGAGACTAGTGAAAACAACTAAGAGGAAAAGGAGCATTGCTTTCCTTTTACTCCTCACTTGCCTCCATTTTTACCACTGACCATCCAGCCAAGCGAAACCAGCTCAGCCATAGATAACACCATGTCACATCAGCATGTGACACACCACACTGCACAGTGGCACTTTAAAACGCATATTCAGCCATAATACATCTACTGATATCAAATCGTGTCACAAACAAAAAATGCCTACCACATCATCTCACACCATACCTTCTTCGTGCATCACACCATATCATACCACATCCTGTTCATCCTTAACATAAAATGTCAGAAAATAGTAATGCCTTCAAGTTGTTTACTTTGTCCATGGTAAATCCAAAATTCAGGACACAGAAGGTTGAAGTTTGAATAGGAACTCGTGTGTGTCCCTCATCCATGTCCTCAGCTACACAAGGGTATGCATAAAGTGTGAATTGTCCTTTAGGGACTTCAAATTTATGACAAATTAATTAATTATCAAAATTCTGGTCAGCTTATTGATCGCTGTACTTAACTTGAAGTTCCTTAGTCAGCAGGTTTAACAGTTTTCAGGCTCCCTGTTAAACTTGGCTAGTAAAGGTGACTAACTAAAAGCAAGCTCAGGAGGTAAAATATATCCACAAAAGCAGGCACAGCTGAAAAATTCCACTTTTACAATGGCATTGGTGTTTTTAAAAAACATAAGCTTTATTGAAAATACACACAACAAACAAGGCAATGTAACATTTTGCCAATGTGGTGGGGGCACCGGTGGATGTCAGGCAACAGCCTGGATTTCATGCCCATTCAAGGAAATCCTTAAACTATCACGTAATAGTTTATATTGTTAGAAAAATGCCTCACGAGCGAGACTTTGCAGACTTGACAGTTTAAGAAAGTTGCTTCTGCATAGAAATACTAGAGCATACGTACACCTAATTTTTTTTTAGCTGTAGGTCACGTCTAAGATGAGAATTCACCGCCCTAACATTGTAGATAAGTTAAAAAAAAAAAAAAGGAAAACCATGACATGGCCCCTTTAACTTATTGTTTTCAGTTGGCATCTAAATCGGATCAGCGGAACGTTGTAAGCTGCTTAAAGCAGTGAAAGAATCTACTGGCACATTGGTTTAATGAACACAACGGGTAGTTGGGCAGCTTAGCTTTTCTGGGGATTTTGGGAAGAATTTGAATTTCTCAGCTTTCTTAAACATCCACCAGTTTGTAATGTTAAAAAATGTCATATGTTTATTTGCTGCTGAAAGTTTAACTGATTAATCCAGTTGTTACTAAATCCCTCCAAGAAAAACAAACTATAGGAGAGTGAGGGTAAACTAAGAAGAGAGAAGGATGGGTCTAGAGAGACTGAATAATTTATAGATGGAAACTTACATGGATGAACATCCAGAGGCTGCCAAGACACTTTCAAAAGCACCTGAGAGATCAGTTCACTGATGAGAGCAGTATATGGAAAAATGAATCAAACAGGGGGAACCATGTACAAATCCAGAGAGAGGTGTTTGCTCATGTTTATGTTATATAATTGATTCTTTATAGCTTACAGTCCTGTAAAGCCAAATTGTGATTTCACAACACTGAGAAAGTGAAGTTTAATAAACACAAATACACTTTGAAGTCAGATGTCAGGCTCAGTTATTTTGTTCTATTCCTGCTCAGTTTATTGTCCAAGAATCAGTTTTCTGTCACTCCTTTTATTTCCATATAATTATTTTTATATACAAAAATAATAAATGTAGCTCACTTACTGTATCACCTCCTGTTATTGCACAATTCACCCTAAAAACTTATCTGCATACAGGAAAGGACAAGAGAACTGCAATGAATGTATAACTGGTGCTGCAGAATGCATGAAATTAGATACAACAGGGCTTAGTGAATCTGTTTTGGAGTAGAGGATATAGGGCTAAAGATAAGATTTGTTTTCCCCTGCCACAGTGAGGCACATTTAGAGACAAATCTACCTTGTGATTCTTTTCTCAAAGAGACAGTTCTCCAAAAGGACCTCCATCATGGAGCCAGATAAGACTGGGAGAGAGTGAGACAGAGAGGTTGTCAGGTAGCTTTTTTTGGGGTGTGGGGGGGTCTTTTGGGAGAACACCAGAGTATTCAGGCATCATCAAAGACAGCCTTGAAGCTTTCACTTCACTTCCTGGGTTTTACCGTTGGAATGATGTGCAATTGTATGAGTGGCAAGTCACTGTGGTTGTACTGACAGCTTCCTTCCTATCTTTCTTAACACCAAACACCCTCACACACATGGTATAGATGTGTAAACAGGCCTTTATTTTTACCAGTTGCAGGAAACGGAAAAACCAAAACCACTAGACTGCAACCCATAGAGAGTTTAAAGAGGGAGGGAGGGCAAGCAAGAGAGGCGCACATGAGCGATGATAAGAGAGAGACGAGGCTAGTACTCACTCTGGAAAGGTTGAAAAAGCAAACTCATCCTCCTGCATCGCACAATTCTAGCATTACAGAGGAGAAGGAGAGAGACAAACAGGTGTGTTGTACTGCCCTCTCGCTCCCCCCACTCCTCCTCCTCCTTGTCTCAGTGGGTGGAGCTCAGCTCCTGAGAGGCTCTTGAAAGCAGAAGGGTGCCTCTTCCACTCAGAAAGAAACGGACCCTGTCAGCCGTACTGCTCTCTTCTCCTTCTCCACCACTCTTCCTCCTCCTTTTTCATCCTCCTCTCCTCCTTGCTGCTGAGAGCAAGCAGGAGTCAAGATGATGCAGGAGGTGTCCATCATGGTGGCGTACGACGCTCATGTAGTAGACCGACCGGGTGAGGAGGACACCCTAGCTCGCTTGGTCGCCCACTCCAGACCTCTCAGAGCCCTCAGACCAGTGGTAGGTCTGTTCTTCCATCATATGACTTATTTATTTCTTTCACCATCTTTGTTTTTCTGATGGGAGACCTTCCCAAATATTTCTACTCACTCTTATCTTTAGCGGTTTTCAGATAAGAAAACCTTAAAGAAGAATGAACCTGCTTTATTTTTTTATTTGATGTTGTTGTCAGTTGTTTTTGTAATGTTTTGTCTTTTTTTCTAGAAATCCCAGTGAATTTGTTCATAAACGTAGGTGGGAAATGTGTATGTTTCTTTCCATGCAGTATATGGTACAGTACAGTACATGTACATATACAGTACAGAAAGTATTTGTGGGTGTGTGTTCCTACTAAAAGTGTGTCTGATGTTAGAGGGCTTTGTCAGTCAGTTAAGACAGACCATTATATTGTGGCTTTCAGTTTGTTTCAGTTACTGATATAAATTTGGAATCTGTGGAGGTTGTACGTGTGAATGTGGTGGGTATGTGTTTCACTCACATGGGTAAATGAGTTTCATGGCCTAGTTTTTTCTGAGATGTCCAGTTTGCTTTGTCTTTATTTCAGTATCCAAACCTTGGGGCTGCCGCTTTGTGTGAGCATATGGTAGATCAGCCTTCTCCGA
>NW_018128000.1:385264-453016 GCF_001952655.1 Monopterus albus
CTTGCGATCTTGGAGGCTTGGGACCAATTCCCTTTTGTGCTGTACAGAGTCAGGTCAAGAATCTAAAAGTGGGTCTGGCATGATTTCCTATAGCACCAGGTCACATCTTAAATTGCATTACCTCTGTCCTCAATCTGGCCTCTCACATCGACACTGAAAATTGTGGTATGTAAGCACGAGGTTTTGTGATGCATCAACTCGTTAGAGCCCGTGAAACTGTGTGTGTGGCTGTTTGTGTGTATCAGCAACCATGTGAGTTGCTTAAGTGGCCTTCAGCAAGATGTTGAGCTCAGTACATGATCATTGTGACGGAGCAGAGCAGGCTTAGCTCTGCCCCTGGAATTTCAGGAATATAACTTGTAATGTGATCTGAGAATTGTAATTTATTTAGTAGTTTTACTGACTTTAAGTCACTCTAGTAAAAGATCTCTGCTAAGTGATAAAAACAAAACATCGCTGTAAAAGGTAGCAGTCTCTCTGTGGGCAGCAAGAGTCGGGGAATTAAAAAATGATCAGAGAATGCTGGTGAATATCAGGCAGTTCGTAACTGTGTCATTTTATACAATATATTTCAAAAAACATATTTTGTGCAACAGATGTTTACAATCCAACTAGAGCGACAAGTCAAAAAAAATCTACAAATTAAAGAAACAACCGATTTAGAGAAATGACAGCACCCTGAAGCTCTTTTTATGGAATGCTCATGGAGTTGGGGATCCAGTCTGATTGCACTGGATCTGTATGTTTGAATAAAAGCCTCGCCTCTAACAAGCAAGCAGAGCCCAGTTTTGAGTTTCATTTCATTACACAGCCGTACTGTAGTATTTGTATGTTTTAGGGGTGAGGGAAAGCAGCAGGTTCTATAATCAGTAGCTAGACCTCAGCTTGCCTATCGATTAGTTTTCTTCTAACCTGTAACTCATACAGCACTTAACACTAGCTGTACATACAAAACTAACATGTACATTAACTCAGTTTAACTAACTCAGTTCAGGTTTTATCATTTTAAACATTCTAACACTGAGGCAGAAACTGTTTTATCATAATTGGTAGAGAAACTGGGTCATTATCATGAAACGGCAAAGAGAAAAGAGTTTGATTGAAACAAAATGCACACACACACACACACACACACACACACTATGTGTAGTTTGTCACAGTAATTTCTACCTGCAGTAACAAACTATGGTTCGTGGAAAGTTGAACATCATGGAGAAAAAAAATCTGACTTACTGGCAGGTTGAGTTTGTCATCGCAAATAAGAAGCTTGGAAAATATGACACCAGCAGTTTGTTTAGTTGGTGGGGTAGATTCTGAAGGAGAATGCTTAAATGCATTAAATGGGTTTGTGAGAGGAGGTGAAAGCACAAACCAGAGAGAGGTGTGGGTGTGTTCGACTCTCAAAATGAAAATGACAAATCTAGACATACATAAAATCTCAGGAGCCACACACACTCACACACATCATTCTCTCCCTCTCTGTTCCTGTCTCTCGTACATAGAGTTTATGTTTTCAGCATTAATAAACATACTGTTTCATTCATACAGGTTTCAGCACACACACAAACAAGTGGGCCAAAAAGGAAGCTGTGCCCTTTAAGTACTGCTTTGTTGTGTTGTGTCAGAGAAGCTAACAGAAGAAACCACATGTTTATCGGTTTATCTTAAAAGGGCTGCTTTTTGTTGTATTTCACTGTGTGAAACATGAGCTATGTAATTTAAACGTTGGACTCATTTATCCAGCCTCAAAAGAACACCACAGATTAAGTGCATCATAGTGAAGTAAAATGTTGTCAGAGTCCTCTTTCCAGGATTTCTTGGAGGTAAACACTAAAACATGACAGTGTTTGACATTAAAATGATCAGATGTAACAACTCAGGTTAAACACAGTTATTACACACAGATTACGTTGTTGCTGCCAGGTGAAAAACCTTTGGTATCTCTAATATAAACATTCAAGAACTAAAAAAGGCCCAATTACATTGACCACCAAGAATAAAAACATTTTTTTTAATTTCAAGCAGCATAGCAGGTCACTTCCTCAATCTATAGCTGCAAAAAAACTTAATGAGTAAAAGTGGACTCTGATATAATGGAACTCAAACGCCAAACCATGGTAGTGTTCGTGCCTAAAGGCAAACACCATGTTCCATTCATCTGCATTGTTTTGCTACAATAAAACAATTATTAACCAGTGTGCAAAGGTCCTGGTAGAGGCTGATACATGTTGGCTTCCTGCTTCAAAACAGCAGGAAGCCAACGTGTATCCAGTGAAGTAAAGCTTAGGTACTCACTGTTCTTAACACTGACTATCATGTAGCATCTTCTGCCGTGCAAGGAATTATGCTTTTTATGTTTCTGGTTTGTTTGGGATCAACAGAGTAAGTAAAGTTTACCTCAAGTAGCAAAGATGGATAGTTTAAATACTTAAACTTGATGAAATGAGAGCACAGTCAGGAATTTTTATTTCCTTTGTAACCCAGAGGTGTTCCTAATATTCTGACCCTCTCATGTACAGTATATAGCTGAGAAGGGCAAAAACATAGACACCTCTAAATACAGTGTAGTCCAGTACAATACCACCTTTAACTGTGACCTCAATAAGAAAAATATAATTGAATGTATACATTTAGGACAGTTTCATCAAAAACTGAAACTTGGTGTTAAAGTGGAAGTGTCACAGTGAAGTGCATACAGCTGTGCAGGCTAACAAAGTGGCTGGTGAGTGTATATATCAGTGAATCAGAAGAGGCGTCATGTGACTGACCTGGAATCCCCAGCCGGTGGGTGCTATGGTAACGCTGTTTCCACACAGGGGAGATAGCGTTACCACCAACCTGAAGCAGACACACTCACAGATGCAGCTCTGTATCAGTCAGTCGTCAGTGTTTGGTTAAACCCACTGAGCTAACATTTGTAGCCTTTCGTGTGTTGAGGGAGATACATGACCATTAAGTGTTCAGGTGAAAGTGAATTTCAGAGACTGTTACACAACACAAACAAGTACGATTGTTTGCTTACTACACTGTGGCCTTTAGCGAACGCAGTTCAACTCTGTTTGGCCTTTCTACATTCGAGCAGCTGCAACTTAGAGGTCACAGGTTCAGATCTTTATTCTGATCAGTTTTATAAAGGTAACATTCAGAAATATGAGATTATTCTTAAGCTTGAAATGTTTAAAAGTGCTGTTTTTGACTATATGACTTTTATTACTCCAGTGTACTGTACTATCACAGATGTAAACAAACCTTCACAATAGAGTCAGAGTTTTGACTGCATTAAAAGACTCGTTCTGTTGTCTTTCACCTCAGGAGGAAATGAACGACTTCCAGTGACATGCTGGTTGTTTACCTCACATTTCATAGAACGATGGCAACTGGCTGAGCCACGGTCGGACATGTTGTGAAGTGCCTGATTTGCTGTATGTGCAGTGTGGGCCTTTTGCATTTTCATATCGTATCTAGTGTGAACATAGTACAAAATACTGTTGCACTTACAGTAAGTTGCACTTGCCATTAACGAATCAGATTGTGCAATAGAAAACTGAAACTACACAGCATGAACCACAGTACCACAACATGTCAGTAGTGATATTCAGAGATCGTTCAGTTAGAGGAATATCAGTTGTCTACATCTTTCAGCATCTTGTTACAACTGAAACTCGTTCTGCAATGAACATCTCACTTCACGCCCACATGTCCACATCCAGTACAATAACAATACATTTATTTTTGCCAGTCAGATCTCGGATGCCCTTATTTTCTCTTGATTAGACTACTGTAATTGCATGTACTCAGGGCTTACAGTACAATGGTCACGCATGTCCAACTAGTCCAACTACTGACAAACTCGAACAGGAATGGTCGACATCACCCTTGTTTGTTCCACCTTACACTAGCCACTAGTCAAGGTTTTCAAAGCTCTACATGGTCTGGCTCCAAATTATGTCAGGGACTTACTGGTGCATTATGAGCCAAATCGCTCTTTGGCTTAAAACCTAAAATGTCACATTTTATTGCAGAACCCTTGTTTTATTTCTCTAAATAAATGAACACACATTCTTTCCTTTCTCACAAACAACTGGGATGGGCTGAGACGTTATTGGGAATAGTACATGAAGTTTACAGTAAAATCAACAACTTTGCTGTCATTTTCAGGTGCCAACCAAAAAGTTGAAGAAGTTTGAGAAGGAATATCAGACACTGAGGGAGAGCCAGCTCCAACAAGAAGACCCCATCGACCGATACCAGGCAAGTTAAACACACACATGTTAATATGTAAAAACAAATCTTTTCTTACCGTTGTTACTTGTAGCATGTTGTTTTATTTTTCCTGCCATGTGGTGAAGTTATACACATCCCCCTTTTTTGTTATGCGTTACACAAGCACATACAGCATATTGATATGAGAGCAACTTCGTCTTCTGTAGGTTTTAACATAGCAGCTAGTCAGTGTTCAGTCTGAGAGTTGGTAAGAAAACACTTGGCTCTGTGATAAAAGCAGTTTTTATGTTTTAAATAGTCCTTCTTTGTTAAAATTAACCATGTTCCTAAGATTAGAAAGCTCCTGTGAACACAGCGGTTTTGTCAAACTGTGCCTTTGTTGTTAATATTTGTGACACTGTCCTGGGTCGAAATGCGACTGCTCACACAGCACCAACTTTTCATCGTCATTGAATTAAACATCTGGGGAAATGTATTTTTGGGCGAAGCTGCCAGGGTGTTGTCAGAGATGCTCAGCTGCGGTAGTGTCATCTTGTCTGATTCCTCAGGAGAGGAGAGGCAGATAAAATAAGATCTGGACACACACAGTAAAGTGTCAACGGACAGCCTCTGTCCACTTCATTTTAAAGGTTTTCCTTCTCTTCCTTCTGTCATTCTTGTTTTTATTTGTTATTTAGACCAGACATTGTTTAAATCTCTTTTTCAAATTTGCTTTTGAAAAGGACACAGTAGGAACTGATTAAATTTGCATGTTCAGGTTACATTATTATTGTCTTCAGACTTTTTATGAAGTTTAAAGGAACATTTCAGAATTTTGAAGTTCATCTTTAACATGTACTGTACCTGCAGATCATGTGGAACATGGAAAGCATCTATCTTTTATCAGTAGCTGACAGATTCTTAGAGATTTTGTACTCTTTGTTTTACAAGACGGTTTGAAGTAAATGACTAACAGACAAGTTATGATTTAAAGGCCCAAGTTTTTTCTTTTGGTTTCTGTTTCCCGCTAGGTTACAGATGTTTCACAGCTCTCGCAGCTTTTGTTTCCTAGCAAGCAAACTACAACATAGCCAGTGACTTTACAGAGAGGAACATCAGTATGATTCTCAACATAATACTGTATATTGCTGGGGGTGACATACAACAATGTGCTGCCCATCAAGTGAAAACTGGTCTGATATTCTTTCCTAGTTGTTCAAAAAGCAGCTAATTTCAAGAGTTAATTGAGGTGAGAGGCCTTTGTTTTGACCATTGCTGAGAACCAGTATATAAAGGTTACCGTGACTGTCTTACATGACCACTGTATCACTTAGAGAACCCTAGCTGTAGTAATTATTAAAGGCAGTGAAGTTCACTGCTGACAACGTTAGAGGCATTTGCTCCACTGTTCCCTGCAGCTGTTTAAATCACGCTGCTCTTTGAGCCTTATCTTTGTAATGTACTGGAATGATGAGAACACTTCGAGCTGTACTGTTCCGACCCATGTTCAAATCAAAACCCGTCACGATCGTTGCCTAATGTATAAAAATGTGGCCCTGCAGGACTAATGGAAATTCTTTGGCCCCTGTTGAATGATCTCAGAAATGCACAGCCATCCAGCTGAAAAGCAGGACTGTGTTTCTTAGCTTGTGAAAGGCTTCGGTATTTTCCTTGGATGATTTTGAAGGTTCGGGTACAAACACCTTTTCAGCTTAAACCCGTTGCTGATCAGTTTCCTGGTCAAGACAGTGCTTGATGAAGAAGTCATTGTGAGATGATGAAAAGTCATATTAAAGTAAAATACAGAAACAAAAACTACATTTCCATGTGCTTCTTTTTCCCCTGTTGGTGTAACTTGTTAAAGCTGCTGGTTCTGGAAGGACAGAAGGAAGAATTTTATTGTAGATATGAAGTTGGACCAGAGCCAGTGGGATGACTGTTATAGAGCGAGAAGGCACAAAGAGTGTGTCTTGTTTTAAATGTCTAACATCTATGTGTGACTGGACAGTTGTGCTTTTTCATAGCTGTTTTTGTCTCAATACAAATAAAAGCAATTTAAGAAAAGGAAAGAATGGATAGTGAGAGATAGAGAGATTGAGACCGGGAAGTGTCAGACAGAAGGGAAACTACTGTCGGAATCATGTGGTCAAGTTGAGTCTGTGCTGCTGCAGGCTCCATATGAAGACTGTGACTGTGGACAGCAGCACGGTAAGCTGCCTCTGCTCCTACAAAGGTTTTATTAAGAGTGTTTGAACATACAGTGTGCTTTTGGTGCTTATTCTTTGTTGATTCGTTGACATTAACCACTGATATCTTCTGGTTTATTGACCATGTTGGCTCCAACAGCTTTGTTGGCAAGATGTTTAACTGCCATCCCTACTAACTGAGACAGCGTGGGCCTTTGCTCTGTTTGGCCATGTTATACTCACCGTTTCTCTGCTTGCAGGAAGTAGAAAACCGAATCTGAAGAGAAGCATAAGGGCTCTTTCCAGGGAAGCTTTACATTATATGTTACTTTCCTTTATCCTTTTGGTATCTCTCTGTGTGATGCATGATACTGTATAATGCACTAGAGAGTGACAGAGATGCGTCTGTTCACTGATGACACCTTACAGGCTGGTAGTGTTTGTATTTTTCATAGCTGCTTATATGAGTCGATGTGAAACCAAATGAAGAAAGCCTTTTGCACAGAGATGTGACCTAATAGGTTTTGTTTACTGTAGATGTTCAGGTGTATTAATATGCTAGTTTATATTTGCATAGTTACATTAAATGTGCTTTGTGATGAACTATATAGTGTATTTGTATACCATTCATGCTTGTGCTGTATCTGTATGTAAACATAGACAGATAGAAACTCAGGTAGAGGAGGTCATTATTGTAAACGTGAAAGGATATCAGAGTCAGGTGATTGCTCGTAACCATGACAACTGTTTTGCCCCGTTGAGACAGGGCCATCACGTGAGAGTGTTTACAGGCAGACCAGTAGTCATGACACTCCACTAATGGTTTACAATGGGGACTTTAAGAAGATGTTCTGTGTGTGTGGTGGTCACAGTTAAGACTACTATAAAGTGTTCTCTTGTCTTTTGGGCATTTCATTCTGTTCTCGTGCTATTAGAAGGTTACAAGTAGAGAGATGGAAGCAAATGAGAGGGACAGAGGGACACCGAGGGTTCTGGCTGGACGTGAACCAGAACATTATGAGTCATTATAAATAAACATAAATAAACTTTCTGTTGCAGTATTCATCTAAGAAGTGCACCTCACATGTAAAATGAACACATCTCAGTTGACATCACAGACACTAATGGGTTTTGCCGCTGCATGTGTGCAGAGGGAGAACCGTCGTCTTCAGGAGGCGAGTATGCGACTGGAACAGGAGAATGATGACTTGGCCCACGAACTGGTCACCAGTAAGATCGCCCTTCGGAACGACCTCGACCAGGTGAACCTCAAGATGACAACAGACTACCTTATTTCAAACTTATAAGAATATCATGATTTTTGAGTAACAATGTTGTGTTTACAGGTAGTGTTTGTTCCCAATTGCTGACATTTACTGTTGGTAACAAACTTAATGTGCTCAATGCATATGCGCTTTGAAAGGTGCAACAACTAGCAACTTGAAATAATTTCAGAAGCTGAGATAATTCAGTCCTTCACTCTGATGGGAACATAAACAGACAAATATAGCTGTAAACAAAAGCATTTCATCGTCATTCCTGATAACGCACTTCTTCACTTCTTCAAATTGTTTGTTGAGTTGCTTATAATCATTTCACAAAACAACCAGTGCAGCTGTACTGCGCCTTTATAATGACTGAATAGTAAAGATTATATTGATTCAACTGTATCTTTGTGCTCACTGGCGGTTGTGTGACAGTGGTACTGTGCTGCAGTTGAAGATTGTGTGTTAAACATATGCTCTCTGTGTGTGCGTGCACTCAGGCAGAAGACAAGGCTGATGTACTGAACAAAGAGCTGCTGAGCACCAAGCAACGTCTGGTGGAGACCGAGGAGGAAAAGAGACGACAGGAGGAGGAGACGGCTCAGGTAACATCTGCCCTCGGTTTACCTTAACAATCTACAGTACAGGGCTCGTTGGTCAGTTGGTTTGATGATCTTTTCACTCAAAGCTTTGTTCTGGTACACTATTTCAGTCAATACATGTAAATGAAAAACTACATTTGGCAAAGTTTTCAGGAAGCAGCATATTCAATCCTCCCTCGAAGTTGCCTTAATGGCTTCACTGTGTGGTTTATAATGACAATAAGACACATACAGACACAAAAACTGTGTAAATATTTATGGTCTGGACTGTAGGTCAATGAGTGATGTCTACACCAAAGTGACCAGTTGTGCTAAGGTTATTGTTTATGAACCCTTAAAGAAAGACTGGTGCAGTAAGTGTTTGACCAGATTTGACCAGATAGATGTGTGAGTCTTCAGAATTTGTGCAACTGCTGTCACCCTGACATTGCATTTGCATAAATAGTATGTTAATGTGCTTTGTCAGGGTAGCTTATCATCCTCTTTAATGTACACTCGTATGTTTTTGTTCTGCCGTTTCCAGCTGAAGGAAGTTTTCAGGAGGGAGCTGGAGAAAGCGGAGATGGAGATCAAAAAAACCACAGCGATCATAGCTGAATACAAACAGGTGTGACAGTTTTAATAACCTAAGTCCATCAGCACACATTTGCTATAAAACTACTCACAGCAAAGATCTGTATACTCTGTTTACTTTTTCTATTATTCACACAGTATTTTTTTATGAGCAACTGTTTTTAAAAATGTTCTGTAAAACTGTCATGTTAACATTTGTATTCTGTTTAAAAGTGACATATCAGCTAACTAGTTCAGACCAGTATACAAAACATGTATAGATTTAATTTGTTTATGCAACATTCTTCACATGCCACAAAGACTGATACATATATCACGCTGCTCAATTGATTTTTCCTGGAGAAAAACAAAATCCTGGTTAAAAGAGTCTGTGTATTTCTTGTGTTGTATCTGAAACATGTTATTTTTTATAAAACCCAACCTCTTCATGTTCCAGATCTGCTCCCAGCTGAGCACCAGGCTGGAAAAACAGCAGGCAGCAACAAAGGAAGAGCTGGACATCGTCAGGGTGAGGATGCACTGTTACTGCTCTGTAGATCAGACTTTCCAACTCCTAACTAAATCACAGAACAAAGGATTTTCCAGTTCACATTAGGCAACCAGATGGGCCCCGGTGGGTACAGCATCACACCAATAAAGAACCTGATTGCTCAAATGGTCCTACATGACTCATTTATCCTTTGTCAAACATGTGATGTTGCTCTTTGCGGTTGTGGTGGAGTACCACCTCATGCCCTGGTAAAGATCAGGTGACTCTGATGTTACAGCAAATCATATTAAAACAGAAATCACATCACATTGAAACCTGGTTGTTATAGTGAGACATGACACAGAGAGGAACCATTAACACTGCCATATACAGCATGTCAGTGTTAATGTAACACTTCCACGTGTGTTCCACTGATGGCTGGTGGAGCACTGACTTTAAAAATGTACCAAAATAAAGAGAGAAAGAACCCTCTTTAGATACAGTAAACGTGTAACAGCACTGCTGTTATGTGTTTATTTGCACTAAGAGTTTGAATTAAGAGTTTGTATTACATCTTTTATTGCCTGTAAATGCAGTCTATGCAGTATGTTTACCCACCAGTCTCTGCTAACATGTGTGTTTGTGTGCCCATGCAGAGTAAAATAATGGGTTGTGAGCACTGTAGAGACCTGTTCAGCACCCTGGGCTCCCTTCAGACATCGTCCCCTGACAGGGACAGGACATCCACCGAGCCACAGGACGAGGAAAAGGACGGGCTGAAGGAGCAGCTGAGGCAGCTGGAGCTGGAGCTGGCCCAGACTAAACTGCAGCTGGTGGAGGCCAAGTGCCGCATCCAGGTCAGCAACATCACGGACTGGTGACGACATCAGAAACAATAGCGACTTCTGCAGAGATGCAGGGAAATAAACCAAGTCTGTAGGAGGAAATTGATATAGTAACTAAAGCTGTCAGAAAGATCCGCAGGAGTAAGAAGTAACTGTAGATAATTTTATTTGTAAGTATTAGTGACATAACTGAGCTTCCTGAAAATTCAGTACATTTCTCAAAAGGTTTATTTTGGGCCTTTTAGCCTCTATTTTTATGAAGTAGTTGTTGAGAGGCCGAAAAGAAACGGAGAGAGAGAGGCCTTGTGACTGAGCTGTCAGCGTCGAGCCACTGCTGTCCCAAACCCAAAGGGGCATGTGATGGGCTGTGCTGTAACCATTTGGCTATGAGGCGCCTTGCTAATTTAAAACTTTCAGCCACCGACATTTGTTACCTCAGTGTTCTCGATGACACGCTAAATACACAGCCACATGACACAGGGCGGTGTATTAGAGGTCCATACAAAAGGTCCACATTCAGCTCAGTTTCCTCTGTGATCCTCCTGCTAACCGCTCTCTCCTCCTCATGTCGGTGTGCAGGAGCTCGAGCACCAGCGGGGAGTCCTGATGAATGAGATCCAGGCAGCCAAGAACTCGTGGTTCAGCAAGACTCTGGGCTCTCTGAAAAGCTCTGCCTCCTCGTCGTCCAGCTCCACATCCCAGACCCCGTCCTCTCCGAAGGAAGGCCCCGCCTAGACAGCCTTCCCTCCCGTTGTCCTTCTCTTGAAGGATGCACACTAGAGCTAAGGAACAGAAGAAACAAGCAGCAGAGAAACGCGGTATTCCTTTTTCAGCCAGGGGTAAAGCAGAGCTCAACAGCTTCTTGGACTGCAAGGAACAGGCGGGGGACTGGATCAGCTTCCTGTCTTTCTCATTATGTTTACATTCGTGTGTCTTTTGACCTTCTCTGCTTCACAGGTGATGAGAGAGGTGAGAGGTAATTAGTGAGCTCTGAAGCTGATTTAAAGGTTCAGGTGCGTTGCTGACACTGTTCCGTTGAGTTGGATGTCTACGCTCTGATTATGCACCAACAGTGGTCATGTAGGTCAATAATTTAGCTCCACCTTGTGGACAGACGTTGCTACTGTGGAGTTACAGCAATTTATCTGCATAAGATTGTTTCTAGCTAGCTGAGAATTAAACCTGCATTCAGCCTCACAGGAAGGATAGTATTTTGAATGATAGTGATACAGTTCCATCACATATACTAAAATCTACACAGTGTCAAAGCCACCACACTGAAAAAGGAATACTGCATCCAGAGTTTTAAACAAGAACAAAAAGCTGTTTCTTAATAGTAATATAATGTAAACAATGTTGTCTTATACATATGTATAACTAATTATTGATTTTTAATCAAATTGTACAGTTCTTGAAGAGAAGAAAAGGAAAAACACAAGGAGATTATCTTTTTTTTCTACAGTCTGAAATTTGAATGTCATCTCTAGATGTTGACGTAAGCACAGTGTGTGGTCGATTTGATCAAGTCCAAACGCTGACGAGCCAAAGTGACAACGCGCAAAGATTTGATTTGTTCCTACTGTTCTTCCAGTGATGGTTAAACTGACTTGAGGTTTGTAATCTCCCCTCTGAATTTCGCTGATTTGAATTGTTAAAATCCCAGCTCATGCTTGTTGGTATTTAAGAGGCATTTTTACTTTTTGTGCGCAGATTTGAAACGGGCAATCATCGTTTTTTGAAAGTGGTCAGCTGTGATCACAACAGAAATAGGCGCGCTCTTCCCATTTTGTTTCATAACTTTTATACTTATTTTCATTTTATTTGGGATACAAATAGTTAAAAATGTGCTATAGCAAAGTCATTTTTCCATCACTTTCCTATTTTAAAAGAAAAAAATAGCAATTTTTACTTTTTAAATGATTCCGTTGGAATTATAACAGAATAGCACACATCTGCAGTAATGTGGTGATACAGGCTAAATCTCTCCCTCTGATCTGGTTTTAAGTTACACCAACTGCTTCTGGTGTCTGTAAACAGCCATTATATTTGGGTTTATGTTCCGCTTTCACAAGAAGCTGTTTTCCTCTCCTCATTTTGTAACAGAATGACAAATGGCTTCCACAGAGTCAGATAACAGGCACAGTAAACTTGGAGTTTATCATTCTGCATTGAGTAACATTATGCAGGCAACACCCACACAAAGTATTGGAAGTGTTCATTGCTTCATACCTGATATCTTAATCTGTAGATACTGTCACCACATTAAATTAGGTAATTGTACAATTATAACACACTGTAGGCTCTTAAGTATCTGTTTTATAGCACAGTACATCCCTAAATAAATAAACAAGATTAGGCTCAATACTCCCCGTCATTGCTAAACAGTGCTAAGACCATTTTCACAGCTGTGGCAATACCTTTGTTGTGTTTTTTGTAAATGTCGATTTAGCATTTAAATGACAACAACATAGCTGTGGATACCAAAATCTTCTGTGACTTAAAGGTAATAAAATAAACCCCAAGAAATGAAGGTTTGTTAGTTTTTTTTTAGGATATAAATAAAATTCATATACACTTTGCAGATTAACAGCTCACTTATTGTCATTTTATCTTTAGCAGGGGAAGATCTAAGATAGATAAAAAAACAAACAGATGATGCCCCATTTAAAACCGCTAAAAAGATTAAATTGAATAAAAAACTGACTATAAAAGAAATGACAACACGGCTCACACTTATTACACTGATAGGTGTTAATATCTGATAGGGACAACAGCCATTAATTAGTTTTGCTTCAACGTGACCACATGTTCAACAGCTGCAGTGTAGGGGCCAACGGCCCTGCTTCATGCTCCAGTCCGGTTGTCACTGAAATCAGCCTTTGGACTCTGACCGATCCCGTGTATACTTGTTTGTGTGTGTGCTTTTGGATGTATGTATGTTTGTTCTGCACTATAACTCCAATGGTTGAAGTTGAAGCGGTTTATTCTCAACAGGATTGCCTTTTCAGTTGATGCCTGAAGTCGTTGGCTGATTAGACTGTTTGAAACGGTGGTGAGCGTCAGCTGTGCCATAAGCGTCTCCCTCTGCTCCGTCCCCGGTGGTCTTCCTCTGTGCTCCCAGTGACCTGAAGCAACCTCACCAACAACCGTGTCATCTGATCTTGTAAATTAATCTGCAGAATATCATTCTCGCACATTTCCACCAGGAGCTTCCCAGTATGACCACCCTGCTCTTACTGGTGGCCAGTGAGCGGCTCCATTAGAGGAAATGCACTCGTATCATGGAACGAGAGAAAAAAGGAAGCAGACTGGCTAAATATCATTGAATTCCAGGTGTGGTTTGCGTTTCCAGGACGTTCCTCTTTCACTATCATGCATCATTCCTGTTACAACGATGTGTAACCAGTGTCATGTAAACTGTGGCCAAGTTGGCGAGAGCTCCCCGTGTTTTATATGCACTAACACAACAGTGATATCTTAAACACTATTTCAAAATGCGTTTGTTTATCCTGAGCACAGAGCATAATTATTTTCTAACTGATGATTACTGTCATTGTGAGGACAGCTGCCAATTTATAATCCACTCTAATTCATGGGTAGTTTCAATGATGCAAAAGCAGGCAGTAAATCAGAGGTGTGATGCATGGTTTACAGTTTATGTCAGTCCTGTTGCACAGGGAGGGACTGCACCTCAGCCGACTGTCTGCTGTACAGAACCGTCTGACCTGCATTAATAAGTCTCTGTTTTCTGTTCATTTATGCAGTTTGTTCTTTTATTAAACAAGTTACTGACTGGAATTATTCATTTTAGGAATAATAAAGGCTTTATTTGGGAATTCAGATTTCTATTCCGTTTTTTCAACAGACACATTTTTCAGGTTTTGGAATTCTGTGAGACTTCCCGCATGGCCGGCTAAACATAACTGATTTCTCAGTTTCAGTTAGATTCAGTTTATACATCTTCAACTGTATAAAGTTTCTATAATAGTGGCGGAATATGGAAGGCAAAAAGTAATCAAAGAAAATGTCGTGGAAAGCTAAGTGGCAGTGCAATTTGAACCTGTTTCTTTACTTTGTGTTTAAACTGTGATGTGATTTCAGGCTCAAGACTTCAGCTCACCATTACTGATATTTAAGGGCTCTCCTTTACCAGTTTCCAAGCATGAACTACTGGATTTGTTTTTAACCACAAGCAAGCCCATGTATTTTGGAGCAGTTTGTTGTTGTTTGATAAGGTTATTCTATGTTTCACTTCTTCAACGTTGCTATGATAAGGGTCATCTGACTGGCAGTGTGCTAACTGTGACTGCAGCCTAAAACACCTGTAGACAGGACAAACGACATGATAATGACATAAAGTCATGCTAATGCATCTCTGTACTAGCAGATATCGTAAATGACAGATCATACGGTGGCTTTTCAATCTTGTTTGCTTGTAATGACATGTGCCACAGCATCATTATAATAAAATGCAGATACCAAACTACAACTTTTAAACATATTATTTAATCATGATGTTGCTACAGAAAACCTGAACTACAGTAGACGTCCTCGCCTGCTGTACCATGGGTGATTCTGAGGGACGTGTCATTACAATTGGACAAGACATGAACATCTGCTGTATGACTCCCCACTATTCTTTGGTTTCAGTGCTGCTGAATTGGTCACTGAGCTCATCGAAGTAATTATCAGCAAAGCGTAGCATCTGAGTGACAGCGGTCAGCAGCAGGATGTCACAGTTCATGTCCAGTTCCAGCTGCTCACTGTAGTTCTTCACCGGAATGACACGGGACAATGGGACGCCGAGCCGATCGCTGACCTCTTGCACCTGGATCACAGAACGCATAGCGCATAAGATTCAGAGAAGGAAAGTCCGTGCTTTTTTAACACCACCAGGACCACGTTAACTTAAGTTCAGTCAAGTTTTAGTGCCTTTAGTCGTTATCACAGCATGGAGGTTGATTTGTGTTATATTTTTGTATTTGTGTCAGGACTACCATTTAAATATGTTTGAAACATTTATAACTTGAGTCATCGCTGTTTAAGTAGAACTCAATTAACTAAACACTGTCTCCTAAAGAACACAGAAGAGGAAAACATACAGCTGTAGCAAGTGAAATACAAAACAGACAATAAGACGAGCTACAAATACAAACAAAGCAGACAATAAATAAGACGAGCTACAAATACAAACAAAATCAGTGAAATTCATGTTGCACATGCCATTCCTTCCATCAAGGCCAAAACTAAGAATATAAAATTCAAACAGCAGACAAAATGTTAAAATTTTCGTTTTTAATTGCATCTGATGTTAGTCTCACCATTTTCTTGATGTAGCTACTCCTATAAATGTTCCTAACATCCTGTGCGACAGACGGACAGGCCTCGTCCACTTTAGTCATCAGGACCAGCTGAGGAATCCCTGGAAACCAACACAAGATGAACACTTTTATGTACTACAGACTTGAAGCTGAAGATCTTCTGTCTCTGCCTCTAAAATCCAGTGAATCAAGTGTAGTCTGACATATAATAAACGTCCCCATTTGTATACAGTATTTTCTAACAGGAAAATAGATATTGCAGTCAGCTGTTTGTTGGACAATGTATGCCGTCACATTTTTTTTTTTTTTTTGTTACGAAATTAGTTATTTTTGTATTGTTTTGCCATTACTTGAATGACTTTTACTGACCCATTAAGTTGACCTTTCTGCGAATAACTGCCAGCTTCTCCTCCAGCTTTGTGGCCATGATGGAGATCTTGCAGGCATCAATGACATAGACCACACAGTGGATCTTGTCATTGAGAGCTGGAGTCTTTCGGTAGCCGTGGGCCCCCGAATGCAGAGGAGCAGAGGGGTTGAACTGAGTCATACAGGTGAAAGAGACCATTTGTTTTGCAGAAACAAAACTGTAACCATGTGTTCTTTGTCTGAATATAACAGATAAACTCTACCTGGTAATGGTTTGGCAGGTGACCTTTGAGGATGGGGATGATGTCATCCACATCAAGCCCCGCCCCAATGTTTTCCTCCAATCCCATGGTATCGCACAAGACAATTGGCAGAGTTTTTCCTTCTCGCCCATTTTTGACCGAGTAGGTGCGAAACTGTCAGGTAAAACGCAATCGAGTTTATCACACAGAAATGTGAATGGTGAAAATTATTTGTAATCTGTAGACCTGACAACACAAAAGTAACTTATGATGCCTTTTTGAAAAGACTGTATATGCAGGACTGGCAAAGCAATGCTAACATGTGGGTGATAATGTTTATCATGTTTTTCTCTGGTTCAGTAGAATGGGAGGTGCTGTGGTGGAACAGGTGGCAGGATTTTACGAGATTTTTGTCAGATTATTCATCATGTGTTTCAGTGCAATTGTAGTAATAATAACAATGTTTATTATTGACAAAATAAGGCTGGAAAATCTATAAAAATGTTACAATGACAGAAAGCAGAAATGTGTTAATGTAGTGATCGTTTCAGCCCTCAGAGGAGCTAACCTGCGTGGTGAGGCTGGTGGTGGAGCTACCAGCCATGGCCTGGCCGGGGACGTGGCCTCTGAACCCCGAGGTGGTGGGTGATAATGTTTATCATGTTTTTCTCTGGTTCAGTAGAATAGGAGGTGCTGTGGTGGAACAGGTGGCAGGATTTTATGAGATTTTTGTCAGATTATTCATCATGTGTTTCAGTGCAATTGTAGTAATAATAACAATGTTTATTATTGACAAAATAAGGCTGGAAAATCTATAAAAATTTTACAATGACAGAAAGCAGAAATGTGTTAATGTAGTGATCGTTTCAGCCCTCAGAGGAGCTAACCTGCGTGGTGAGGCTGGTGGTGGAGCTACCAGCCATGGCCTGGCCGGTGACGTGGCCTCTGAACACAGAGTTGATGGAATTAAAGAAACTAGACTTTCCAGCTCCAACTGGTCCAATGAGCAGGACTCGAACCTGGGACACAGAGTTGACTAAGGGACGATAGAGCATAATGCTGTTCATCATCTCTGTTCTTGTCCTGTTGAAACAAAAACAGTTTTAAAAATCATCTGAAAGGCTATAGTGTGCATATGTAGTATGTTTAGCAGCAGCACTGTGACTTTAAGTTGCCTAACCCCGAATCAACCCAGTTAACTTTAACTGGGTGGATCTATATGCATGAATACCACAGCAAACTAGTACAGCTAGTTCAGTTGCTTCTAATCTGGGTGTCACCAACCTTTTTTTGTGCACGTCAAATAGACTTTGATGTCCTTATAATGCAAAATAGTATGCACAGCCAAGCACATTACACATTATGGTGTGCCTGTGGCTAATCTATTCCCATATAGGGTAGTGTATGTTATAATTTCTTAAAGTCATTTCATATTGTGTGACACGCTTCAGTAAAGAATAGTCTGGTGATTATGTGATGTAAAGTGGTGCCCAGTCCAACTTACTCAGCCTCCCAGATCATTGGCCTCCAGGGCTTCTCAAATTCAGGGGTTTCTGTTGAAAAGCAAAACCCAGTTTTACAAACAGCATTGTCCACTTCTAATAAAATATCTTCCAGCTATTTGATTTTTAATTTGTGAGATACAAATATGCATCAGTACTTGGTTGTTCAGAAAGAGCTTACCTTCCACTTGATAGACTTCACACTCAGTCAGGTTCAGGTCATTGCCATGCATTTCTGCAGCAGGGAAGTTGTAGTATTGTCCTGGATTGCTATGCACCACTGCTTTGCTTCCATTGACAAGAACCAGTGCTTCTCCAAAATATGGACCAGCATTTGCAATCATTCTCACTGCATTTCCAGGAGTAGCGACTGGATACTTAATGAGTTTTTCTCCACTGAAGGTGAAAAGGAAGGCCCGGTCATCATGCGCATACTGACCAGACAGACTGAAAGGTTGCTTAGTATAGCCTCCAAACACAAAACCAGAGGCGTTGTATCCCACAGACACTGTAGGAGAGTGGAAGTCACATCGTTGGTGGAAGGCTGCCCCAGAGAAACCATGGATGCTGGCTTTGTACAGCAGCTGTAGTTTAACTCTTCCCAGCTGGGAGCAGATGGTTTGGTACTGGCTGCTGGTTAGCTTGGAGTTCATGTTAGATGGTTGTTCCACTGAAGTTCCTGATGAAGTTCACTTAGTGTAGTGTGTCAAAATAGACTGCATTAAAGAAAAATGAAGAAAAATACTGTTTGGGGTTTTTGTGAGATTAACTGACCCAGCTGGGCTCATTTAGAACAGATGCAGGTTCCAGGTTAACACACTAAAACAGCTATTTCAAGTTAAATGCACCAGACATTTCAACCTGGCTTTGGTGCACATGTACATCAATAAGTGAACACATCACCATTCAAATGCACTTCAGTACCTAAAGCATGTTATCACAATTAATAGCACCTTTAAGTAATTTAGTGATTTGGTAACAAAATATTAACTAAATATTAGTTTGTTAATTAAGCATTATTGTTTTTATAAAATATTTTACATTTTATAATTTTATAAAGAAAAGCTAGATAAAACTCTTTTGTTATGTAGCATATCAGTCAATACAGCCTAAGAACGGGCAACAGTTTAAAAGTAAAATATGGCAAATATATTTAAAACTGCTTAGTTTTACCTGGTCAGTAGAATAAGTTGAGAGAAACGGAGCTTAACCACTCCCAGATGGATGAAGATGTGCACTAGGTGTTGCAGAGGAAGTCATAGAGAGGTGCCTTCAAAGTAAGAGTTAAGGTCAGTCTTCTAAAGTCTTCATTTTTAAGCCTGGAAAGGATTTTTAACAGGATGACAAGAATCTTACACGCAACATGTGTGTTTTTTTTTATGTGATCTTGTATTTCTTTATCAAATTTAAAATAAAATTAAACTGCTACTGTTGCTATTCCGCCTTATCTGTCGGATATATGTACTTAAGTGTGTTGTTTTTTGTTTGCTTGTTGTTGTTGTTTTTACTTTCCAGTTTTTGTCCCAATTTAAAATAAGAACAGTCATTTTACTTTGAAGGTTATCACTACGTGTTAGGTGCCTTGACTTTAACTTTCATTTCTCTGTAAACCCCATTCATGTCATTGGCTGCGTCCGAAACCGCCTACTACCATACTGTATAGTAGGCGAGGCGAGTAGTATGTCCGGATTCGTAGTATTCCAAAAACGCTGCTCTGGATGACATTTTCTTTATTAGTAAACAACAGAACTGAGCATGAGTGTGAGTAGACTGTAAACAAAGTGAAAAGCTTGGGGGTCAAAGTAGTTACAGTTATTTATTAAGAAGAATTTAAAAACAGGAAACCTCAGATTTACACCTTTCTTTCGATCTAGGTATGTTATGATAATGTACCAGTGTAATGGGCTGTCGTCGGGTGGGCGGGGCTTATCGATTAGGAAGGGAGCGCTTGTCAGGAGGGTTTGCTGCGTGTTATTAATCCAGCGACGTGTGATTGTTTTGCCTGTTTTGTGTTTCTTCTTGGTTCAGCACCTTGTGCGTGCTACCTACCAGTAACTAGAGCTAACTGTAACCGGCGGATTGGCCACGCCTACACCGCCTGGTTAGACGTTGATATTAATGTTATTATGTTAATGCTTCCGTACGCTGTTTAGCTTTAGCCGTCCATTTTAAATTAAGCTCATACTCATATCAGAAGGTTTTATTGATAGTGGAAGCAATGTCAGGATTTAATCAGAAACCATCAGTAAGTAACTTCCCGTTAAAGAATGGTGTCCTGTTAACAATGGAGAGAATTTCATGTGTAAATCTAGATTACTAAAGGTCTTTGAGTATCCAGAAATGAAGACTAACTGGAGGATGACTTGTATAAAAGCTGCGAGTAATGGAGTCTTGTAATATTTTCCTTTTTGAGGTTAACAACTGAGGGAGACCACATGTGAAATTAATTCACTGCTCAGTGCTTATCAGGGTTAGATATTGTGTAGAAAATACTAAACAGACAGATGTGCTCTTCAAATGAAGATTTTTCATTGTAAATTTTTATCATTTATTTGTGAAACTTGTCTTATTCTACTCTTGTTCTACATTCAAGGTGGAGGAGAATCCTGTCTTTGTTGGCTCAACATACAAGATGCTCCAGATCAACAATGGGGAAACACATGCTTTACGTTTTCCCTCCCTTACAAATTGACACTACATCCCTTCTCTAAGCTGTGGATGGGTAAGTTCGCCAGAACAATAGAAACAATGGTCTAATTTCATACATAAAGAATATTTTGTACAAATCTTCAGTGATGCTCTGGGCGGGCATTTTTAGGATGCAGCATATGGGGCGGTGGTTTATTGTATTGTATGAAGGACGTTCTTCATGAATAAAGGTAGGTGACACTAATCTGAAATGAGGTGGATTCACTAGCTTTTGTAACTACCATTATAGGCTTTCTCATCCATTGTTGGCTTCATTGTAAATTCTGAATATAGACCTTGTGGTGTGATCAAAACATACAAAGGTGCTAAAATATTCCTGTAGAATTTTATTGACTGTACTAGTATTTTATTACCCATGTTCACTTACTGTATTTTGGGAAAATGCACAACAGTAGGACTAACCATACTTCACATAGATGTATATACTGTACAATATTTATGTAGTTCATTTCCCCACTATTTCATTAAAGTTTAACTGAAACAATGCATTTCGACACCTTTCATGTATATTATACACTGCAATGTATTTGTTGAATGCAGTGCACCTGAGTACAACAACTCAAGGCATGCGGCCCAGTGAAGAAAACCCAAAACATTGTGGGCTCACACTACAAACCTCCAGACAATTCAGATGGTAAGTAAATTGTTCAGACCATTGTGAAATGTTGCATCAAATTCTTATTACTGTGGATGGCTTCTCAGTGAAGTTTTATCATTTCTTCAGTTTAGTATTGCTTTCAGCTCAAGCTTTTTCCATTTCCATCTTAGGCAATGCTTAACCAGATGTCATTCCATGGCCAGACCATCATCTGCAGCATTCTTGAGGATGTGCAACAGGCAAGTTTTTTTTATAAACTTAATCAAAGCTGCTTACAAGTTAACTTCTGCATCATACTTTCCTGTTCTTAACTGAGCCATTTAAAAGATAATTCTGTTTGCCAGCTATACTATTAATTTGCTGTGTTGCACTTCTGAGCCTCTCCTCCTCTACTCACCTGAGCGTTCCTTCATTTTCCTAGCCTATGCTTACTAGTCACATTAATGTAGTAACAGCATCAAACTCTGTTGAAAAATGACTGTACATAAGGGCAATAGAGGAATCGGTTATTTTTAGTTTCTCCTTCACATCTCACCGTACCTTTTTACACGCTAGATTTGTCTAACTTGAGTTTAGTTCCCCACCCCCCGAATTAGATCATGTGTGTCACCTCCTTCCCAGTGCACATGCCTCTGTAAATGGGCTCTGTAGAAAACAAGGTGAATACAGTGTCCAGACATAAAGAGATGTACAGAGGAAATGACAGATGTACAAACCACCACTCAGGCTGACTGTAGATATTTGTTCAGCCTTTGATTTTGACTCACTTTTAAGATAAACACACTGGGCATCACCTGCTATCGTGATCTCCAGCTCAGCCAAGGAGAGGTCTGTTGGCTCAGTCAGGAACATGTTGACATCTCCCACTGTGCACTGTTCCTCTTCTATACTGGGATCTGCCCATTGCTGCTTATCCAAGATGATGAATGTGCACTTTGGCAAAAAAAGTCAAATTAAACAGCTTTTCTTTAAGTAAAAGTTGAATGATTTTACCAATGCATAACCTCAGAAAGAATGATGTCTTATTTTCATATCAAATCCAATTATTACCAGTTCTTTATAAGCACTTTAACCTACCAAACCTGGTGGATGATGGTACAAATGTCTGGAAGCAATGACTTGGAAGCCATAAGGACAGAACTTGAAAGCAGTGTTGACCTCATAAAGCAAAAGTCACTGAATCATATTTCACTTTATCCTATCATAAGTTGTATTAAATAAGCTTCTGTTATATGGACAATGTGTTAGCTTTGAATTCTGAATGTTAAAAACTTGCTACTCTAACTTTGAATACGTTAACAAAAGTAAAAGAAGTTCTCTCACATTTATCTTTCCAGACACTGCTGAATTGGTTCAACCAAAGATTTTCTTCTCGCTCTGTTTTATTATTTAGGCCTTCAGATTTATAACAACTACTTTAGAGGATGAATAAGAGCATGTTCTGTCTGTACATTTACTACAGAAGAAGTCTTACTGTCATCATCTTCCCTCCAGCTACCCTGCATGTCGTACTCCTGTTCCAGGGTCAGTGGCTCTGAGGCGCTCAGATGCTGCAACTCAGGACACTTCATCCATTCGTGATACCTGAAGAGTGTAAACAGTCTCTGAGACGGTCAGATGCTGCAACTCAGGACACTTCATCCATTCGTGATACCTGAAGAGTGTAAACAGGTGGATAAGAGACAGTGACTGCAGGTTTCTACAGCTTTAACTTAATCATGTAACCAGATGTCAAAGGACTGGAGCTGGTTCTGCTGTGCCAGTTAAAGAGACTTCAAACTGTCAAAGGATCAAAAGTTTGTATTGACAGCTGGGTCAGATGTGTCATCTGTCCTAAGTTACTTCTTCACCTTGTGCCAGCATGGACAAAAAGCTTTCAAATGCTCCATCCATCTGCCATATTTAATCATTGATAGTAAAGAAACGACATTCAAACCCTCATCACTAAAGATATCAACAGAGAAAGTAAAAGTGACAGGCTTCACGTGTGTAACAAGACTGATCAAGTGTTAACGTTAATGTTACCTGGGCACGTGGTTTGCATTGTAAGGAACCAACACAACTTTGTGTCCCTCCAGTAGTGTTCTCATTTATCTTCATGGTGCCAAACCAGATACAAACGCTAATAGCGTTAATACATTCATTTATTCTATTTATTTTCCCCACTGAATGTTGCTCGCCTGGCACACACGGCAAATTTGTTTTTCTTTCGGGGTTGCTTCCGGTTTGAAGTGACGCAAGGCCGCTTGTCAGTCAAATGTCACCGAGGTGGCCAATGGGCACTAAGCCCACCCCCACTTAAAAATGGGTTCAAATAGTTTTAAGTTTCTAATAATTCTCCACAGACTCTGGCCAATAACAAGAACTTTATTTTCATTGAAAACTCAAAGGACACACAACATAACAATAATTGCAATTTTCTCTTCCAATACAAAGATCTGAGAAAATTGTTTTCCTGGTAGGAAAAAACACATGGGTGAAAACATGGTCTGGAATAACTTAAGACCAAAATGTCACAAACACTTTGGATAAATGCAAAATCACAAATGAAATGTTTTGTGTAAATACTTTACCAAATTTGTCAAAACTCAGTCCTAGATGAAAATATTTGCAACATTAATGCAACATCAACACTATATGAAAGAATACTGTAGATGATGATACCAGGGCAAAGGTAAATGTGCACAGCTCTCTTTTTTAGAGGACTAAGACTCCCATTTCCAGACTGGAGCTATCATTTGGTGCGATTCAGGTTCAAATATTATCATTCTTCTCTGGCCACCTAAATAAGATTTAAGAAGGTAGTGCAGATTAGTTCTGATAAATGGCCTTTGTAACTGAAGCTGAACAAAAATATGATGATGCAAAGGTTAATAATGTGATAATGGAGTGAAGATAAATGTTAACTTGTGATGAAATATCCAAATAAATGAGTCAATGTATTCAGACTTTCAGAGGAAGAGGTGCACCGGGTTTCAGAGAAGAATTCTGAGCTTCCCTGCTAACTCAGGATGACCTGTTAGTATATAGATGGATCAGTGTAAGGGACGTTTCTTTATAGTTGCTCAGGTTATTATACCGGCTACACAGTACCCTCTACTCTTTGGTTTTAAGGCTGCTGAACTGGTCACTGATCTCATCGAAGTAATTATCAGCAAAACGAAGCATCTGGATGATGGCGCTGAGCAGCAGGATGTCGCAGTTCAGGTCCAACTCCAGCTCCTCACTGTAGTTCCTCACTGGGACAACACAGGACAATGGCACACCAAGCCGAGCACCGGCCTCCTGCATCTGGATCACAAAACGCACAACACACATGACGGACAAATCAGGAACGATCTGCACTGTTCATAAACACTTCTCTAATAGCTTCTAATGTAAGACTTGGCGATACTATATCAGTGAATCATTAGGTAATGATTAGGTCATAATTATGGCTAATCGATGACTCCGCACTTCATGACTCATTCTTGATTTCCTGCCATTCAAATATTGTAAGGTGCAAAATAGTAACTAATCATTCATTACTCATTATTTCAATCTGTTACTTTTGTGAACCCTCAAATATTCATATATCATACTAATTAATTAGCCTGCAAAGTAGTTCATCTACTTCCTTCCTGTTATGTGACCCCTCACCTCTCCATTACCTGTACAGCATGTGTTGCCTCAGGCATTAATACATTTGTTGAGTAATTACTCAGCAGTCCCTCATTACTTCACGATTAGCACATCATTAGGTCTACCTACTCTTTATGTCTGTAAAGTGTAAAAATCATATCTATATCCTGTGTGTGTGTGTAAATACATACTGAATATTAAAAAAATACATATATATGTAATAAACTTTATGCCTGTAGTTTTTGTTTGCTGTTATGTCCTTTCCACACAGGTCCAGAATTATTTTTTTCTTTCACAGAACATGGAAACAATAATTGTGAAGATTACATGAAGTAGGCCTGCTTAGAAAAAACTTTTATTTTACTTGATGAGGAAATAAACAGTAGGTAATGGTAAGGTAATCATGACATAATGCTAAGTGCTACTGAGTAACTACTCAGTATGATGCCTGATTTTAAATCTTAAAATCCTCACCATGTCCTTAATGTAGACACTCTTGTAAACGTTTCTCACATCGTCTGCCACCAGAGGGCAAGCTTCGTCAACTTTAGTGAGCAGGACCAGCTGAGGAATCCCTGAAAACAACAGAGGCAGAAAGAAAATTCCAAAAATGCTTTAGATTTTTTGCTATCAGTCTGTCACAATAGTGAAATAGGATGTGTAAAACACTTTTGTTGTGTGATTTAGTGTAGATCGATGAGTAAAAATGGCAATTTTATCCATCTAAATTGTGCAAAAAGGAAAGAGGTCTGCATATTTTCTGAAGCCACTGTATAACAGATGGCTAGATGTGGCAGCCAGGAGTGTATGACATATGTAAGCATTTGCAAATGAGCCGTTTGGCTGAATCAGCTCCAGTTCAGGAGGAATGCATCGTTATTTAAACATATAGAGTTGATATATTGTGCCAAGGCTCTGTCGCTCCCCCAGCACTGCAGAGACTGAGAAATGATGATTATTACATTGCATTAGAGACAGACACCAGTCATGATGTGGAACAGAATGGGACTATGCTGTGATCAGAAGTGCACCAGCTCCTTTCAAAGCCAAGGGGCAGCTACCCCATTCTAATACAAGATCACTTACAGTATTTCACTCCCTTGAGTAGCCAGAATCTCAAAAAGCATATTGCTTTGCTGCTGAATGATCATTTATAAGCTTTTGTGCTTAGGTGGGTGGAGGCCCACATGTAGCTCTGCCTGACACCAAAGCTCCAGGTCACATTTAGGGGCTTCTTAAGAACAGATTCCCAAGAATACACTGGAGCTAGTGGTGTTCAGAAAAAGTCCAAGTCAGCTTTATCATGACTGTGTGGCCCACAGCATGTTACAAAGTACAGTCTTTATAAAATAATAAAGATATAATACACTTAAAAATATTAGTAAAGTAAAATTCCTATATTACATATTCAACATATAGAGCTCCTTCTTCCATTTCTTTTATTATGTTGAGGCTCAAGAGGGGGGACCGGAGGGTGTGTTCCAACTATAGGGGGATCACATTCCTCAGCCTCCCCGGGAAAGTCTATGCCAGGGTACTGGAGAGGAGAATTCGACCGATAGTCGAACCTCGGATTCAGGAGGAACAATGCGGTTTTCGTCCTGGCCGTGGAACACTGGACCAGCTCTATACCCTCTTCAGGGTGGCGGAGGGTTCATGGGAGTTTGCCCAACCAGTCCACATGTGCTTCGTGGATCTGGAGAAGGCATTCGAACGTGTCCCTCGCAGCGCCCTGTGGGGGGGTGCTCTGGGAGTACGGGGTCCGGGGCCCTTTCCTAAGGGCTGTCTGGTCCCTGTACGACCGGAGCAGGAGCTTGGTTCGCATCGCCGGCAGTAAGTCAGACTTGTTTCCAGTGCATGTTGGACTCCGGCAGGGCTGCCCTTTGTCACTGGTTCTGTTCATTATCTTTATGGACAGAATTTCTAGGCGCAGCCAGGGGCGGAACGCCTCGGCATGCCCCCGGAGAAGCTGGAGGAAGTGTCTGGAGAGAGGGAAGTCTGGGCATCTTTGCTTGGACTGCTGCCCCCGCGACCCGGTCCCGGATAAGCGGAGGAAATTGGATGGATGGATGTTGAGGTCCAGAAATCATATGCTCATATTTTTAAGACCATGCATGTATGTCTTCATTATGACGAAGTGGTACTCAGTTTTACTGACCCATTAAGTTGATTTTTCTGCGGATAGCTTCCAGCTTTTCCCCCAGCTTTGTGGGCATGATGGAGATCTTGCAGGCATCAATGACATAGACCACACAGTGGATCTTGTCCTTAGGCCTCGAAGACTTACGGTAGCCGTGGGTGTCCGAATGCAGAGGAGCAGAGGGGTTGAACTGAAAGAGGAACAACTCTTTAAGGCATTCTCTAGAGAATTCCACAATTTTATGCCAAATGAAATATACATCTGCTTTAACATTGTCCATGCATACTGGAGTTTAAAAATGTATTTCCTTCTACTGAACAACTCTACCTGATAACGGTCTGGCAGGTGACCTTTAAGGATACCGCTGATGTCATCTATATTAAGCCCCGCCCGTGTGCTTCCAGCCCTCAGAGGAGCTAACCTGCGTGGTGAGGCTGGTGGTGGAGCTACCAGCCATGGCCTGGCCGGTGACGTGGCCTCTGAACACAGAGTTGATGGAATTAAAGAAACTAGACTTTCCAGCTCCAACTGATCCAATGAGCAGGATTCGAGCCTGGGACACAGAGTCGACTGTGGGCTTGTATGCCTTAATACTCTCTATCAGCTCATGCCTCTTCCTGTTGAAACAAAAATACTCTTAACTAGTGAAAAGTTGTTAGCTGTTTTTGGCCCAGCTGTTGCAGAGCTTTTTGGTGCACAGCCAGTTGATCTCCATGATATTTGCAGTTTTCATGGTTGTCAACTATACAGTTAAAAGCAGTACACCACAGGAAGCATGCTAAACAACTGTACTACAGATTCATAAACGCACAATGCTGATACGATATGCACAGTCAAGCACAGCAGAACTGCATGCATGTGGAACACGTTTATTATCACATCCAAATGATTACTATATATTACTGATTTTCTGATAATCAATTCAATCAATCAATCATAACATATATAGTTAGCATACTGTACTTTAGTAAACCGTGTTAACAGTATTATTTGTAGGATGGTGTGTCAATGCATCTTACTCAGGTTCCCAGATTACTGTCCTCCATGGTTTCTCAAGTTCTGTGGTTTCTGTTAAAGAACAAATACATATCAGGATAAATCTTTTGATATGAATTCTCTTGTGTTTTTATGCTTTATACTTATATTCATGCCATATTTATTTTTATATATGTATTCATATTCACCATTTGAAAAATTTGTTTGTTAGCAAGTCTATTTAGCTTTGTCTTCAAAAAAAGTATGTGAACAATCATAGATGTACATGTGAAGGAATCCAATAGGAGGACACCAGTTTGTAGGGATGCACAGATCATGACACATGATGAGCTGTATATCATAGACCACTTATGGATCTGCCACAACAAAGAATCCAAATACAATTGGTTTCAAACATGCCAAGCATCAATACTTGGTTACCTTCAACTTCATAGACTTCACACTCAGTCAGGTTCAGGTTATTGCCATGCATTTCTGCAGGAGGGAAGTTGTAGTATTGTCCTGGATTGCTATGCACCACTGCTTTGCTTCCATTGACAAGAACCAGTGCTTCTCCAAAATATGGACCAGCATTTGCAATCATTCTCACTGCATTTCCAGGAGTAGCGACTGGATACTTAATGAGTTTTTCTCCACTGAAGGTGAAAAGGAAGGCCCGGTCATCATGCGCATACTGACCAGACAGACTGAAAGGTTGCTTAGTATAGCCTCCAAACACAAAACCAGAGGCGTTGTATCCCACAGACACTGTAGGAGAGTGGTTGTCACATCGTTGGTGGAAGGCTGCCCCGGTGAAACCATGGGTGCTGGCTTTGTACAGCAGCTGTAGTTTGACTCTTCCCAGCTGGGAGCAGATGGTTTTGTGCTGGCTTCTGGTTAGCTTGGAGTTCATAGTGGACAGTCGGTCTGCTGGCTGTGTAAAAGACACTGAATAAACTGTTGATGTTTACTCGCTTTGGTATCTAAAAACAAAAAGAAACAGATGCATTAAAAAATACAGGATATTTAAACAAACTGAGATGCATCATCTGGTAGCACCCAGTGTTCGATTTGTTTGTAAAGTCATGCAAATAACTGTGCCTGCCATCCTAATCGAATCATGCTGATAAGAAAAACATAATAAAATACAAACAAAATAAAAATAGTAAAACTACAAACAAGCACATTTTTAAAATGAAGCTAAAAGAACCATTGAAAAGCAACACAAACTAAAAATCTAATCAAAATGAGTTTCCTTCCTTCTGGGCTGAACCTGGGTGAAACTGAAATAACATGAAATTGCTTTATACTCCTAAAAGAATGTGCCAGATGAATTGTGTTAAAAATAAGTAGACCTAAATGAAAAATACTTAATAGCCTCTGTCAAAGTTTCAAGCCTCAAATGTGGCCTAGAACTTCTGTTGTCTTCAACACATGGACAGAATCAATATTCTTGTTCCTTCTTTGATTTGCTACCTAAAATACTGGAGATTTTTATATTTAGTCAAATACCACAATTTATAAAATAAAAAATATTCTTTAGTTTACTTTAGGCTGATGTTATTCCTCCTCTGCATTTGATGAAATAAGCAAAGAGTATAATTTTAAACATCCTAAAAGTCTTGTATTAAAAAGGGTTATAGATTGTTAGCCTACAGGTAGGCTGAACAAAAAAAAAACTTGATTTCCCGTAGACTCACATGATGGACAGACTGCTACCAATACACCTCGACAGAAGACAAGAAAATGTCAGTGTGAATCTGTTGTGGCAGGCACCTCAGATCTGCATAGAAACAACCAGTTTTCACTTAACAGCAGCACTTACTGTAAGAGGTGTGGTCACTGAAACAGAAACGAAAAGGACACTGCTGCTAATGTTGTACAATTGAAACTGAAAGTAAATTCTGTTCTTATATTTTGCAGCTCACTGCACCACTCACTCACAACACTGTGACCTCAGAGTAAACACAGTGGGGTGATTTTAACAGCTGTCATTCCTGGAGCAAACATCTGGATGTATAGCCCATAGGCTACCTCATAATACGAACACATGCATTTGCCTGCCTCTGGATATCAATGACAGTTTCATTTTACTGTTTAGCAAAGTTGAGCGCTCTAAAAAAAAAAAAAAGCATAATAATAATCTAAAATAAAGTTGTTGAACTTCACACTAAATTGGCAAAACATGATAAAGATGAAACTGTGAACAGAATATTCAGTGTGTGTGACATTTCTAAGTTAGCCGTTTGCAATCATATCTAAACTTTGAAATGAATTCAGATGAAAAGTAATTTTGATTCTTAAACTAAAGAAATAATTTACCCCAGTGGAGAAAACCAAAACCACCTGTACATGACAGGTTGGTACCATTTATAAATCTAATTCCTACCTAGTGTTAGAGTATATTAAAACAAATCCCGGTGATCAAGGCCCACCAGGTTTAGGAGTGAGATATTAATCCTTATGGCATCTTATTCCAAGTTTAGGAATAACACAGTAGGCTATAGTCTACTTCATATTATATAGACTATTTTCCATTATATTTGTTACACAAAGGTCAGTTAGAACCATCACAACCTTGCCACACCTTCAGCCACAAAGACCAGTAAGCATTAAAACCCCACTGATTATATTAAAGTGTGACAAACAATGCAAACCCAACTAATAGCTTATCTTATGTCTTACCTCCTTCTCCTTGAGATAGAAGAGGACTGGCGCCCACGTTCCACAGTCACTGAGGGCAGCTTGTAGTGTGGTGTGGGTGTGTCAGGCTGGCAGTTCACTCTCAGGAGCTGAGAGAAATGAAAGTGAAAGCCCTGGAATACAACAGTTACCTACTAATAAAACTTTATTTGCCTCTGGATAAGGCAATTAAGGTGTATGCTGAAGACAATGAAGGCCATTGTGTTTTTAAAGTGTGTGCTCAATTTAAAACAACATAAAAAGAACAATATCTAAACAGTTTCCAGAAAATAAACTTAATTATGAGATTCAAAATTCCAAATCTATATAAATGCCTATGTTCTATAATCTTAAATTACCTGTCTGAACCACAGGTCACTATTCTCTAAGAAGGGTCTGTTTGTTAGGATCTGCTCTGCTTAGAGACTGATCAAATGCAAAGCTGAAGCTATGAAAGCTAGTTCCTGTTACATGTATGCCCATTATACTGGTTTTAATCATATTCAGGATACAATATATACCTGTATGATTCTAAGATCATCCAAACTGCTATTCGTCTGTGCAGGAGTGTCTCTGATCCACATTACAGTCTAATGAATATAATTATTTACTTGGGTTATGGTTTTTGTATTTAACCTATTACTAGGTCCCCAGAGTGGGTATGAGGCTGTGCCATCATAAATCAGCTAGGCCCCATGACAGGTGACAACATTCTCTAGTCCTAACCTACAGTACCTTAAAACTATCCTGACATACTTTTAAGCTGCTTTTAACTCCTACCCTCACCCAAGCAAAGAGTAAATACGCAGCAGCTTGACCCAGCTTCATATCGCCTGTATATTGTATTTGGTTGAGTTAAACTGCAACAGAAATGACCTAATACACCTTTAAAGCTCTTCAGCTGTACCCACACCCAAGCAAAGAACAGTTACTTGGCAGCATGACCCAACCTTTTATCTTTATTGTGTTTGCTCAGGTTAAGCTACAGTAGCTGGCTCAGCTGACTTGCAAGACAGTTTAGTCAAAGGGCCAAGCTCGCTCAGTTGTCCACCCACCATCTCTATAATTCCACTAATATCACCAATATCAATGACTTAGAAACCCGTCTGAATTATTATGCCCTTCAAGCAACTTAAAGTAATGTGAACCATACCCTCAGAATCAGTAAAGCAATACTGAAGCTATGTTTTACAGCTGGATAGCTCAGCATTAACAGCATATAACAATCCTGTTTTCTGTTATGGTTTCTAAAATATCCAAAAAGAAAATGTCAGTGTGAATCTGTTGTGGCAGGCACCTCATATCATCATCGAAACAACCAGTTTTCACTTAACAGCAGCACTTACTGTAAGAGGTGTGGTCACTGAAACAGAAACGAAAAGGACACTGCTGCTAATGTTGTACAATTGAAACTGAAAGTAAATTCTGTTCTTATATTTTGCAGCTCACTGCACCACTCACTCACAACACTGTGACCTCAGAGTAAACACAGTGGGGTGATTTTAACAGCTGTCATTCCTGGAGCAAACATCTGGATGTATAGCCCATAGGCTACCTCATAATACGAACACATGCATTTGCCTGCCTCTGGATATCAATGACAGTTTCATTTTACTGTTTAGCAAAGTTGAGCGCTCTAAAAAAAAAAAAAAAGCATAATAATAATCTAAAATAAAGTTGTTGAACTTCACACTAAATTGGCAAAACATGATAAAGATGAAACTGTGAACAGAATATTCAGTGTGTGTGACATTTCTAAGTTAGCCGTTTGCAATCATATCTAAACTTTGAAATGAATTCAGATGAAAAGTAATTTTGATTCTTAAACTAAAGAAATAATTTACCCCAGTGGAGAAAACCAAAACCACCTGTACATGACAGGTTGGTACCATTTATAAATCTAATTCCTACCTAGTGTTAGAGAATATATCAAGTACAAGAAAACTGGAGAATGTGAATGAAGAGAGCAATTCTGTTTGTACTGTACAAATGGTTCCTGACTGAGGCCCAGTGCCCTTCATCCAAAGCAGAATACCCATACAAAAAAAAATACAAAGTCCCAATTTTATTCTGAATTATACATTTTTGTCCATGAAACAGAGAGAAAGCAAAATTTTACACAGCAGTGTGAATCCCCTTTAAACTGCAGAGGCTCTTTAACTGTCAACACTGAATTATAAATATGAATGACAAGTTTGGCAATTTTGCTTGAAAAGACACATTTGAGAAATCTATAGGCTATGGTCTATCTTTGGACCTGTGTATTGTGGTGTGTTGTCCTGGAAATACAGGTCAACATACTGCAGGATGTGGTCGACAGCACTGAGAAGCAGTATGTCGGTGTTCATATTCAGGTCCACCTCTGACGAGTAGTTCTTCACAGGGACCATGTAGGAGGTGGACATACCTAGCAGAGCTCCAGCTTTACTCATCTACAGTACAAACACATACACAAACACTGTAAGATGACTAGAAGGTTTTCCAAGAATAACCAGCACTGTACACTTGTAGCCACATCATATGTAGATGGGCTGTCCCACTGAGAGCAAAGATCACGACATCCTAAGTAATACATACTGTATATTAAAACAAATTCTATCTAGCCCACTAAGTTAAAATATATATACAGTATACTGCGAGTTGCTGAATCTGTAATGTTTTCTGTGCTAATACAAGTATGCAGTGTCCTCACAGGTCTGTTATATGGCATGTTGGCAAAATGTCTGTCTTGTGCATTACATCGGTAATGTGTGTAGCGTACTCCCATTTCCCTTTTACTGACAATTTCGAGGAACCAGTTCTAAGTCTGAATTGCACACTCAAACTGCACATTTTTTTAGACTGCACATTTATTTCACCCTACCATCTCCTGAATGATGCCGCTCTTATAAACCTGGGTGACGTCTTTGGCTGTTTCTGGACAAATCTGGTCAATGTGAGTCAGCAGCGCCACCTGGTGAACACCTAACACAGGAATTACAATGCTGTCATTCATTCAGCTTCACTGCAAAGATGAGCACCACCTAATTGTTATGTTCTAGATAAATACACAAAAACAAAATATAATGCAGTAGAGGGTAAACATGAAAATCAAAAAAATAATTAAATATTTCAGGACAAAACCCACTGACTGAACAGTTCTTCCAGCCTGTTTTGTCTACATTTCATTTATGTGGCAGGCATAATACTACAGAATTACTTAAATGTAGTAAAAGTCAGGACACACTGCAGGACTGAAAGACAAGCTCCACTGAACACCAGTCTGTGTGTATTCAACTGCTTGTTTGTCTTCTGCTCACCCAGGTCACTGATGTGTTCTCGGAGCTGCTGGAAGGTGGTGCTGAGGCCTTTGGGGTAGGTCAGGATTTCAGTGGCATCCACCACAAAGGCCACACAATGGATTTTGTCTTTAAAGTTTGGCCTCTTCACATAGCCTATGGTCTCTGACCTCACTGGCTGATCTGAGCTAAACTGGAGGAGAGAAATCAAGACATTAAATCATGAAAAAAGGTTTTGTGTTAGCATGCAAACATTTGACTAATAGCACTAAACAGGTTGATGTCAAGAACAATCACTAAAGTCACAAAGATTTATCCTCTGGGGACCCTGAATGTCAGTACAAAGAGTTTATACCACCATTGTCAAAAAGAGCAGAGATCTGGACAGCGGAGATAGCTGTTCATTATGCTAACATCCCAGTGAGTGATTATAATGTTTAGAAATATAAGTGATGGTTTGATTAAAAAGTTATGAAGTTTTCACAAGTTGATTTAAAACAAAAAAGTTTAGTATGACTGCTGTGCACCTAACATTTGACATGAGTTTTGTGTGAAAAGGGGAAGTCAGCAGACAGACCTCCAAATGAGGACGTCTAGGGAGGGATGTCTGGGGTGTGATGCTCTGTAAGTAACTGTGAGAAAGAGCTGAACTTATTGGAAAAAAGGAGACGACTTAAGCCATCATGCACCGTTCATGTCTGTCAATGAGGATGCGTGGGAAGAAATGTCATTGTTGTGTATGAAAAGTATAAAGACCCTAACATTTTGAAGTTACTAAGTCTTCTTTGAGTGGCTGGGGGAATCCTTATCAGATGGGGACTAGACTTGCTCTGGGTAAGAGCAGATGGAGGTCTTGGCTGTGAGCCCAGGACAAAGAGGTACTACATGGAGGAATCGGCGTTTGAGGCCAAGAACATTCAAGACAAGTGGGCAATCAACTGAAAGACGCAGAGAAAGATGTAGAAAAGCTTCAGGCTGCTCCTACCTATACAAGATCCAGAGAACCCCATGGTCATCATTTTTGGGACTTTTGACCACCCACCTAGTCAAGATCAATTTCACTTTCCTAAGTCCTATGAGGTTGTGAGTAATGATGTTACATGTTACACCTTAGCTGTGAAGCTTGTGTCAAGCAGAGGGGTCATTTCCATACGAAGCCTTGCTTCAAAGCTTGTGTTGTTTCCCTGTCACATGACAAACAAGGTTTTGTTTTGCCAGAATCACGTTAATGATTAGTTTTGCACTTCGAGTGCACTGAGCAGAGGCTCGTTGACATGGATGATTCCCCTCTACTCCTCTCAGTATACTGCACACCCCTAGTAGCATGATACTTGTCAAACGGTGTCTTTTATGTAATGGAGATACAAACAAAGAGAAGGACTTTGTAAATGTTTTGGGCTGACTATTCTAAATAAAGGTCAGGAACAAATACCCTGAACAGTTACACAAGCACATACAGTCGATCACAGCACTTTTAATACTCACAAAACTGTCTATCATACCCAAGTATAGCATCACTGACAGCTGTCAGCGAAGACTGCAACATTATTAGACACTAATTGTCCACTATAATTGTGTTATGCCAAACTTGTAATGTCAGGGTCTCTTTGCTACACAAAACGTGTCAACTAGATGTCAGTAATAATGAGCTCTGAAATGAGGCTGGGAAGCCTTGACACCTAAATGAGGCTTCATCTCACCATCACTTTCTATGAGTAGTAATTTAGTCAGGATAGGCAATATACAGCTGAACAGGGCTGATTATGATCTATACAACTCATTTTTAACATTAAATATGTTTTACTGCTTTCACTGTTAGCTTCTGCATCTGCTAAATTAATTATATACTGTAGTTAATAAAACAAAGACATTTTACTATATCATTTGAATAAGGGCTTCTTTAAAGTATTAGCAGCCTCTCCTCACGAATATAAAATAACAGATTTGTGTGGCTAAGCCAGGTCCATAGATGAAAGCTGTAGCAGTAAAAGTATACTTACAACTAAATTATTTTCCAGAAACCACAACAACTGTGACCAAATGAAAGAAGCTGTCTTTAGCTAGTGTTTTTATTCGCATTATGCGGTCAGGGCAGTAAGGTCCTAGTAAAGACGAAGCGGGGAAGACTTTAGGAAGAAGACGATCCTCCACCTCAGCCTAAATTTCTGATTATTACTATTTAACCATAGGCAGGCCAGTCTTACCACTTTAATGCGAGGGCTGAGCTGGACTATTGTACTGGAATCCAGGATAACACTATCCAGTAGGTGTTGAGCTATTTCATTCTGGACAGAAGCAGTAGACCAAACCGACATTGCTGTCTTTGTTGACCAATAACAATATTGATGCTGCTTACTTTGTGTCCCTCAGGAACATGGCCTTTAATAACGGACAGGATGTCATGGAGGGTCAGTCCAGTCATTTCTCCATCTCCCAGGCCCATAATATCACACAACACCAGCCCAGTAGGATCTTCTCCCTTCTGACCACGGATGTTGAAGGACTGCAGCTGACACAAGCAAAAAGAAACTTAATGGGAACCACCTACCTGCTGATTGGAGGTTTCCACCAACATTGTCTACTTAAGACATTCTTTGCATCACTGTTATACAGGCCTTTGTGAACAGTATCTGAGGAAATATCTTAAATATGTGAATTCTACACAGATGTCATGCCCACCTTTCGAGCATAGGTGCTCACAACTAAACTAAAAATGGAAAAGAAAAACCCTGAACACTGCCGTTTTTGTGTACAACATGGAAATGACTGAATGTTTGACAACAGATGGGTATTCTCAATGTGATGAAGCATTGTGAAAGAGAAAGTGTGTGGTGGTTTTTTTCTTCTGTGGGTGAATTGATCAGTATCCTTATGAAGTAAGCTGGGATTCAGTGCCTGGCTCAAAGGCTTTTCACTCCCACAATGCATTTCAGCTAATGTTTGTATTTCCCCACAAAAAAGGATCAACAGATTTCTCAGTTATTCAGTTACTGTACATATTACTGCTCTACCTGTACCTTCTTGGTGAAGCTGGTTGAAGAGGAGCCCACCATGGCTCGGTTGGTGACTCTTCCATTAAACACAGACTGGACTGAACTGATGAAGCTGGACTTTCCAGAACCGACTGGCCCCAGGAGGAGAATCCGGGCCTGAGTCACATACTCACAGCTCGGTCTGTAGGAGCCGACACTCTTCATCAGACTCATCTTTCGCCTGTGTTTGAATACAGGATGCTCATTTGCCATTCAGAATAATTTTAATAAACAGAATGAAGACATGGCAGAGCAAGTCTATCTAAATGAGTTAAAGTGATATGTTGATTGTGCTTAAATGTCTTACCTTTTCTCATAAAATGACCACAAATATATTGACTGCTAGTAATAAAATAGTTGCAAACTTAACAGATTTACTCACTCTTCTGTCCACTCCACATCTCTCCATGGAGAGTCCAACTTTGGATGAACTGCTGATTAAGAGCTCATGAGGTTTAATGAATATCCAACACACAGTGATGTCAAATCTAGATATTTCCTGAAGCTACAATGGTATTAATCAGCACAAAACAATCTGCAGGTCTCATGAACCAGAGCCTTTGACAACTGTCTTACTGTGGAACAAATTAATACCTTACCTGTGAAAGTAAAAGCCTTCTTACTCCTTGCACCTGTTGAACTGACACTGTTGAAAGCACCTTTAGTGTCCTCTGCCTTGGCATTAGCACTATGGGCTGGAGAAGCTGCAAATCTAGATTTCAAGTCTCCAAGACTGATGAGGAAAACAATCACAAACACCAGATGAAGAACACAATGAGGAGCTAAAAATTAATCAGATGAAGACCTGAAATTAACTCCTGATTGACCTAAAGGACAGGACTACAGTATACAGTAGGTGTCCTGTGAAATAGCTGCATTGTTGAGACGGACAGAGAAAATAACTGAGGCAATTAAGGCAAAGACTCAACCAAAAGACCCACAAAAATTCAAGGTTTAGTGATGAAACCTGAGTTTATAAAGCACTACTGATTGAAAGTGTCTATATTAGAACCTCACAGAAACATCTGGCTCACAGCTTACCCCGTTTCAGTGGATTCCACCTTCGGCACAACTGCAGAAAAGAGTTTAACAGTTTTAATGAAATATTCAGTCTTTGCTACTGTGCTTTTACTTTAGTATGGTGACATTTTGTTACCATACTATATATAAAAGAATGACAGCAAAGAAAGTCATAAAATACAGCTGTGAGGTGTGAAAAGACATCAATGAAACCAGAAATGTTAGTCAAAAGAAACAACTGGGCGAGTTGGCAAGTCTTCCAGTGTTGCTTAATTATATCAACTGTGTGTTTTTTTTTGTGAGACCATTTGTCTATCAGCTTTGGGTTTCAAAAGTGAAAAACAACAACTCTGATAGGAAGCAGAGCCACCATAAAGGTCAGTGGACATGCAGTGGGCGAGTCAAACACAGCTGGTAATTGATAAAATGTCATGCATTTCTTGCCTGAATACAGCTGTTGTGTGTGTTGTACAGTATTATCATCAGGACTACTGATGTTTGTCATTATGTGCTGTACACAGAGACATGCAGCAGAACGCCGTTTCACTTTTACATTATTAAGAACCACTGGTGTGTGGTTCTGGACTGTTTATAGCCTGCGCAGGGATCTAGTGCATCTGGTGTTCAATGTTCTTTTCATCCATGACTGTTTGCATTTTACCAGCTTAGAAATATTGTGTTTGTTGAAGAAAATGGAAACTGCAAACAGTGACATTACTTTTTCTTGCAACTGTAAATAGTAATATCAAGTAATGTTCCTGGCATTAATTTGCAATTTTGTACAAAGTGCACTGAACTGGGTCAAACTTTAATAGGGCTATGTTTTTTGTGCCCAGTCTGTCCCTGGGTACAAAGGTAAGAGGTGCCCAAAATACAGTGTGATGGTGGGCAATGAAAGGTGTGATCATGCTGAAGTGCTGCAGTTCATCACAGGTCAACTTGATGTATTGTGTTGTTTTTCTTGTTTCTGTCTGTACGGAGAGATTTTTCTTTTTAGACATCATCATGTGATTCTGTTAACCGTGTAAAGGATTTTGAAGCACATATTCACTGTTTGGGAAATTGGAACACAGTTGCGCATCTTACATGGCCTTTTGTTCCCCAATGCATCTGAACGCAGAAAAACTATAATGATAAGGTGGTGCCTCAAGCCTTTCTGTGACATGATGGTCTCTGATCATTTTCTTGACCCTGAAAAAAACTGCACGTATTACACGGATGAGCAGTTTAACAGCAATGTCAAGACTGAAAACAAATTATCATTAATTCACTTCAATAGCAGAAGTTTATATGCAAACTTTCAGAGTCCATCCATCCATCCATTTTCCTCCGCTTATCCGGGACCGGGTCGCAGGGGCAGCAGTCTAAGCAAAGATGCCCAGACTTCCCTCTCTCCAGACACTTCCTCCAGCTCCTCCGGGGGAATTCTTCCGAGCATTGTTTAAACTGTCCAGTACATGACCTTCTAGGTTACATTGACCTAGCGCACATTTCCTTTTTCTAAACCTGAACAGAGCACACGAATAGTTCACATAAGACTGCAACTACAAAATACATACAAAAGAAATACATACAAAAGCTCACTTCAACCATTGTATATATTACAAAAAAGAGCGATAAGAATTGTGCATAAGTTGGGGTATAGGGATCACACCAATGTAGCTTTCATACAGTCTAAATTGTTAAAATTTTTTGATTTAGTGGGATAAAAGACTGCAGTGTTTATGTATAAAGCCAGGAGCAATTTATTACCTGGTGGAATTCAAAAACTATTTAATGAAAGGGAAGGGGGATACAATTTAAGGGGTCAGTTAAATTTAAAAATTCATGCTATACGTACAACCAAAAAAAGATTCTGTATTTCTATAAGTGGGGTAAAACTATGGAATAATTTAAGTGTAGACATAAAAAATAGTAATAGAATTGACGAGTTTAAACATAAATATAAAGGTATGTGTCAATCAAGATATATGCAAGAACAGGCTTAATGATTAATTAGATGGAACATTGTGGGTGTGGTGTATGAATGTTAACACTTTGTAATAATTCTTTAGTATATTACTTGTGTGGTGTAGAAGATAATTATCTATGTAGAGATACTGCTTGCAAACCAATGATGGTAAGATGATGTCATGGGGTAGGACTGGATAAGTCTGACTTCTTCCTACTCCATTCAAGCATGTACTAGGTATAAGCAAATTGATATTGGATTAGCATTTGTTGGATATGTGTAAAATTATGCGTGTTGACATATCAACTGTCTGAATAAATAAATCAAATCAAAGTGTTTAGTAGCTTACCTGGAAGTGAAAAACAAGAGTTGCTCCCTAATGTGGCGAAAGTAGGTTTAGCTGGAGTAGCTGCAGCTGTGGCTGTGGTGAAGGCAAGAGGGTTGGCTGACGTAGCTGCAGCTGTAGCTGGCAGGGCTGAACCGATCCCAAAAGTAAAACTGATGAAGAAATCAAATCACATACAAGACAAGAGAAAAAGATAAGCAACAACAACAACAGATAAAGCAAATGAGCAGAAATGAACTTCAATGCTTTTCATTAGTCTTTAACTTAAAATTTAGCAGAGTAAATAATCAATTAAATACAAAAATCATCCGTTTAATAGCTGCTGACTGCAGTCCTAGCCAAGTCTCTCTCACATCAACAACTAAGAGACTTATTCTGTAAAGCTGACAGGTATTTTATAAACCTATAAACATTTTTATTTCCTTTTAAAGCCACAACAGCAATAAACCAAGTTAAACCGTTAAATCTGTGGGTATCTGCTCAGTGCAGCTTGACATCAGTCATCATGGATGTTTTGTAATGAGCTTAACTCGGACCATTTTTTAAAGTCTGACATAAAGGTATAAAATTAGCTTTAGCTACCTCAAAACTGTACTTAGGTACACCACTTAGGCCGATGTAGGGCTATTTATAAAACCACTGTTAACTACTGTAACTTACTGAAGCTGCTAATTCATTCATTTTCATTTGGCCAAATAAAGATTATTATTATTATTATATTAACGTTACCTCCTTGTTTCCATGTTCTCCCTCCTTGCTAACTACTGCATGTAGCCGCAGCGAACAATCACCACCAAAAACAAAACAGATGGAAACCGAGGAAATGAAACCGAAACTGGGCGATGAGGAAAGCACGATTGGTTAAGGCAGGGGTGGCCAATTCCAGTCCTCGAGGGCCGCTGTCCTGCTGCTGATTACCTGGAAAGATAAAGTGAATTGGTATCTTCCAGCTTCTGACTGACTGAACACACCTGAACCAGGTAATCAGCAGCAGCTCAGGCTGGGATAGTTGTAAAACACGCAGGACAGCGGCCCTCGAGGACTGGAATTGCCCACCCCTGGGTTAAGGTGTAGGTTAGATTATGGTCAGATTAAATTAGGGGGGGCAGACTTCACTTCCGAGCTTCGGGTTCGTTGTTTTTCACCAGGCACATACCAGTGAGTTGCTCATGTGTCGAAAAGCGTTCCCCTGTCAAGATGCGTTAACCTTTGGCCACTAAAATAATCTGTTGACAGTCTGTACAAACAATGCCTGTGGCTGCAGCTATCGCTGGCGTGAAGCCATTAAAGACACGAGTCGCCCAAAAGAGCTGGCCGGATTTGTCATTTATACGTACTGCATGGTGATGAGTACAAAGTGTTAAAGCCCAGTGTGTGAGCCTCAACCTGTCATAGCAGGAAAGTGCTGGTGCAAATGTTTGTGTGGCTGGTGCAAATGTTTGTGTGGCTGGTGCATGTTGCAGAGCCATTATTAATGTTATTACTTGCACCTTACTGCTATGGCAAATAAGAGTGACTATTGTAAATAAAGTGTGCTGACAAATAATTGCTGGCAAAAATTATCTAATGCTTTCTATATAGAGAGAAAGTGCCCGATTGGCAGCGTATGAACATCAAACATTGTAGGCAGTAATTAACCGTATGACTATTTATGTTTCTACTCCTCATGTCCACTAGAGGGCTCTCTAGACTTGTGTTTGGAAGCTGTTGACCCGTGTCAAGCTGCTGGCTTGACACAGGTCAACGTGGTCAACCTGTGGGCACCGTTTATTAAAAATGTTCTTCTTCTACAGGGAGACTGCATAGCCTGATGTCTGTAGCTTCCTCCTGCAGTCGAGGAAAATGTATCTTGACAATCACTGTTGTAACTCAGTAGCTTTTAATAATTTGATAATGTCTGAAACTGAAAGGCAGTGATTGCTATTCCTTGGTGAGGAAATATGCTTTGTGTTGATGTGTGTGTGTGTTTGCTTCTTTGGCTTGTTTGATAGAAGGATTAGTTTTTTCAGGTTAGAGCTGTAAACAGATACATATTTGGCTAGCATTATTAACTAACTCAGAAAGACATTTACACGGAGTGAAATCTCAGTATGAGTGTGGGGGTAGCTTCCAAACCATGAAATACTGTGCTCACCTAATCTTAGAGGCCACTGCTCAAACTGGATCTTGACCTTGTTATTCTGCCATAAGTTATTTGCATCTTGAAAACAAAACAAACAGTAAATAGCTTGCAGGTTCTTTCAGGCCAGATTTATCTGAGCTGTTTTGGCTCTGATCAGGCATAATGACAGCCCACACCAAGGCCCAGCTATCTTTATTACCTTGTGGCCATGCCAAGCCTTTACCCAGAAAGACTGGGAACTTCACTTAGGTTAGCACATCCAAAACCTGCCATACCCAATGTTCCCAAACAGAAACAAGAAGGCTGACACCTAAGTTAATTTTATAGTTGGGAGAACCCAAATCAAAAATACAGCCTGTTGTGGCCTTGAGGTTATGACTGTGTGTAATTAAAGGTGAGTATAACTGTTAATGGTTTGACAACAAACACTATCTATAGACTGTTAAGTCTATGAATCAAGGATGTTTGCCTGAAAAATGGTGTCCCACAATTCACAGTAACTGTGCAAAACCAACCTCATGATTTATCTGCCCTGTAACCACAAACCAGGTGTGATATATTTAAACATATGGGTAATGTACATCTGAAGGTGTGTGTGCTATGTAACAGGGCTGTAGACAGGATTTAGGAAATACTGAGGCCATAATTAATTTCATTAACACCAAGTAGTTGCTTTTAACAATAATCACTTTATATGGCCCAGTATGTGATACAGGGAATTTGTCTCCGGTACAGAAGCGAGTCAGCGCCAACTCACACTGCAGGGCGCTGCTCTAGCCATCGGGGGCAACTAGGGGTTCAGTGTCTTGCCTAAGGACACTTGGACATGTGGACTACATGCACCATGATTTGAACCTCTGACCTTTACCCCCTGAGCCACAGTCACCCTGAGAAGTTGATGTGGCCACTAATCATTACCCCGACAAAACATTTTCACACCTGATATTCATCAAAATTAAAAGTTACAAAAGGAACAATGAGCTCAATATGTTTCCAGCTACAAACACTATTCATATTTACTGTACTCTGATATACACATATTCAGCATAAAGTTGTTTTGTGTAGCAGTTTTCAAAGTGAAAGTTAAAGTTAATTGCACACAGTCATAACCTTTCAAAGTTAGCTAGTTTTCAAAGTGAAAGTGAAAACTGCTCTGTAAAGGAGGTCACAGCACATCCCTACCTCCCTCATTGCATTTGTCCTGGCCAAATCAGAATAACCATGAAGGCAGCTACTGATATCAGCCAGTGTGTGTTCAAATCACATATACTAACCTCAGGCAAGTTCAACAATCCTGTAGGTTCCCTGCTGAAGGTATCTTTCAGCCAACAGTCATAACATGCAGTGCAGAGGCGGTTAGTGCCTCACTATCCACTCACTGGCTCAGAAGCTCATAATTAATGTGGATAGTTAATGATTTTTGATGGTCATCACCTTACAGCAGGTCCCCCTCATCATGTGGGACTGTGAGTTTAGAAAGTTCAGACACATCTTACTCAGCAGCTGATATCTGTAGAGCAGAGAGCTGCAGGTGGGAAGAAGAGGGTGAGCGGTCTAAAAAAGGAGCTATGCTGACTATGTAGTCGTGTGACACAGCAGTCTGTTTTACAAGCAACCCCCTCCCTGCCACCTTTATCCACATCCCCACAGGGTGACACACAGGCTCTCGGCTAGTGAGCCTGCCAGTAAGCCCATTATGCCAAAGTACAGTTAGGGCTGAAAATAAGAACTACAGTGATATGGGTGGAACAGGTTGCAACCGAGGAGAGGGCAAGAAGAATATCAACTTGAAAACACAATGGCTATGCTTCTGAAATGTTGTTTGCTTTTTATAGCCAGTGTGAAAGTCAATGACAAAATAACTAATGATTAAACGTTCGTGAAAAGTATTTGCATAACAGCCAAGGGCACAGGGTCAGCGAAGGCTCTAACAGGTTGCTAGGTGGACTGATATGATTTATACATTTTGATCCAGTATGAAAATACCACATACAATGTACTTCTTTGAATGCAACACATAAACTTTATGAAGAGGATCTTTATAGTCTATGAGTAAAGAGAAGGACAAAAGCTTATAAAAAGAGTAGCGGTATAAAAAAAGAAACCTCTTCCATTGGTACCAAAAAAAAACATCTGCAACTTTTAAGGTATGAACATTGGCTGCTATTTTATCTTTACCCTATATTTTCTATAAAGCAAAAAAGCTGCGATCATTTTGAACCAAAGATGATTTGGTGGTAATCCATACAATATTCAGAATACCTTTTGATTTTTAAATTCTAGCTATTGTAGGCAATTTAAATGCTGGTTGTAAAGTCCAGCATAAAGGACCTGCACGATAAGAACTTTGAAGTCTTACAAAGTAAGATGTATGGTACCTTGCAGTAGTTCAGGCACTGGTTTTATATGCTGTTCAATCACACATGAGTACACCCCTTGTACAAGTCCATACAAAGACAACGTGCACATTTTCAACATACTCTAACAGCACTGTGTTTTGCTGCTACAACCCTACCTGTTTACCAATAAATGTGCTTCCCTCAATCCACCCTCCTCCTGAATAAGCACTTAGATTTATGACAGCTTCATTTAAACGTTGTCTATTTCAGTTTGAGTCTGGCTAGCCCAGGTTTATTTCTGCAGCATCACAGTAACAGAGCCACACTGGAAAGTGTAAGCTGTAGACATGCACCAAAAGGCATGATTTGTGACATAACTAGATGAGTTTAAAATTCAACAAACAAATGTGATGTGGGAGCCTAAAACCTCCGGTGCATATACACTGTGAATGGGGCTATGAATAAAATACTGTAGGAGACAATTTTTGTCCATCATCTACATGTTTGAAATGAAAAATATTTACTTATGTACTGAATCTTCATTTTAGAAAGAAGCAGACTGTGAATGTTTACTGGTTAATTTACCTTTTTTGTGGAAAAGCACATTACCAGTCAGGGCTGGCTGGTGTGTCCGACCAGAGAGTCTGACGGTAAGATGAGCGCAAGTATTTGCATGAAAGTGACCAAAAGGTAAAAACAAAAATTACTGGCACTGAATAACAAGACGACCTTATACTTTAACAGGTGAAGTATGTCAGTGACATAATCAGACGCTGTGTTTACTGATCAACAGTTCAGTAAATCTGTCCACTGTACTGTATCTCACTCTGACAGTAAACAAGCTTTAATTAGTAAGTCAAGCTATCGACTGTCACCAGAGCTGCTTGTTTGTGCACCGGACTTTTAGCACCAGGGGGTGTTTCAGCACAAACTCAGAAGTCAACCCTGACCTCTGAGCTGACTGATCCTGATGAGCAGCCCTCTGGGTTTTCTGTCCCAGCTGATCAGAGGTAGTGCAGTGCAGGGGAACCTGACTGTTGTCTTCATGTCCACAGAGTCACAGTGTTAGAAAGACGGCCAGTGTGTTGATTTTATTCTGAGCTGAGGATGAATCCACGCTGTCTAATAGGCTACTGCTTTTACACCAATGAAAGCAAAAGAATAAGTACAATAGGTCTTGGGTAACAGACGATCAGGCTACTATCTAATCGAGATTTTGTCCCTCTTCTCCCAGCGTAAACTTCTAAAAAGTAGTACGCTTCATTATGTGCTTTAAAATAGACTGTATGAATGAGAAAATGAAACAGCACGCAGTGAGCAGGGGAGATTCAAGGGGGTACTAAGCAATCTGTGTTTCTGGAACTGAAAACAGTTTCATTCAATTCAAGGTGAACAAACTCAGTTTTCACTGAACCTGCTTTCTGACATACGCCAATAACGTTCACAAACTGCTTTTAGAGAGAAGGTTGTTAAGAATATAAATGAGAATAGCCAAAGAGAAGATAACAGCTCATCCATTTCACCCACTTCTCCAGCCTATGTATGGAACACAACATGGCACAAAGCACCGTGTGAATGATGTCTGCGCTAGTACCTGCTAACCACACAGTTTTCTATTCTCCATCTCTTAATCAATAGTAACACTAATGCAAAAGCATTAGTGAGATGAATAGAGCTTTATTCTTATAGTGCTCTTTATTGTGATATTTGACAATCCTGTGCTGAAAGCAGACTAAACAGACAGAAGAACATCTCTGGTTCGAGAATCTTCCATCAGTCTTTCGCCTCAGCTGGCTGAGCTGTTGCTTTGTGTTACATCACACTGTTGACGGCCTGTAATCTGACTGGCCAGCAGCCTGGAGGAGGAAACATTGTTCAGCCTCTCACTGTTTGCATCTCCAGCCCCCACTGTGCAAGCTCACTGAAGAAGTAGCTGGCAGTAAAAATCAGACCTACCTACCCAGTATGTTAATATGTAACTTTTGTGTTCACTATCTGTTGTGATAGTTTCTTCTAGTTATATCTGTAAAAACACATAGAGTACATTTTACATGCTACTGATACCTGGCTTTAACTTTAAACCTTAGATGATCTTAACAGAGGTCTATGCAGGGGGCATGCTCACCTTTATGATAATTTTTATGTTGATACTTTATAATGTGTGGCAAAGCTGAAGCTTGTTGCATTGTCTTCCTGCCAGGAGATTCCACTGGGAGTAAGGAGCATGAGAAGGACTCTTGTTTATTATTTTTCATCATCACCTTTTATTTTCTCTCTTTGATTCTCTTATTTCACACTCGATCCAACTGCCAAGACACACTGTCTGTCAGACATGCTGTCTATCAACTTGTATTTACAAACATTTAACATATTCAGACCATGTCAAGATGATAAATTATACAGTTTCAAGAGTTGCATAACTGGTTTCTCTCTCAAGATGAAGTGAAATTTGCAGTCACACATCTCCAAGGAGGAAATAACAGGGAAATACGGAAGACAAGTTGTGAAAAGAAGAGAATAGGAGGAGAAACATAAGGGAAGAAAGGGAAGGGACACGAACTAGTCTGAACCAGTGCAGGCTGACTGCCTGGGCTATATACCCCTCCACACCTCCCTCCCTCCTCCTCATCTGACTCAGACTTGACATCTGACTTTTTCTTTTAGTACACCGTCATGTGGTTGTTGCCACCAGGAACAATTTGATTACACATTCCCTAGAAATGTAAAAGGATCCAGAGTAGAGTTAGAACACTGGTGGCGATGCCAGGATGGTCCAGGACATGAAATGGGGAGCAGGTTTTCCTGCACATATGACATAGCGAATCAGGAGGTGTCTCAAGAAAGTGAAACTGGGTGAACTGATTATCAGGCAAACATGTTTGGCATAAGTGAAGACCCACACATACCTCTGGTGAGACAGATTGTTTCCACGCTACAGTGGATACAATTATAAGGCAACTATTTGTGGTTGGAAGTTGTAGAGCTATATATGGATACTACAAAAATGAAAAGCAGTGGGGATGCTTTCAAGAAAGTATCTTCTTTCTGACTCACTGCGTAAGATGAGTCAGAAAGAAGATAGATTATTTGTAATTTAGCAGATTTACACCAAATGCACGATTCATGAATAAAAATACACTTTTAGACAAAAACAAACACATTAATTAAAATTAGAGATAATGTATAATGTACACTCATAAGTTATAGGAATAAGATAAATTATTAAAGGAAAACAGCACAAAAATACCTAAAGGCAAAAATCTTGCAGTGGCAGAAACAACTAACCAGACAAACCAGCCAAATATTTTGTGTGTGGAGTCCAGTGAAGATACACAGGACATTTAAATAAGCTGGAGTTCAATTACTTTATTTTTTAATCAGGTGCAACATCAATATGAAGCAACTGTGTCAGACTGAGCCTGTTTGAACTGCTTTTTCCTCTTGAGAAACACAGGCCATGTTTTTTTCATCTCACATTATTCTGGACTGCGTTATCCTTTTCTTTCCAGTGGTATATTTATTTCTTCATTGTGCCTCCACATGGATTCGGTTTAAATTAAAAGCAGGATTAAAAATTGGACAAAACAATAAATCTTACACAATAGTTAGCTCTAATCATTCTACAAGTACTGGGAGTCTCAATTACTAAAATGACATTAAATTTGAAGTAAGGTCATGACAGTGATGTTGCTGATTGAGAAAATCCAAATGATTGTTGGATTAGGACAAAAAAACGGACTACCATTTACACTTCAGATGATATGATGGATCAGGGTCAGTGCGGTCGGAGGCTGCAGTGGTCTCTGGGACAAATTTACTCTGATGTAAACTGACTGTTGGTCACAGAGTCCATGAAAGCTGACACTATTTCTGGACTCAGCCAGCTGCCAGGTCCTAAACTTACTTTCCTGGCTGCTGGAGATCAGACACAATCTATTAATATATATTTGACTCCCGGTTATCTTCACTCATCAGAGTAAACATGAAATCTGTGCACACCGCATCAGATCATGATCAGCCTCCATTTAAGGGCTTCATGTTAGACAGAAGCTGTAAACATGTTTCTTAACTGTTTTAGGTTAGGGTTAGCCTTATATTATCTGGTCCTGGCCGTGAACATTTTATTCATTATATGTTCTTATCACCCTTTTATTCCTGTTAAAAATAAGTTATGTAAATGAAATTCCTTAAAAGGAGAACGCTGTTAAAAAGCTGTCAGTGAAAAAAATTGGCAGTTTTTTTTTTTTTTTACTGACTATTGAGTTTATATTTAGTACACATGCATAATACATGTAGGCTGCAAAGAAAAAGCCCAGTCAGGTTAATTCTACTGGATGCAGTCAAACTGGAGCCTAACAACACATGCATACTTGTAATTAGTTTAAGAACAGCGATAGCATACCACAGACTTATCACACATTTGGTGAAGAATCAGTGGAGGCTACTTTTCCACCAGCTGAACTAATATGTCACTACAACAGATAATAAAGATCAGCAAAGTTGAAATCTCAGAAAAAATAGTTGTGATAAGGCAGATCAGGGTGTAGGTTTGACAGTGTTCCCTAACTTTGTCTTGTTTATGGTCTCCAGCCCGGTGGGGTCACTGGATGTCTGAAACAGAGGAGGCAGTGCTAGAGGTCAGGCTCCTGACCTTTGACCTCACCCTACAACTCTGCCAGGGGCCCCTTTGCATGTAGAGCAGCCATCAGTCTAGTGCAGTGTGTGCTAGTAGCCCTTCTTTGCTGACTCTCATGTTTTATACTATTTGACTTAAAGCAGCTGTATACAGCTGGAGTAGCTGCTGTAATAACACCAAGGAACCTGCTTCCTATATGCATATCAGCAGTATCAAATCTAATGTTTTGCATGATCAAAACTCATTTCCCCTTGTTCTCTGTCCCCACTGTCCTTTGGTGGTGATTACAAAACACCTAAAACTCACTAAACCTACAAAATGTATTGCACCCTCTTTTCCATGTAAGTACAAAGACAACTTTGTATCATGTTCTAAATGTTTGGGATTTCTTGCCCTACATTCTTGAGGCCATAGAGCTGCACATTCAAGTCCTCTCTTAGCAGAGCTTGATGATTTCCTGAGGGATCTCTGCTCACATGAATGGCCTGAAAAGAATTTACTGATTAGGCTCTTTGAGTTCTTTTTTCCATTATATGGTTAATTGTTTCAGAGTGTTTGTGATGCTGCGGGGGTTGCCTATTTCTTGTTTGTTCATGGTAATGCTACAAGTGTTTGAAATATATATGGTTAAGATTAATTTAAGATTCAGAAATGGCACATAGTACTTCTAACAGCACATGACAACCTAGCTTGAGAAGCAAATTTGTAAATGTTGTTCATTTCAAAACACAAATGCACCACGAGGCTTACAGCTGAAAAATGAAATGACAAGTGTCTCACATCCCAAAAGCGATGACTGTCACAGTGCCTTTAATCAAGAGACTAGAAAAACAGAGAAGCCCAGTTTTTAACAGCAGAAAACATCCAAGTTTGAGTGTGTAGAAGTATGCACATACGGTATGTTGCTCAGTCAGTAAACAGTGATTTAAAAAATCCCCAAAGCACAAACCTTGAGAGTCTCCTCTACAAATTCTCAGCACCTCAGAGATTGGAAAAACATGTGCTATAATCCAAGTAACACATACCTGGGCCAAACGTCTCTGCCTGCTGCAGCTGAAAATCAGTGCCACCTGGACAGAGGTGAGGTGGTACAGTACCACTTAGTATTTCCAACTCCATTTTAGTTAGTCTTCTGCAGCGTTGCAAGACATGGTCCTACAACAAATGGCTACACAGATACATACAGTACTGTATATCTGTGGAAAGCATGTTTGTGTTCCATCTGCCAGGGGACACGTTTAAGCAATATAAAGGTTTCATTTTGACTGTATTTTGCCACTAGACTAAAAGAAACCTAATAATAGTTTGTCAATAGTAAGATCATTAGATGGACTACTATTAGATGATTATTAAAGCTACATGGAGAAGGTCTTCAGAACATGTAAATACAGAATAAGTTCACACCTCGGTAATTTTTTAATAGCAAGAAAGGCAATTTTTTTTTCTCAGAAGCCAAAAAACATGAGACACAAACCAATTGTTAACTGCAGAAAGAGTCCATGACTTTTAAAATGTTTGACCTCTAATCCCAAAGATGCCCACTAAGAACAATTATTACATTATTACTTGCACTTGTTCTTTTTTTGGCTTATTTAAGCTACACAATTACAAGTGAAGCAGAGCTTATAAAGTTAAGAACTCACAAGCAGCCTGTCTGTTGGACAGAAAACTAGCTGTTCTGCCAAGGCAGAGATAGAGTGCAAACAAATATGCTGTAATTCCTGTTGAAGTTACTTCTCTTTAGTGATCAGACCAGTAAAGAACACTTGAGGAAATAGGCATCTCAGTTCCAATGTTCTTGACATACAAATGAACTGAACTAGTACCCACCCTCTCAACTTCTCTCAACATTCCTGATGTAAACAAACACTAAGACCTGCACAGGACCATGCTGCAGCCTCTAAAAGTTACCAAACACAGCAATAACTGCTGATATTGATGTTTGAGTTAAGCAGCTGAGAGTGACCTGCCTCTGAGTCAGTTCACCCCAGTGAGTGCATGTGTACTCATTAAACACAAAGAATGTTCTTGTTACTGCAGAACCTGTTAGGCTTCTGTAAATAATCTACAGTATGTTTTATTCTACCAGTTATATGCATCTACTGTACACTCTTATATACAGTATATGCAGAAAGGTCTATGATGGAGCATGCTGGATGATTTGGAAGGTTAATGTGTCATTTAAAAACATGCATTATTTGTTGTTTTATATGTACTGTATATGATAATATAATTTTCCAAATCCCTTCTTGACAATTGTTTAACTTTCAGGTCTGATTCTTCTGTGTATAAATGTGGTTCTAAGCTTAACAAAAGCAGGAAATTCATTAAAAATGATGGTGGCAATAACCGTGCAGCACTTGTGTGTTTGTGCACATGAGAATTGTCTGAGTCAAGTTCATATGCATGTGTGTCTGTGTACATAAAACAGTATCCATATGATAAGCCTGGGTGATACCCAGGCTTATCATATGCCTCATATAGGGAGGGGTGACAGCCATTGCATGAGTTCTCTCTGCAGATATCTGTCTGACATGTCGACGGGTGCCCCTGCCAAGGTCCTCAGTGTGGCAAAGGGCAGCGCCTCTGCTAACCTCGCAAACATACTGTGGGGCTGGGCCAGTGAGAAGCAGCACAAACCGGCGTGAGCCAGTGCTGGAAGCTACATCACTCCCCCACCTCCTCCTTCCTCTGACTTCTTCCTCCCATATGTGCATACACACATTAGGATTGGTGTGCTTATGAGAGCCTGTCATTGTCTGGTTTCACACTGATATCTGACCCTCAACTAAACAACATTCTCTGGCATGACTGCAGTGGATTTTTGTCTAAACAACATTCAGGTCTGAGCAGAAATTGAGTTTTATGTCATTGCCAGTGGTTTGATTTAATCAAAATCTTCTGACCCTCGCCACTCCATGTCAAACCTAAACATCATAATTATAGTCTTAACCCTGACACCAAAGCTGAAATGAATTCAAACTTCTAGCGAAATCTACTTGAAATCTGATCTGAATCTAACTCTAATTATAATGTCTTAAGCCAGTTCTAATCAAATTTTAAGAAAAGCCCAAGTCTTTATATTGTAATCCCCTGTGGGTGCACTTTACTCTGGATGGTCTAAAACTCAAAATGCCATCCAGGAAATAAGAAAAACAAGAATACTCACACCCTCACCCTACACACGCTTCCTCCTCTGTCCCCCAGACAGACCGAGCCCTGACTACTGTGAGCTGCACTGTATAGCAGAGCATTTAAAACACTGTCAATCTTAGAATGTACGACTTTATCTCCTGTTAATAAACCAGGTTTTCTCCTTTTGTGCAGTTTACAAGGAAAATGTGACGGCACTTTGTACATTTAGCATAGATACTCATGTCTTAAAATACATGCAGCACTCTCCATCAGCACATGCAAAACATGCTATACAAACTTTGTTCAGTTCAAAAGGTCACATACTGTAACACAATTAATAATTGACACTTATTTCTGTAGGTGTACACCCATTTGGCCTGATCAACGCTTTCACAGTTGACCAGCTGCTCCAGAGTGATGGTGTGGAAAGGTTTGATGTCTGTAGTAAAATCCACGATTCTGTCATGCTTATATGGAACTGAGTAACTATTAGCTCAGCTACAAACCTAAAGGCAATGCCCTGATAATTGGTCTGAAAGTAATGTTTAATTCTTGTATCTTTAAATTGAGATGTACCAGAACCTTCCTGGAATAAAATGCACCTATGTAGCAAGATTTTATCTTAGGATGCAGTGAAATGCACTATTACACTCCTGAATTCTAGGTCAGCTCTTTTTCTAGAAGGGATATATATATAGCATCAGACAAATAGAGGCTGCAGAATTACTCTAGCTGGTCAGCTACCCTCTTGACTGTGACCACTCACCCAGCGACTTGACACCCCAGAGTGTCCCTGCTGCAAGGCCATAAACAAACTTGTACCCCCTCACCTGTATTCCCTGCTCACAAACACATTATCAACAAAATGTCATTTCACTGGTGTGAGACAAAGGCTGCCAGTCTTCTGTAACGTGACTTCATCTGTTTACAGTAATCAGGGATTTTAATCATTACTGCACGATGGCTAAGTGATGATCACTATCACCTCACAGTATAGAGATTGTACGTTCTCATCATGTTTATGTCTGGATGCTCATGCCCTTCACCAGTTTAGTGGTCTTAAAGCTGGAAAAAGTCCCTGGTTGATGCCCTGTGGCTGTCCCATTGCTACTAAATAAGTAGCTTTGCACAAGTAAATAATCTGAGTTCTTCTTCTACAACAGCTGAAATTACTTTGGTCAGGAATCAGGGCCAAGAATGATCAGAAAGAATAGATGCAGCAACCATAAGCTGTCTCGGTGTAGAACAGGGCATGTCAGTATTGTTTCGGGATAGAGCTCAAAAAGTATGCTCTGCTCTGCTCTTCATGCATCTATATGCCAGCATTACACGTCAGTAATGTTGTGTCTCCTCTCTCCTGTAGTGTGTCCTCTCCTCTCCGTGTACCTTTCTGCAGGTAGCCCTGGCTCTGGAGCTCTACGTTTCTCATGAGCAGTCACCGACCACATCAACCTGCCCGTTGTTTGTTGTTGTGTTTGTTGTGCCGTGTTGCTTTTCTTCTGTCTCTCCTTTATCCACTTGCCACAACCAGTCGAGGCAGAAGGCCGCCCACCAGGAGCCGGGATATGTTTGACATTTTTATCCATTCACGTGTGTATTATCATTCAATAAAAACACATGCCAAGCTCCTTAGAGAAATACATTGCATATACATTTAGAATCAGAATCTGCTTTATTGGCCAGGTGTGTCGGACATATGAGGAATTTGACTCTGGTACATTGGCTCTCAGTGTGTACTGTATGTACATATCCCCATGCAAGGGGCAAGTAAACAGTAAACCAGCATAAGGCTGTGTAATATAACAAAATAAGCAGTATTAACAAACAACAAACAGTGCAAACAAAGATATCCATGATACAAAATGCTCTACAGTCAAATGTGCCACAAGGTGTCATTGTCATAAGCCTTTCAAAGAGCTTGTAAATAGGCCAGATGCCAGCCAGACTGTTGATCAGGAGTATTTGAGAATTCTTTTTTGTTTGTTTCTGGGTGTGTTCCGTCTCATCAAGCCATTTAAACTCAGTCTGTGGTCTGCCGTTTAAAGGGCCATGTGATGTCACCACAGATAAGATGCTTGTGGCATGTCAGGGGAAATTCTGCCTCTGCCCTGATTGGCTAAGCATCTAGTTGTTTTTTTATTAAATGCGCTTGACAACAGCTCAGCCAATGAGAGCAAAGCATTGGGCGGGGTCTAATGTTCCCAGCTGTGCGTGCCCTCAGACATAAGAGTTTCACTTCCTCTTTGTTATTAGGGCTGATGTTGAAAACAAGCGTGTCTAGTACAAGATCTGCAGCTTTGCTGTTTGAACATGTTAATCTTGGGAAGACACGTGACCTTTTTGGAGTCATATGTTTTCAGGGAATTTTTAGGGAATTTCTATGGAGAATCAATAGTATTATATACTGTATGGTGCATAGTAAGATAAACAAAACTTAGCAGAGCACAAACCAATACAAAGAACATAATTTTACTGCTACTTTGTGCTGCACACAAGTTTCTGCCCCAGGCAAGTGTCATTAGAAGGCAACTTTGGTTTGTTGTTTCTGACTTTTTTATTTCTGCACAAATGGTTTACTGACCTCTGCATATACAGCAGACATATTTCTACTTGTGTTTCTGCTACAGTCTCAACTCTTCCTGCTCTGACACTCAAACTTTCCATGCACAGTATGACAAGCAGACTGCAGCGCAGTGACAGTTTGTGTGTGTACCCAAACACAGTTCACACAAACACATATGAATGCAGACACACACGTCACAAAAACACCCACACATCCTCCATATGTTATTGCCCTTAAATGTCTGAAGCCTCAACACATCTGTTACTGCACAGATGAAGCTGGTGCAAGGTGTGTGTGTGTGCAGTTGTCACTCCATCAACTCTGTTTTGGTGTGTGCTCTACTGTGCAAGTGTTGGTGTATTACTTAATTAGGTGTCTTGTTTATGCACACATAGAACAGAAAGTGACATTTTTACACATTACTTATGCATTTGAGTATGTTGTCAGTATGTGTCTTTGTATGCGCTATACCCTGGCATATATGTACATTTGTAGTTTGCTATTATTATTGCTGTTGTTGTATTTATGGCTATAAAGCATCTGAGGCCTTCACAAAGTGACCAACAGCAAGGATCTACATGTGTTTACAGGCTTTGAATAACAGTGTGATCATCATCAGACCACAGCAAAGGACATCTTTGTAAATCAGCTCCTGGTTAAAGTGAACAAACTGTATAGATTGTTTGTTGCACCTGGCTCATGCTTAAAGCTTATCTCAGTGCATCCTGTCAGCTTTATTAACATGTTTTTGTTTATCCATGTCAGATATCCTTGTTGGTGGCAGGAGAGAGTTGTTTTTGATTGGCTGATTAAAGCACACCATGGCTTTGTTTTCTTAAGTCAACATCTACATGGATATAATTATACACCAGGGTGTCCTGATACAGACACTGCAGCCCCTACTTATTTTAGGCAACCTCATTATGCACTATTACTTGTACCAGTGTTTTAAAACGGATCTTTTTAATGGAATTCAAACAAATTTCAAATGCTGAAAGTAACTTTAAAGTTGTTTTAAAAAGTAAAAACATAAGTGACCATTGTCTGCCATAACTGCCTTATGCTCATAGTGTTGGCAATGTAATGTCTTTTACTGTCAGTATTTTTTTTAAGCTGTATTGCCATGTTGCTAAGATTCTTTTTACAGCTACAGATCTGTTTTCATTGGGAAAATAAGAGAAAAAGTTGCTCAAAAGGACGCACACTAGCCTGAGTAAGTAGCCAATCATGTCTGCACATTGCTACAGTGGCATGTTTTTAATGGTGAAATGTCACATTAATCAATACAGAAGTTCAAATTCACAGAGGAAGCACTGGTTCAGTTAGAGCTATGTTTTGTATGTATGTTAAATGAATTCTTATTATATGTTATGCCTTTCCTATATATTGCTGCTCTCCAGAACCTGGATGGCTTTGCTCACAGGATGTTCTCTCAGCTAATCCACCTGTCAGAGCTCAACGGCCGGGCACAGAGAGTACTCACTGCCAGTCACTACGCTTGTGTGTTTCTCCTCCTTCAATCCTGCATATATCCTAGAGTCAGTCTGTCTGGCTCTGATTTCAGATCAGATAGGACCCACCCACAACAGGCTGCATGTGTCAGAGGTATTCCTGTTCTTGGGTTAGGTACAGGGAGTACTCCTCATGCTTCAGTCTCACACATCGCCAGTCATTATGACACACACACACACACACACACTAGTGAAAAAGAGGTGTACAGTATAAAATATCTTGTCTCTGCTTGCCCCTTATTTGCCACTTTCTTTTCTTACTTCTCTTAATATCACAATTATTTTTGCAAAGAAACTTGCTACCATCCCAGCCTTGCCATATTTTTTTTAAAGTCCTATTAAGGCTTGCCAAGTAATACAATTGTCAGTTAAGTTGCTAAACTTCATCTTTCTCTCTCCCTTACTTTCACAACCTCTCTCTCTTTTATCTGGCCTCCATATAGGTCTTGTTAGTTTACATGCATGATTTTTACATTTCAACAACAGCTTCTTCTTTCCACTTCTTTAACTTTCCATGAAACACAGTCTGTCTTTGCCTCTTCGCTCCCTGTCATGTTTTTCTTAACCTTTCTTTCCCTTAGCCTCCAAGTCATTCATTTGCACAACTCCCCCCCGCCCCAATAGCCACAAAGATAAATGATGTACCTACAGTAAATGAAGAGGATAAGTACAGTTTAGTTATTGTGATGACTGGCATGACAGAAGGGTATTTGCAAAAAATCATTAAAGTAATAATGAAAATGGCATTGTGGGTGAACTTTGCAACACCTAGGCAGTAGGAAAAACAAGCTAGTCACCTGTATGACCTTCAGTCCTGGTGACCATCATATGATACTAAATGTCAAGATAAAATTATTTATAACAAATGTCAAGCCAGCTTCCCTGAAATACATCAAGTTTGTTTTTGAGTTTAACCCATTGTAATATAATAATTTCTTCGGGATAAAAAAGTGTATATTTTTTCTGCCAAAAATGATTCAATTCAACAACACAACAGTCCTCAGAACATCTATGTCAACCTCTGCTGGTTGTTTTCCCACCGTTTTGTGTTTATGTGACCTGTACTGGGGATTAAATCAGCTGAGTGACTTTATGTCTCTTCAGCTGGGCTTTTGGCTGCAAGAACAGAAAGCAAGCAATGGTGTTTCCCTTAGGGTCTCTGGTAGATGTGTCAGGGGGTACATCAGGGGCTGAATCTGTTTTCCCAGTTCTGTTTCCCCAAAGGTTTTGTCAGTGACAGACTAACAGTTGTTCCAGTTATGTAGAGTCTAGAGGCTTGATATGAAAATCAGTATCAGTGTGTTTGTATTTTCTATAGTTTCCTACATTCTTCTATTTTGAAATACTTTAAAACAACCTAATCTCACAGTTAAGAAATTAAACTCAAACATTTCACTATTTCCTTTTACAGATGAGCTATTACAGTAATAAGGATAATGAACCACACCACACTTGGAATACATCTCTGCATTCCCTCTGATGCAACATGATGGTAATAGCACTTGTCAGGCTGAAACTAAAGGGGAACTCCATTGTACATTAACAGTGATGTCACAGTGTTCCTCAAACTGAGACGTTGGGAAAACCCTTCCTGAGAAACAGGCTTTTACCTCTCACTTTATTCAAACTTCACAACATACAAAAGTCCACCAGTGGGAATGTTTGTGAAAGCAATCATCATCTAATAATGCACACAGTTCTTTGTCACGCCAGCAGTAATAGTTCCCTATAGTATAGTAAATGTAAAGAAGTGTGCATGTTGGATTTAGATTATGTTACATGAATAACCTTCTGTTACAGTACAGGAAAAATGTTGCCAGGTGTGAAAACCATTATGTGTAGAGTTAGAAAAGTATTTTTTCTAAGCACTCCTAATGGGAGGATTTAATATTTTTCTCTGTTTTATTTCCATTATTAACTGTTGGAAAAACCCAAGCTATGTGAAATTGCATCATGTGCTTCATAAAACGGTAACATGCACTTTTCTGACATTTTAGAGTCCAAATAAATCAAGTGAGAAATGGTAGAGAAGGTTAAGGGAAAATGTTTCTGCCATTTTGCTTTTAAAAGGTTTGCTGCTATGTTAGAGTATGAAAAACAACAACTGTGTGACTCTGGGTACAAATTAATTTAGCAAAGAAGAATGTGTTTTTAACATTTTGACTGGCAGCTAACAGACTGTCTAACCAGTCTGAAAGTTGAAAACACATAAACATGACAGAGACATCAAAATGCAGCAGTGTCAGCCTCCTCACTGCTCCTCCTCCCATGACCTAGTGATCCACCTCATGTTTTTCTGAAAGATGACTCCCTGTTCGCCAACACCTGGGCTTTAAAAGTAGGTACTTTGCCAAGAGAAGGAGAAAAACAAACCTAACAGGTTTCAGCTTTTCTCTCAAAACAAGACAAACGGGGGAGAGAGCTGAGAGGGAGGAAGAGAGAAATAGATGGAGAGACAGAAGGGGAGAGGGAGGTGAGGATGAGGGGGTGTTTAGCCTCAGATTCATCCCTGCATGCTAACCAGCTGAGAGAAGAGTTTGTTTTGCTGCCCTTCGACACAGGACCAGCAGGACTTCCTCTGAAGTAGTAGTTTGCTGTGAGCCTGTGGCTGGGTTGGGTTGGGTTGGGGGCTTCATGAAAGAGGGAGGTTGTCTTCTGTTTGACCCGTCTGTTGGTAGCAAGCAGGCCATAATTCCACAAAGTCACATCCCCTCGCCAGAAGCACGAGTGTGTGTTATGGAAGTACATCTCTGCCATAAAGTTTGAGGGGGCTCTAACCACATTTTGAGCACTACTCAGTTTGCAACTCAGCATTTGAGAGCATGCAGACAGATTTGTAAGTGTAAATACAAATTTGAGAGCATAATGCTTGTGTTTTACAAAACATAAGCAATTTGATGCCTCTATACGTGTTTTTTTGCTGAGTATTACATGTACTTTTGATTAGTCAAACTGATTAGAGTGGATGACAGTTTTTTTTAAATAAAAAACTAATGTACAGTCTGAAGTTGCTGCATTGGTTCTTCAGAAACAACACTGTTTGCCTGTGCAAACCTCTGACACTGTATCATATCCAGGGTGATAAGTTGAGCAAAAAAGAACACATTCCTCCAATAATGACATCACAGCCAGTTGTTACCTTCTGCTGAAGAGCAGCAGTAAAATGAACATAACAGCAGATTATATTCTTAACAGCAAGAGTTTACAGCCATGCTAGCAGCTCACTAAGGCTGTGCTTTGACACAATGGGGCAAGAACAGGTATAATGTTTACTATGTTCACCATCTTAGTTTAGCATGTTAGCAATTAACACTAAACAGCTGCTGACAGAAATGTCATTAGCGTTGTGGGTATTTGGGTAAAAAAAAAGTACTGGACCGAATAAGATTTGGCTCTGATAACGGTGCTACTAAAGGGTCACCAAACTCATAAGTCTTCAGTAGGGGCCTTAACATTAGATGTCACTGCAATGCATCCAATAGTTGTCACTCAAAACCACAAAGGTCAACCTCATGGTGGCACTAGAATAATAGTTAGGTGAACCATTTGCACCAGTGCATCTGTTAGATGCAGAGATATTTTGCTGGAATGGTGAAAACCTGAACCTAGTGATGATACTAGATAAGCTGTCAGGGGATCTTTAACATAAGTAAGATTCACCCTATGAGGACCACAAATCATGGCAAATTATCCAGAAGTTACTGCAATGTTTCAGTCTGAAAGTGGTGAACAACAGGAGCAGTTCAAAGCCATTTTAGAGCCGTTTAGCAGAGCCATGGTGTGGCCACCCTTTGCCCTGGCCACTGTACAGCAGTGATGAGTAGCCAGGAGTACATAAGGAGCAGAGCAAAGAAAGCATTAAGTTTCATTTGTACAAAACATAAGCAATGATTCTTAATAATGTATAGTTTATTACTTCAGGGATTGAATTTAATTTTTACATGCATTTCATTTCTCTGAGTCTGTACCCCAGCCTGGCCACTCTGTCCAAAATTTACAGCTCCACCCCAAGTCCTCAACCATAGAAAGGTTTTTATGCAAGTATGCAATTTCCTGTCCCTGGAAACTCACCGGGTTAAAGTTTAGAGTATATTCATCAGACAATCACACTCCTGCTGTAAAAACTCAGCACGATGTTCAGTGGCTGATTAAGTTCTCTCTGCACCCTGGATCAAAGTACCAGCTGAGCAGCCTAAAGGGTGTGTTGTACTGTAAAGAGCTGCAGTGAGCAGACATTAAACAGCCCCAGACTGCATTTACACTCATGTTTAACAATCTTCATATTAACTCTTATCTCAGCCAGATTTAAGGCGATACCCTGTCTAAACACGTCCCACCTGGAACAATGACGCTTTCAGTGGTGCAACTAGGTGTTATTTGGGCTCAGGCCATGTGATGTCCATCATGTTTTGCATTGCACAAATCTGTTTATTTTAGTTCACACCTTCCTTTGCAGCACAGCGTGAACCTGGTGACCACAGATTAGTTTTATTAGCACACAGAGTAGTAAATACTGCTTCACTTTTCACAAGCAGGCAGAAACTCCCAGCATACAACAGATGCCCAAAGTTAAAACCAGGTGTTTGTGGTTGTCTTGCTATAAATGGGTTGTGGAAACTAATATCTACATTAATGAGAGCATCATATCATGGCAAATAATTGATTGGCATTGAAAAAAAGTGGAAGCCAGTTCCCCTTCACACTGAATCACTGTTTTCTAAAGGGGAAAAAGATGACACACAACACTAAACCTCAGTCTTTTACTGCCATTATTTATCTTTTCTTAAATCTTCACACTTGACCTTGGCCTGTGTTTTTCTCTCATCTAAATCCTTTTGACAGTGACAACAACTGTGTTTACATTAGTCGATTAGTCTTTGTTTACTTACCCATAAAACCTGACGTCAAAACCCAGGACAGCCCTTCCTCCTGGGAGAAGACCATAAGAGGATAAGCTGTGAGAAATGAGCATGAGAACCTACATCGAGTTCTCTGTGCTTCTCTTTGTCTTACGTGTTATATACCCTATAGAATGGCTATTATAAGAAAACAAAGTTGACCACAAACTGACCCCTGTGGGATAAAGAGAGCAGGATGACCTGGCAGTCAGCCAAAGTGCCTCCCATGTACATGCTGAGGAAAAAACAACATTGTCTGAGGACTGAGCAACAGCTTTCTTAATAACAATTTAAGTTGCCCTATTTAGCAATTATACACAGTATTAAAAGATTTAAAATACTGATTTATAACACCACTATATTGGATAATCTGGAATCTTGAGACAGAGATGAGCTTAATTCTTAACCTTTTGTTTGTCTAAGGAATGTCAGCAATAGCTCTTCTTCCAGTGTGAAGTAACTGGTAGTAGTGGTTTTACTTTCACTTTTAGAAAAACTCTTTTGCCTTTTATTTTCAGCACTGTACCCAGGCTGACAAAGAGCCACAGTGCTGTTGAGCTTAACATTCCCTTAGATCTCAGCAGCAATGACTTCATGAGCTTCTTTACAAATAAAATCACAACTATTAGAGAAAAAATTGGTCGGACCACTCCCACAGCTCTCGCAGATGTGCCATCTACTACAATGGCTTTAGAAACATCTGTAAGACCTAATTTATACTTGGACTACTTCTCCCCTATAGATCTCTCTGAGTTGACCTCAACAATTGCTTCATCTAAATCATCAACATGTCTCCTGGACCCCATCCCGACCAGGCTGCTCAAAGACGGCTTGCCCCTAATCAACACATCCATACTAGATCTGATTAACCTCTCTCTATTAACAGGTTATGTTCCACAGGCTTTTAAACTTGCAGTAATTAAACCGCTACTCAAAAAGCCTACCTTTGACCCAGGTGTCCTAGCTAATTATAGACCAATATCCAATCTCCCATTTATTTCCAAAACGCCTGAAAAAGCTGTTGCAAAGCAGTTATGTGACCACTTGCACAAGAATGATTTGTTTGAGGATTTTCAGTCAGGATTTAGAGTCCATCATAGTACAGAAACCGCATTGGTGAAAGTCACCAATGATCTTCTCCTAGCCTCGGACAAAGGACTTGTCTCCATACTTGTCCTCTTAGATCTCAGTGCTGCTTTTGACACCATTGATCACAGCATCTTACTACAGAGACTTGAACATGTTATTGGGATTAAAGGAACTGCGCTAAGTTGGTTCAAATCTTATTTATCAGAAAGATTTCAATTTGTTCATGTTAATGACAAATGTTCCACACAAACTGAAGTTAGTCACGGCATTCCACAGGGCTCTGTGTTAGGTCCAATACTCTTCACTTTATACATGCTCCCTTTAGGCAATATTATCAGGAAGCACAACATAAATTTCCATTGCTATGCAGATGATACTCAGTTATATTTATCTATGAAGCCAAATGAATCAGGTCAGCTGGTCAAACTTCAAGCATGTCTTAAAGACATAAAGGCCTGGATGACCTGCAACTTCTTACTTCTAAACTCTGACAAAACTGAAGTTATTGTGCTTGGGCCTGAAAACCTTAGAAATCTGCTGTCTAATCATATAGTTACTTTAGATGACATAGCTCTTGCCTCCAGTACTACTGTGAGGAACCTTGGAGTCATCTTTGATCAGAATATGTCCTTTAAATCACACATAAACCAAGTCTCTAGATCTGCCTGCTGTCACCTGCGCAATATTGCAAAAATCAGGAGCATCCTGTCTCAAAGTGATGCTGAAAAACTGGTCCATGCATTTGTTACCTCCAGGCTGGACTACTGTAACTCTTTACTATCAGGATGTCCCAATAATTCCCTAAAAAGCCTCCAGTTAATCCAAAATGCTGCAGCCAGAGTACTGACAGGAACTAGCAAGAGAGATCATATCTCTCCCATATTAGCTTCTCTCCACTGGCTCCCTGTAAAATTCAGAATAGAATTTAAAATCCTTCTCCTAACATACAAAGCCCTTAATGACAAGGCTCCATCGTATCTTAAAGACCTCGTAGAGCCTTATCATCCTAACAGAGCACTTCGCTCTCAGAGTGCAGGTTTACTTGTGGTTCCTAGAGTCCACAGAAGCAGAATGGGAGGCAGAGCCTTTAGCTATCAAGCTCCTCTCCTATGGAACCAACTCCCAGTCTCAGTTCGGGAGGCGGACACCCTCTCTACCTTTAAGATTAGACTTAAGACGTTCCTTTTTGATAAAGCTTATAGTTAGGGCTGGATCAGGTGACCCTGAGCCCTCCCTTAGTTATGCTGCTATAGGCCTAGGCTGCTGGGGGCCCCATGATGCTCTGAGTTTCTTTCCCCTCCCCTCCTACTCTCACTCCAACCAGTTGAGGCAGAAGGCCGCCCACCAAGAGCCGGGTTCTGTCGGAGGTTTCTTCCGTTAAAGGGAGTTTTTCCTCCCCACTGTCACCAAGTGCTTGCTCAAGGGGGATTTGTTGGGTTTTCCCTATGTAATAATATTGATAACAGTAAAGTCTAGACCTTACTTTGTAAAGTGTCCTGAGATGACTTTTGTTGTGATTTGGTGCTATACAAATAAAATTTGATTTGATTTTATTTTATTTCATCTTTTTTTTTCCAGTTTAGTTTTCTGGGCTATTTATATTTTAACTTATGATTTTCAAAACCTCAGGATATAGGTCCTAATAGAGTATGTGTAGTTTTGGTTCATTGCCTTTAGCTCATGCCAACTCTTCTACATATTCTGCTGACCAGTTGACGTTTATCCTCAAAGTAACCCATGCTGTGAAGAAACAAAAACAAATATAAAATGTGGATTCAGTTAATAATCTACTACTACATGACCCAAAGCTCATGACCATAGGTGAGAGAAGGAATGTAGATCGACCAGTAAAACTGTTTCTTCAAGACACGCGCGGGGGACTCCATGCTAGGTTAAAAGCTCGCACTACTCAACCGCCATTACCCAGCCTCTTCCTAGCTAACATACAGTCTCTGGAAAACAAACTGGACGAACTAAGGGCTAGGATTACAGCACAATGGGAAATCGGAGAATGCTGTGGTCCAATTCTCACCGAGACTTGGCTTTCTGACAGAGTCCCAGATTTTGCGATTCAGCTACAAATACGTCGAGGTGACCGCACTGCTGCTTCGGTGGAGGTAAAAGGAGGTGGTGTGTGTGTTTATCAATAACTCGTGGTGTGGAGATGTACGGACTGTTTATAAGCACTGTTCGCCAGACGTAGAGTTTTTATTGCTGAAATGCCGGTCCTACTATCTAGCCTGAGAGCATAGTGCTGTGTTTCTTGCTGCTGTGTATGTTAGCCCAAGAGCTAATCCCTTTGCGGCTCTGAGCAAACTCTATGATGCCATCAACGTGCTAGAGGCAGCGCACCCAGATGCTGTATTTATCGCTGCAGGCGACTTTAACCAGTGCAATTTACAGACTGTACTTCCCAAATATTACCAATATGTGAGCATTCCAACCCGGGGCAAGAACACTCTGGATCATGTTTACAGTAACATATGGGGTACACACAGGGCCACACCCCGCCCCCACCTTGGATGCTCAGACCACATTTCTTTGTTCCTGTATCCAGCTTACAGACAAAGACTGAAACAAACAAACCCTGTCACCAACATGTCACAGTGCACGTGTGTGTGTGAGAACATCCGGAGGAGGTGTGCGTGTGTGTGGGTGGTGAAGAACTGTGGGTAAACTGCGGGTGCAAAATTATCATTTGAGTAATGACGTGGGGTCACCAGAGTGTGAGTCTAAAAACAGCACTCAGCGTTCAGGTGGAGAGCTCCCCCTGATTGAACACGTCTTTGCTATGAAGAAAAGCATCAAATAAAGATACAGCGAGACCCTTCTTCACAGTCTGAGCATGTCTCTGCTTTGCCTCTGACACGCAAACTCAAAAAGGCCACAGCCTGGCAACACAACAGGCGGAGGAACTCCAGAGTAGAAATACACGCTTTAGCAAAACAACAATTAGCACAACATGCTAAGATGCATACTTTTCAAATCAATACAGCAGGGAAAAGAAACGTCAAAAATAAACATATGTGAAACCCAGAGCAAACAGAACCTGGAGACCCAGGTGAAGAAATGTTAGCTGGAGATGTCTGTCGATGTAAGTGTGGGAAAATAACACAACACAATAAAAAACAAAATGGTAAAAACTGATAATTGCAGCCTTAACCCTTGTGCTCTGTTCGGGTCTGTGGGACCCGGAGACACATGTCACCTTAAAAACAACAATATATATAAATATATATATTTATAATACAACAATATATATATATTTATATATATTGTTGTTTTTAAGGTGACATGTGTCTCCGGGTCCCACAGACCCGAACAGAGCACAAGGGTTAAGACCACAACCATCGTCCCCCTTCCCAAGAAGAGCCCGGTCACCTGCCTGAACGACTACAGGCCAGTGGCACTCACCCCAATTATTATGAAATACGTCATGTACTGTCGACCTGTCCTGTTTACATTCTCAGTTTGCACATGCATAATTACACATTGACTGTTGACTGCTACACATGCTGCTCCCATGCAGCATACATTCTCTTTATTCTTATATATTTTTATTATACTGTATTGCTGCGTTTGCTGCTTAAAGTGCCTTAGATTTTTTGTTACTTATGCATCTACTTTACATTTCATTTGTATTTTGTGGCATTCATGTGGACGGCAAAGTAAGAATTTCATTGTACAGAGAAACACGTTTCCTTACTGTGTATATGACCAACACTTTGACCTTTGACTTTCTACGGTATTTGGAATGCACTGCATGGATTTTCATAATGAGCTATAACACTATTACAGTAGCAGAACCATACTTTAAGTGAATATATGGTAAGCCTTGCAGATATATCAGCTGCATCTCATTTCTCATACAGTAAATCTTCATTATCATAGGTTTAGATTTAATGAAGCAGATGTGTCTCTGTATTTAAAGTTACCTGGAATAGGCCTGAACTTCCAACTCTAAATAAATTTATTCTACCCACTGACAACTGCACACCAGAACTAATTTAAATTTTGGCTCTTGCTCTGTCATCGGAGAAACAGTGGTGCAGTGATTAGTTCCAAAAACACTAGACAGACCAATATAAACTGTCGGGTTCATATGTCAAAGGCTGTTTACAACTAAGAAATGATACCTCTTCCACCGTTTGGCACTTGTCACCACTTTATTTCAGACATTTAAGACTTGAGGTCATTGCTTTTTATTGGATAAAATATAGCTGTGGCTTGTGGTGACAGATGCTCAAAACACTGAAGATTGATTGATTTATTCTAAATTCATCACATCATGCCTTTTGGGCTCAGTGTGAAGCCTTCATTGTACTGAGGAGGATTCACAAACAAAGACTGTTGCAGAGCCCCAACACAAAGAGGCAAATTTTGTGGAACCCTGCATTACAATTGGAGGAGGAGCAGACAAACAAAGCTGCTCTTTTTGCATGGTGTTTGTGCCTATGTGGAACTTTCCCCCCCTCCAGAATATTCTGGAGAGCAGCCTGTCTTACAGCGCTCTGTGACCCCTTTTGATGTTACACTGACTTCCGATGACGTCTTGAAAAAGGGGGGGGGGGACGATCTCCCCGCTTTTGATTTGAGCCAGCACTGATGTCCTGGCATCACATCACCTACGTCCAAGCAGGACAGAATGGCTTGTGGGTGGCACACAGCTGGGCAAGGAAAAAAAAAAAAAAGCAAAACCAAAAGAAAAACTAAAACCTTCATTGGTCAGATCATCAACTTTGTGTTGACATCAATAAAATAATGATAAAAGTTCAGTTTTGTTAAAACACGTTCTAAGTAAGTCAAGCAAATTTTTTTTTTCAAGCACAGCAAATAAACAGACATCTCTGACTTCACTGTGTATCAATATGAAGGATAGAGCATAATTATTTCAGTTATTCTAATGTATTTCCTGGTGAAACATGAAAAATGAACTTGCGGCATGATTCTGCATCTCCGGCACTATGTGGCCTACATGTGATCCTTTTTTTTTTTTTCTTTTTTAATATACATAAAGATGCCTAAACATACATTTACATCAAACTGCAAGGCTATTTTTTTTTATAATCCAGTATTTCTGAAAAAACTTTGTCAAAATCTTGAGTATGGTTGTCCTCCCTGGAAAAACAAACAGGAAAAGGCTTGATTTTGAAAGTAGACAACCAAAACAAAAGAAATCCCACCCTTTCGTTCTGACTTTTCTCCAAAGCCACTCCACCAGAACAAGGCGCGGCCTGACTACTATACAGATTTTGGGAAGCTTCTCTGCCATAGCTCGCTACCTTTAGCTATAAAAACAGAGGTGTGACACATCTGCCTGCCTGGCCTTATGGCACACTCTTGGCTCACACAATGAGTGAAAGGGCAGAGTGCACGGAGGTTAGGTTGTCAGGCATGTAGGCCACTGAATGGTTTTGCTTGGACCAAGTAAAGGTACTGGTCAGGATTTTTTTTTTCAGCCGTGTTGCTGCCACCACCACAGATGGTGGCTTTTTTTTTTTTTTTTAATAATAAAAATTCCCTCCCATCA
>NW_018128000.1:453091-461876 GCF_001952655.1 Monopterus albus
ACGTAGGTTAGGTTGTCAGGCATGTAGGCCACTGAATGGTTTTGCTTGGACCAAGTAAAGGTACTGGTCAGGATTTTTTTTTTCAGCCGTGTTGCTGCCACCACAACAGATGGTGGCTTTTTTTTTTTTTTTTTAATAATAAACATTCACTGCCATCACAATGAAAAGAGAATCCCACAGTTGAAGAAAAAGAAAATATTCTGGTTTGGTAATACTTTTTTCAAAGTTTAAATAATTTCTTGTTATTATCCCATCTAGTCAATTCTGTAGTGCACAAACTGCAACACAACTTTCTTCTTCGATTATACAAATCATCCTGCAGTGAAGAACATTTTCCAGCCTTTTACCCATCATTGGTGGGCTGCCTGTTCCGCTTTCAATTATCTGACCTGTTAACAGCAAAAACCTACTTCGTCTCCAAAGTGTTGCATGTTCCTCTGACCCATGCAAGGACAAATTTTAACACATGCAAAGACAGGAAAGAGACTGAAATCAACTGTGTCCCCCCCTAAAGACATAACAGTGTATTTGGCCATGGAAGAATCTGCACATTAACACACAACAAGACCTAATGACGGCTTCCAAAACAACCTGGGGAGGTGTCCTGTCATTCAGCAGCCTGAGCACTGGACCAACTGTTGTCGTGTTTTGGTTTGTCTGCCCCAGTTCACACCTGTCTTGCTATGATCTGTGTGGAATGTAGGCTGACACCAACTTTAAACGTAAGGTGGAAAAAAATAAATAAACAGGACTAATGACTTTGTCTCAGCAACCTTGACAAATGTCCTCACTGGGTACAGTGTCCAGTTTTATCTGCATATGAAATGGGCAACAATAAAATGGTATGTGAGAAAGCAGTAAAAACATCCCCTTTTCATCACCAAACCCTGGTGAAGTAGAGTAATGCCCACAGGTTTTTCATTAAAGCATCACAAGGGCCCTTTAACACACCGGATGCAAGACAAAATGCTGCAATATTTTATGAACAACAGTGCTGTTGGCAAAATGGTAGGAAATCGAATGTACTGTACAATAAACATTTCATACTTTTGTAAACAGGAACTATTGCATGCCTGCTCTTTTTTCTTGTGGCCTACACATACTGTACCTTATAAACATAGCCTCTAGTGTACACAAACCCACATTTCACTGCATACAGGGACTTTTCAATGTCCCTGCTCACCCTGTTAAACTGTATTGTTATACAGTACAAACAATTTCTGTTCCAATGAACTTCTGTCTTCATATAGTCAAATTAGGTATCCCACATGTTTGCCATCACAAGACAAAGTAGCCCCAACTGACTAGTTCAAAGCTCAACATGCAATGTGATATGAAATCTGTTTTTGTATTCTCAGTCACCATTGTGTTTATTTGCACGTACTGGTAAAGACGAAGACAGAGTCATGACTCGGCTCGTCTTACCCCAGTGGATGACATCAAGGAAAGAACATGATGCACCACACAAACATTAGCCAGACTATGGAAAGTCAGCAAAAACACCGACTACACCCCGAATAGTGATGACCAACAATGCACAGACAAAGAGGTGTGTGCTTTAAATGTGTAAGGATTTCACTTTTTCAGGAGGCTACCAACTGTTTACACGGAAGACTCCTGTTAGGTTTTGCCTTTTTTTGGACACCCAGCAAGATGTTAAAGGGAACTCTTCTTGGCAGAGTATGGCAGGAAACGTGATCCCTTAGAAACAGGAACATATTTTGATGACTGGCACTAACCCCACAAGATGTAATATCAGTAAACTTCTTCATTCATTTGAAAAACATGTAAACTGCTTGTGTTTATATGAGTCACTATAGTGACGCACAAGCAGCTGACAAGTTTTTGTTCATTTCACACAAGTAAAACCTCAGCTGTCACTTTAATTTCAGTTTCACAGTGACTGAAACACTGTTACTAAACCCTAATCTGCCTCAGCTTTAATTTTCTTTACAATTAAAATAACAAGGTTCTGATCCTGACTGCCCATTTCTCCATGCAGATGAGGTGAGATTGGTGAATCCGTCTGGTGCAGTGTGAATGGCTGGTACTTGTTAGGTGGAGTCAAAAATGTTTTTGTGCCTGTTTGGAGGTGTGATCAGCCAAAGCATTTAGCAACTAGTTGTCTGAATATGCCTTGCATGGACACAAACATGCTGATCACACAAAAACTGCTAATAAAGTGAAGTTGGGTTTATTTAGGGAATCCCAAATTTGTGCTTGGATTAAAAACTTTTACTACATATGGCAAAATGTTAAGCAGCAGAGGAAGAACCCCTCTTTCAAAAGAGACAGGCAGCAATTGAGGCGGCATACACGTAACGTCTTCTGAGCACAGGCCTATCCAAAACACAGCCTAAATATTTTCCACAAGGGCAGCTGTTTGTTACCAGGACTGGATTCCTGCAAACAGGCTTCTTGTAGAAAAATGTTTGCAATCCCTGCAATCCCTGCTAATGTACAACCAGCAGAGTGCTTTCCCCTGAACAAAGAACATGCACGTCTCAGTTTGACATGGTTTGGGCTAGGCTCGCTGAAGGGAAATCTCTACAGTATACAATGAGACATTAATGTGGCTACAGTTTTGTGGCAACAGTCTGGGGAAGGTCCTTTCCTGTTTCAACATGACAATGCCCTCTTATACCAAGTTAGGACCATATACAGCACAAATGTGTTTCTGGAGTTTGGTGTGGAATAACCTAACTGATCTGTATAGAACCCTGACCTTATCTAAAACCTTTCACATAATCATTTGTGCTCTCGACTCAGTGTCCAACTTATACCAACGTAAACATATTTCCTCAACCCTGCTGTTCCCAAATGCATCCATGGTAGACTGGTTAATGAAGAAGCATGTTCAGGTGCTTGGTTGTTCATTTGTGATATACAACCACCTTGTATTCATTGCACCTCCTGTCTTGGAACAGTGGGAGTCACTCACCGAATTATCCTTCAAGCTCTCCCAGAACTTGTCCCTGGAGCAAACAGAGTGACAAAACATGTTTAAATTTGAAGCCATATCAGTATTTTACTTGTCCTTTGGATAAAGGGTTAAGGCTATAAAGCTCAAACTCAAAAAAATAAATCACACATTGCTTTCTGATCTTCTTGTTCATGTTATTTACATAGCATTTTCACAACTAGAAATGGTTTATATAATGATTTCAAGGTGCTAATTCTCAAGTTTTAGCATAGATGAAATTAATAATTTATCATCAGGTCAAGAAGGCAGAAAATAGACCCCGTTGTGTGTGTCCACTTTAAAATGACTGCAGGTATACTGGTTATAATGAGAGATTCCCCTCAGTGAGGACTTCCAACCCTAACAGTGAGAAATAACTTAAACAATGTTAAAGGTCATCTTCTATACCGCTCAGTTCCAAACGGGGTTGCGGGAGCCAAGTCCAGCCAGCAATCGGGCAAAGGCAGGGTACACCCTGGACGGGTCGCCAGCCCATCACAGGGCCAACACGCAGACGAACAACCACTCCTACGGGCAATTTAGAGTCACCAATCAACCTAAACTGCATGTCTTTGGACAGTGGGAGAAGCCAGAGAAAACCCATGCAAGCATGGGGAAAACATGCAAACGCCGCACGGAAAGGTCGCGAACCCACAACCTTCTCGCTGTGAGGCAACAGCACTAACCACCGCGCCACCGAATGAATGTTAAAGGTCTTTTAGAAGAAAAGTCTCTCACTGAAATTGACATTTAACTTAATTTTGAGATTATAACTGAAATGTAAGGAAATCTAAGGGTCCTCATTTGAAAGCGTCATTGCAGCTACAAAGCACAGTAAAAAAAGAAAATATAAACTAGAATAAATGTGCCAATATTAACATAAGACAAGGTGAAACTGAGTAGTTAAACAGTTGTAAAAACGGGTACAGTATGCAGATCGAGCATTTTGTTTTAATGGCATTTTCACTGACCCATTTATAATAAGTGCGTGCTTTTGCGGTTCACATTAAATGCCAACTCTACAACAAATTACAAGTAGAATCTTAAATGTACTATAAGCTAGTTTTCAACATAGTCTCTGTACAGTTCTGCTCAGATGCAGTTATAAAAATGTACTAAAAAAAAGTAAACCACACAATTTAAATGACAATAGACAAACAATATTTATGCTGTCATTTGCCACCTCTAACCAGACAGGCAGGTTTGACAGAAGAAACCAACCATGTTAAAAGCTTTAATGACTCACTGGAACACGAGTTACTCCCATATAAACAAAGGTTACATGAGCAGAGTGGATGTTGCGGGATGGACGCCAAAGCCATGAAATGTCTTGCTCGCCTTTTTCCATCATGCCTGAGCCTTGATAACAAAAGCATACAGGGTCACTAGAAAGGTCACCCAGGAAGTCCTCAAGGTGTCAGACCATTAAAGGCTTATTTATGGATGCAACATTGTAAAAATAACTTTCATTTACAAGAACATTTATGTTTAGGGGTGTGTATCATCGGATAAGGCATTTTAAACCTCTTAAAAGGATTTCTTTTGCTAGCAATTTTCCTGCAAAAAAAAAAAAGAAGCCAACTTTAATTCTGCTACATTGAAGGTCTGCAATCAGGTATGGCATTGGCATTTACAGTCTGCTTGACAGTCTTGGCAGTTTGTCAAGCAGTAACCCAACTATATTTCACAAGTATGCAAGACTGCAGTTTTCTTTTATTCCATTGACTTGTCACTTCTCTGAACGCTGCTACTACACTACTTACACTCATCAAAACTCTAAAAAAAGGTCAGTAAAAAGTTGAAATACTTGTACCAGGTGTCCAGACACAAATTGTGTTTACACACACAAGGTTAGTTTCACATTGGCAGGCCACTTTGTACAGAGTTCTCTTAAAAAGGATGTTAAAGCAGCATACTGGTTGGCAGAAATAGGTACAAGAAAGTGACATTTATTAACAAAAACTAATTTTAACAAAAGGCAGCGAAAATCCTGGGAACAGAAAAAAAAACAAAAACACTGCAGCCTCAAAGTCTCTCTCTCTCTCTCTCTCTCTCTCTCCTGACCTGAATGACATTTTACTTTCCACCGATTGAGTGTAGCTTGAGCTAAACCGAAATGACAGCATCATACCAAATGAGTAATGATTATTAAGCAGCAACATAAAGTACTGCAGTTACTACAAACCTGTCAATATCCCTTAAAACGTACAGAAATACAACAGTAAGGCCTTTTCCCCATACTTCCACGTTTGTCAACCGGAAGTAGATTGGGGTCGGCAGAGCAACTTCTGGGCCAAGAGTGAGACAAAAGTACAGTGCAGATCTAAAAACTAGAGTTTTGTATTGTACCTAGGAGCTCATGTTCCAACCAAAAACAGTCATACGTGTCCTTTCACTTGTTCCCAAAGGCTCCACAACTTAAAAGAAAATGGGTGCAACTAAGGACCCGATTTGAAGTATAAAGTGGTAATGCTAGTCACTGATGTAGGCAGCTGTCATGTCAAAAACTGAGTTAGCCCAAGCCAGAACAACTTTACCTACCTGTAGTAGCTAGCTCAGTCTACATCCTGTCCCTCAAATACATTTTGGTACTTCAAACATTTCAACACAAGACAAAAATGTTATCATGTACAGCAGCTAAGTTAACACTAGCATTAAAACCTGCTAGCATAAGCATTGTATGTTTTATTTACCTCAGTAGCTGTGCACAAACTTCTCGTAGAAACATTTATATCGCCTGTGTAGTTTAATTTCTTTCACTGAAGAATAACCCTCGACAACTCATGACATCAGCAAAATCAAGAGAGAAGCTGAAAAACTCATCAGCCAGCGAAAACCGGAAACTGCGTTGTCCGTTCTACTTTGAGATGTATGGCCTTCTAACAGCCTTCTTTTTCGGGTTTATGTGGAAAATAGTGCGCCCTGACCCCGCTTCTCACTATTAATTGGAGCCTAATGATACAAACCTGTCTCCACTATCCCTGATTGAGCAGCTGATTATCACAGGCAGAATGATGAAAAAGGCAGAATATAATGATTTAACAAAGACCCTACTGTTAATGTAGGGGAACAGGACCTAGTGAAAAGAAGAAAAACATTTTCACACAACAATAAGCGTTTTCTGTGTATACAACTAAATACAGTTCATAATACTTTTGCTACCACATATCCTGTTCTGTCTGAATTAATATTGGATCTTCTGTTGAGGTGCCTCTTAATAAATTTTTGGCTAATAAAACAGCTTGTTTAATCTGATTTACAATAAAATCCAAAGGTATTCAGTTTAAAAATATAAACAGAAAATCCTCATACTGAATTAACTGGAAACAGAGTCACTGGTATCTTGGATTCATGAATTCCTTAACCCTGGTGTTCTCTTTATTTATTTATTATCTTTATTTGATTATCAAAATTGTTGTTCATTGACTAACCAATTACTTGACTATTTAGTTAAGAAAAACAGCCCCAAATACCAATTTAGTTTCATTTGGAAGTGACTTCATCTGGCATTCTGACAAAATCAAACACCAACATAAAGACACTTCTAGGCTGTTCAGCAAATAGGTTTTGTGTATGTATGTTTTTAGCTTGGCACAACACTTTGTGTATAAGTCACTGAGCAGTAAACAGTACACACTGTACAGGAGGACACTAAATGAAATCCATGTTTCAGATGAAAGCAATGTGACATAACTTAGTGAGGTGTTGAAACAATAACACTCAGTTGCTCTGCTTTTATAAGGAGCAGCAGAGGCACCCAGAAAAACTGGATTGCATAACTCTCTAATATTAGAGCCATCACAGGCACAGCTTCAGTTTAATTATTGTTTTGATCCTCTGAGTGTAATCGGTTTCTCCAGTGAACCCTGCCTTTGGCAGCAATATAGTTTTGACTCACACCGTTGAACATGATGTACCAATTCACTGCTATGTAACACACTGAACTGAGGCCCTCTACTAAAAGTACACAGCTTACATACCAGTCAAGGTTTGAAAGAAACACCGAAGACAAACATCCATTTAGTATTTTTATTAGGAAAAAAAAACAGTTATAAAACTATGGCAAGACTGTGAATCAGCAACTGCAGTTGTATAAAAATACATTCAGCTTTTCAGTGCGTGCCAAAGTCACACAGCTGACCCTGAAGACTTTTCCTATTCCTAACAGTTTTTCGGAAGTTGAGGAGAAAACAATCCTCAAGTCAGTTTTTGGAATGTTCTTTGTCCATACAATTCAGTGGCATCTCCAGCTTAAAGCTCGACTTGAGCAGTGTTGATACAGCATCCACAACATCGAGGCATCTGGCTCCCATCAAATGTTTCAGACCACATGGCTCAGAGGTCTTTTCCTCATCTTTTTGTTTAGCAGCTGGGAGAGATAATGCAAGAGCCTCGTCCAACTTTATAGACGAACTCATTTCGTCTCATTAATGGGCTGAAGTTAACAACTACCGCTATCTGACAGTTCATTGCCTTATATCCTGCATTTAACACTCCTCTCAGAATTCATCCATATACAATGCACCATTTTTTTCCTAACTTGTTGTATAACTCCGTTCAACTCGTGAGAGAATGACTCCCTGAAACTCATATGCAATCTTTAACTGCAGATTATTAAGGAATATGTTATTTTTCCCTTTTATATGTTTACCTGCATGCATCAAATTCACCTCATTATAAGACTTGTCTGCACCACCATCACACCTTCAGATATAGTATGTGCTTATGTAACAGTAGAAATCATCACAGGCACACTGGTGTTGAGTCAAACAATGCATAGCAAGGCAGGCTGTTAAATCTACTATGTTGCAGGTGAAGGGGGTTTGGAAGATTAAGACAATAATTGCACTTCTTTCTTTACGCCACTCAAAGATGACAATGTGCTTCTAAACATGTCAACTTATCAAAAGCATTTTCCCCAAACACACCCACCCTACAAAATATGTCCCAAACTCCTTACATCTCTTCACAAGAGGGAATTGTTGATAGGGACGTACTTGCAGCTCGTTTCGTCATAAGCCAAAAAAAATCCCCTATGGAGGACAGGAACTGATGCAGAAAAGTTGCTTCCCTTGCAAGAGAACAGGAAATTGTCCACTTTACTTTGTGGACTGGAAGCTAAGTTGCAGCTCCTCCACTGACACCCAGTTACTGCGAGGTCAGTTTCCTCTTGTAACCTCTCCGTGGCACTCTAGTCTCTCTCCATGACACATGGTGCAACCAGTCGCCATTTATCAGAGAAAAGTAATCCAGGAGAAGACGAATCTCTTGATTCATTTCACTAACTTAAGATGCTTGACGCTCAGGCTCATGGTTCAACACGTCATGCAGCGAGGTCTCATGTTGAAGGGCTGGGGGTTAGGGTCAATCTGTAGGCAAGAAATAGAAGTAAAGACACATGAGATTAAGTTTAAGCAAGCAGATAATTCAGTGTTTCTCCAAGCAAAACATTCAGATCTATGATACATTCTGCCTACACTCAGCCCACATGCGGATTTAATTTCAAGTTGACACTGCTATACACTTCAGAGGTAATCTCAAGAGCGCCTTTGGCGGGGATGAAGTCCTGTTTTAAAATGTATCTAAAGAAAAAGTATTTTCTGTAAGCTTTTATATGTACCAATCAAAATAAGCAAACAATGTACATGGGTGGATGTTCTTTGCAGCAGCTGACTCACCTCGCTGTATACTGGTGGAGGTCGGAAGCGAAACTCTTGCACAAAAGCCATGAGGGGGCGCTCAAGGATCCCACTCAGGTCTTCAGCTGGTTGCAGGACCACCGTGTTGCGCTGCTCGGCCTCCTCCTCTGTCACCACAGAGCTG
>NW_018128000.1:461902-482932 GCF_001952655.1 Monopterus albus
GGGAAAGAGGCAGGATTAGTCCACTGGCCTGACTCAACAGAAGAGCACCGGTCCAAAAACATAGATACTGACAGCAGTTAACACTCTTAAAAACCCACATAATTACTGACTTTTGCGCCAACATCTACTGATTAGATCCACCATGAATCTCAGCTGAATTGAAACCTCTTATGTTGACAATTACTGACTACAAAGAATAAAAAAGGGATCAGGCCCACAAAGTTTCTGAATTTAGCCGGGTTCTGCCTTGTTTGCAGTATAAAAATAGAAACCGTTGTGTTTGAATAATTGGGTCCCCATGCACATCTGCACCTACACAAGTCAATCACTGCAGAATTAAAGGACACTTACGCTCAGGCTGTTCTGGAATGGCCATACGCAGCCATTCCAGGTTGACGCTGTACTGGCTGCTGATGCTGGACGTCCGGCTGCCAAAGGGATGAAGAGGGATGGTGCCTATGACCAGTGGCAGCTCCAGACACAGCTTGGATGACCCAGGAACATCAACACAAACCTGTAAGGAGGAAAACTGTTAATGACGTCCATGCAAAGTCCTTTAGATCCAGCAGCATGCACAACATTCAAACTCAAAAAATAAAGCTACACTTGACTGACCTTGAGCATGTATTCCACTCTGATGATGCGGCACTGCAGGATGGAGGGACCGACAGGTGGGATCTTGATGGCTCGACCGTGCCAAGTTTCCCGGCATCTGGCACCAACAATGTCGCCGCACAGGGTGGCCACCACGGAGCGCTTCTGTTTCATGGTGCCGCGGGCGATGAACGTCTGTGTCTGAGTGATGAAGGCTTTGGGCACAACTGATCTGGAGGTAGAGTTGTCGAACTCAGCAAAAACAGGTATCACCTCACCTGCAGAACAGGAAAGCACGTTACAAACTGCAAGAACTTCCTATTATACCAACAAAGAATACATTTATAGAAGGTGTTTTCTCAGGCTTTAGATTCGTACCTGGTGTGTAGCCTTTGCGGTCAATCTTTGCAGTTACAGACACCTGTCCAAAGTTGCGGTACCAGGCCCGTGCCATCTTATCCTTCGTTCCAGCCTGTGGTGCCTAGAAATGACAGAACCAAATCAGTAAGTGCCTTGGGAACACCATGAGGTGTATAATAAAACATTCATGAAAAGTGAGAGCTGACATGCTCACCAGTAAAGCTGGTGTGTTGATGTCAATGGGCTCGATAACCGTGAACTCCCTCTTAATCTTTTTGACAGTGGTCCACGGCCTGTGTAGCTTAACTTTGACCCAGTAACGGATGCTGCCATGTTTCCCCTCAAATGAGGTGACCAGTGTCTCCTCTGGCAGCTGGAAGCTGAATGGAAATTCATGTCTGCCAGCGGGAAGGACAGTCACTTCACCATTATCTGAAAAGAGAGAGAGAGAAAAAAAGTTGCATTTCATTCACTTGTTGTTTTGTTCATTTCATTCCTAGATGATCAGTATCCTCCTGTGAGAGTCAAGTTATTAACCGGGAAATGCAGCATGAAGCAGTTCAGCAAAATGAAATAAAGTTTCTTAATCTTTACCATGATTGATGGTCTAGTATCCCTTACACAATCCACTCAAGTAGAGTGAGTTTGCAAGAGAGTAATAACAGGTATTTTTGCTGACCAAGAACATGTTTTCCTCAAGCTGTATTATGGTACTGCTCTGGTTTTTCACCCTCTTGCTGCATAGGTCCAGGAACATGCGTGTGCTCAGCGTGCATGTGTTTTGAGTCTATTTGTTATCTGGAAATTAGTATTTAACTTAATTAACACTTCCACTGTCAAAACCTCTTAATGAGTCAGGTTTTTCATGCACAACTCCAGAACAAGTTCAAAAACCATGAACTAATCTGTATGACATGTTTTTAAATTGCTAGTTGTATGCAGGTTTTTCCACAAGCAGAAAAACAACTCTGTAAGAAAACCACATAAAATCAGCAAAGCCCCAGTAGTCTATTTCCTGTCTACGCTTTAAACCAAAACAGCTCTGTGCCTAATACATGAAGACAGACACCAGAGGCTCTCTCGGGAGAAAAATCCAGGATTTTCTCTGAATGAGTAAAAAGTCAGATGCCAGTACCATTTGTTCGACAGATGCCAGTACTATTTGTTCTTCGACAGATGTTTTCACAGCAAAGGACTATAAAGTGCAGCATGTTTCACTTTCTATACAGTATGGTTTAACTTGGACGTATCCATCTCTCAAGATGCTCTACAATCATGTAAACTTAAGTCTAAGTCACTGAATATTAATCGACTTTGCATATACAGTACAAACAAGTTTACTAATGTGATGTTAACTAGAGGACGACTTAGAAAAACATGTTACAATCTGCTTCACTATCACTCATTTAACTCTGCAACTAAACCATTAAAGCGCCACTATTCACAGCCTGCAGCCAAACTAGCCCAGTGCCTCATCACTTTCACTGCGTTTCAGGATGCAGCTTTTTCTGTTTCACAAACAGGACGCACTCTCTCGAGTCACCGTGCCTGCACAGCGGACTGACCTGCCTGAAGAAGCACCTCTCTCCGGTTCAGGTACTCCACCTCGTCGCTGTAGTTCTGGGTGTACGCGGTGCTGGAGCCGGCGGACCGGGATTCGGTCCAATGCACTTTTGCGAAACCTTCGGCGTGGAGCTTCAGGGAGTCCACCTTGCTCACCCCAGACAACTCAATCACCACCCGGCCGGACACCACGTCCCCGCTGCTGAACACCGGAGAACAATCCACCTCCGGAGAGTCGAAGACGATGCCAAACTTTTTCAACTTGTCGAAAATCATTTTTCAGACAGCGCAAAGGTTTGCGATTCCTCAATTCTTATTCCGCAGCGTGTTTAGCTGAAGTTGCTCTTTAGGCTGCAGATCGATAGTTCGCGTGTTTAAAGCTCAAACTACTAACTCCTTTCGTTTTAGCAGCCTTATACAAGGCTACAGAAAATGGGCGGAGCTTCCGCTTTATTATGTAAGGCCTCAGGAGAAGGATGCTGCCTTCAGGTACTCTTCCACGGGCTTGTACACAAGATCTACTCTGTCCAAACTATCTCCATATGTCCCAGGAAAGTTTCAAATGGTACACAGTAGAAGATTCGGAGGGCGAAGCTTTACGACAAACACTGCAGTAGCTGTTTCCAGTAATAATTTCACTAGGGAAGAAATGATGTGTGAAATCAGATGATGCCAATGCTGTAACAAAAGTCGTCAGTGTCTGTTTTGTTAATACCTCGCTACAAAGATGACATTTCCAGAGCTGCAATTCTCTTTTTAATTTATTTATTGGGCAGCCTTATAGTTCCACCTTTCCTTTTTCACACTTACAAGTTGTTCTTTTCGTATACAAAGAAGTTACAAACAGTGTGAGAACAAAACCACCCCATGATGTCAACATTTATGAAAAGGACAGCCTTTACTGCCACAACGTCCCTGACAGCATAGTCACATCTTGACAGCTTGCATGTCTGTGAAATTCCCACTTCTTATGTCCTATTTACCTCAAAGCCCATGCGAGCCTGAAGGCAGCATCATGAACATGCAGACTGGGTGTGGAGGAGTGAGGAAAACACTGCCGGTGATGATTGATGGTTACAGGTTCTTAGAAGAAAACAGGCCTACTGAGCATGCCTCAGTCTCATAGAGCTCCACCATGTACAGCTCTGGGGAAAATAGCTTCACTGTGGACCAAAGCTGTTTACTCAATATGTAGCTTTGAACATGCTGTACAGGGCTGCCACACGTATGGAAAACAGCTATGCACACAGTCAACTTATAAAAAGCAACTAGGGTCTCTGTGCCTTCAAAAAGAAAGGGATACCATAGCTCAAGTCTCCATAATTAAAACGTGTGCAACAACTGGGTCACTCGTGTGACTAAGAGCATCCATTCAGCCATTTCCTGACATCTCAAATTCATTGTCAGCATTTCCAAACAAAGTCAATTCTGAGCAGAACTGATTTTTCTTCCAAACTCTTCAGCAATGAATAAGCTATACAAACACTGGTTCACTTATAAGCCTGTTTACTTTTTTCATTTAATAAAAAAAAAAAAAAAAAAAAAAAAAAAAAAAAAAAAAAAAAAATTAGCCCAGAGAAAAACAAAGTTGTTTGCTCTTTTGTTCTTTGGGATGAGGAGTTAGTTCTCCAGTGCCACCTTCTGGACATGTGGAGGCAACTTGCACAGCAGCAGGACAAGCTGGGTGCTGGTATGTGATGTGATAAATGTAGTGTAATGTTAGAAACTACATGTGGGTTTTAACTGCATCTTAACTTCAGCATAATCAATTCATGTGTCAAAAAATCTGTACTAAGTGATGGCAAACTCTGGGAGGTCAGTGGTCCAGTTTTTATTAGTATGTCAGTTTTTGTTTTGAAAACATCACAGGAGCCCTGCTTTGGGGTTAAAATCAAGCCCAACACGCCACCTGCTGGTGAGCAGGAGCAGCAACTTGGCACTGCCTCAGAGAAGGTGGTTCTCTGTACAGAATGATGAACCTGATAAACATTCCCACTGTGCAGATGACTTAGTGTGATCTGCCTAATCTTCATTGAAAACACATGTACCACTGCTACAGGCTGAAGTAAACATATTTATCTTTGTGACTTCCTCTCTGTTTACATACAGTAAATAGATGCTGAGTACAGCAAATATAAAAACTGATGTGCTATGTACTTTAAAGGTGGGGCTTGTGTGTGTAATTTATGCATGCAGAACTATAAATTAAATTAGCTGTCAATAACAGTAATGTAAAATGAATGGAGAGCAGCTGGCTGTAGGTTGAAGGAGGGTGAAGGAGAGGGGAGCTGTTTTTCGGGTTGCCGTGGCCACACAGGCTGAATTTTTTTAAACATGCCCTCACCTTCCTTCCTCCTTCCTTCCTTTCTCCTGTATCACCTTCTCTTCATTTCTTGCTGCTGTAGTCCCACCTAAATAGAGCGTAACTTCTTTATTTCTACTTTATACTTCTAAACATTTACTTTACTTTGCTATTTTGCCCAGTCACTCATATGTGCAAACTTAGTGGATAGTAAACCCGATTCTGTTCCTGGAAGGATTTGAGGAATATATGAGAAGGTTGAAGCTTTGCAAAAACAAATAGCACCATCATTTCCTGGACAGATTCTGCAGATAACAGACATTTACAGGTCTAAATGCCCATGTACTGACTGCAGCTTAACCTCCTACTGGTGCAAGTAGCTGTCTAAAGTATAAAAAGCAAAACTGTGCGTAATTTGACAAAAAAAAGTCAAGTCTATTTATATAATGGTTGTATGGATTTGGAAGATATTCTGGAAACAGCACAAATCATGGTGTGTCCACTTTACTGCAGAAAAATGGCTTTTGCAAACGCCTCGCCGTTGTGGTGTATGTGGTGTGCTGTGCAGGCTCTGCGCAGACATCTTTGGTACGCAGGGTTGAGCAGAGGTGCGCTGAAAGTTCAAATATGTTGAACTTTGACCCCATTTGCACTGACCTTTGGGCACACAGCCAATCAATGTCAACCACTGTTTGAACTGATGTGAAACTAGTTTGCCTACTTTTGTTTATGAATTTCCCAAACTGTACAACATATGATCGTGATATCAAGATCAGATAAACACAGAAAACCTATTTAAGTACTACAAAATAAGCACACAAGAGCTGCTACCAAGGGTATTTTAAAAAATACAGTTTCAGCCTCTAAAATGTAGTGATCTACTGCTAGCAAGTTTAGCACTGTAGCTAAGAAAGTGCCATTTTGTACAGCACCCCCTGTGAGTTTGTACTTGAGTTTTGGCACTGGCGAGCGCAAAACTCTGTTGTTTTTTTTATGTTTATGTTTTTATGCATACATGTAAGAATTTCATTGTACAGGGAAACACGTTTCCTAACTGTGCATATGACAAATAAACACTTTGAACATGCATCCATTATCTATACCACTTATTCCTGAATAGGGTCATGGAGGGGCTAGAGCCAATCCTAGCTGACATTGGGCGAGAGGCGGGGGTACACCCTGGACAGATTGCCAGTCTATCACAGGGCTGACACTTGGAGACAAACAACCACACACACTCACTCCTACAGGCAATTTAGAGTCCCCAATCAACCTAAGCTGTATGTCTTTGGACTGTGGGAGGAAGCCCGAGTGCCCAGAGAGAACCCACGCAGGCACAGGGAGAACATGCAAACTCTGCACAGAAAGGCCCTGGGTTGGCCAGGGCTCGCCAGGGCTCGAACACGGAACCTTCTTGCTGTGTGGCAATAGTGATAACCACCACGCTGCTGTGCCACCCGACTTTATACATCTCATTCCAAATTTAAATCCCAAATTTTGTTACTTTTTATATTTATATTACCCATCAGCCCTGACAAATGTGTGACTTTTGATGACCGCATCATTTGATAATGGTTTATTAGGAGTGGGCCACATAGATAAAATCTTTTATCACATCACGCTGTATTTGACTGTGTGGATGCTATAAAGCATCCACACTATGTTCTCCTGATTATTCTGGGATCTTCCATCTGTTTTTTGGCACTTTATAAGTCCAGTATACTTTCAGCTATACAGGCCATTCTGGTATCTACCTGTTCAGCTCTTCAAGGACATTCCTTCTTCTATACAACTTTTTAATAATGTTTATACTTTTTAATTTATTCAGCTTTTTTGTTTACAATAGAAGTCAATGAGAGCTCAAAGTGCTGTGTCAATGACAGTGCTGGAGTGCCATCTGGTGGTCCATAAAATGCAGTGCAATTGAGACATGGCACATCATAACTCCTCTCTCTCCCTTTCTTCTCTCTCCTTGACAGCTGCTCTGTCGGCGGGCAAAGAATCTTTAGATAGACTGAGCCATGAAGCATCCACCAGTTGGAGTTTTCACGGCCCAGTGAAAGGAGGACGCATTTCTCAGCCACACTTGAAGGGGCCATTAAAATGGGACAACTGTGTTGTGATGCAATCGGTCTTCAAATGCAGCCTTCAAAGGACGCAACCCCCAAGTTGGGACATAGCTTATATCTAAGCAAAATGGTGATAAAATTGGCAAAGTGGGAAGACTGAGGTGGACTGGAGCATCCTACCAGTTTCATCAGTGGCCACATTATTCTTCACATGGAGATTGAGATACTGTGATATAATAAACATTTTCTGGAATATTTTGCAGCTGGTGAGAGTAAGTAAGATTGAAAATGCGGATATGATAACAGGTAACATTTTTAAAAATGAATAGACTAAATTGGCCAATTACCACAAAAATCAGACAGATAATCACTAACTGAAATAGTCGTTAATTGCGGACTGATGTACAGCACATCAGTTAATGGGTGATGTGGTACTTTCTTGTGATTCAGGTGAATATTTGAGGCTGAAAATGTAGGCTGGATAAATGACACCCTCTTCGAAATAATATTTTGTTATTTAGCTACTTTGCTAATGATTTTTCTGCATGCTTTCTACTAAAGCAACAACAACGAAAACTCTGTCTAGGACTCTGAATCTAGGATATACTTATATTTACTCGTTCGACCAGACTGGGAAGGCAAACCGCATGCACTGTTTACAGAATATCTAATGAAACATTAACCACTGCCTATGGTTATTTATTCAGTGAATGGTGTATGGCCTATCTTCTCAGCCTCTCTGTTTCCAAGCTGCCTGACTTCCCCACCAGGGGAATTTCACACTTTGCAGAATAACAACTACTACAGCACAGGCCTCTGCAAACCACTAGAGTTTATTTGGACTCTGCGCTAATGGATTAGTGTTTAATGTTAGGACTGAGTTGTCTAGCAGATGTATCTGGATGAGCCAGCACTGACTTCTCCCCCAGGTTTCCATGTATTACATTTGGCCCAGGTGGCATCTTTTTGTAAACTGCAGTAACTACAAGACACTGTCTACCAGCTGGGACATGACAGAACATCCGCAGTTTTATGCCACATTATTCAGAATAAAGACAAAGCTTATAGATACATGCAGCACATGCTGGAACATCAGTAAAGCTACAAAATGGATTATATGGTATCAAATACAGTAGTCATGTTTATTTCTAGTCACCTTTGGACTACCATAACTTTAGTCAATACATCACAATTAAACCAAGTGACTGGCCCTATATGTATTTATTTGGCTAAATTATAACTAAGTCTAAAGATTTGACTACATTCCATTTGCAAAACACTGAAATTGATATTATTGTAATGTTACCTCATTGTGTATTTCAACAACAAACTCATGAAAACAAATTAAAAAAAACAATGCACAATGGCTATATGGTTGCTACCGTCTGACAAATAAACACAGTATTAATGAAATATTAGCCGTCCAGGGTATGAGCACCTTCTGCAGCTTTCAATACTGACCTCGAATCAGATGCTGTCTTTTCCTGAAGTAGGTGATTCTGGAGGTGTAGTCGTTATAGATGGCGTTCATGCCACGGTTCTCCAGCCAGTGTGCCACGGCCACCCCTCTTCCCTGCACCTTCATGGAGCATACTCTGGTATCCCTGCAGAGCTCCAAGACCACATGGCCAGACACCACCTCCCCTGTGGTGAATGCCGCATCAACCGGACCATCCAGCTCCAGCCTGAAAGACTTTATGGAGCTCGACATCGTTGCCATGAGTGAAGTCTGAAAAACAGTAAATAAAAACACACCTTTTGACGAGTCTGAGGATTAAACACTAACAAACTATAATAACTAGGGGTGCACCGAAATTTCGGCCACCGAAAATTTTCGGCCGAAAAGGCCATTTTTATTTCGGGCCGAAATAAAAAAACACGCCGAAAATGCCCCGCCCCGAGGCGTACACTCCCTCACTTTCCGAGATGTTTGACGAAATTCTACAGAAAAGCGGTGGAACAAGCGCAGCCTTACAACAACTGGACACTTATCTAGGTGAACGACCCATTGCCAGGAACTGACCAACATCCAGAAGAAATACTATCGAGCCATTCTGGAGAAGAACTTCTCATTCCTGTCCAAAGGAGGTGCAGGAGGAGGTGGAAGTGCCAGTGTTCCCAACCTCCTCAACACCATGATGGAGCTGAGGAAATGCTGCAACCACCCCTACCTCATCAATGGTACACATATATATATATACACACACACACACAATTATAGAGTAAGCGTGTTTTAAAAATTTGAAGTTTTTAAAAGAAGCCATTTTCGGTTTCGTTTCGGTTTTCGGCCAAGTGCATCCTAAATTTTCGGTTTCGGCCCAGAATTTTCATTTCGGTGCATCACTAATAATAACCATAATGCAAATGCCCAGAGCCAAGAGGAATAAAGAGCTTTAGCACCTAGGGACCCTATGGACACAAAGGGACCCCCAAACAAGCAAATGATACATGTAAAGTCTTGTATTCACTTAAAATGTGTACAGTACTGAACATATTATTTCAGGGTGTGTCTGGGTGATTTTGCTTAGGGTCCTCGACAAGCCTGGGCCGGTTCTGTCAATAGATAGGCTACTGTCTTGTAGTCTGTTGTTGATTTAAACACGTTATCTAAACATTCAATAACACTAACCATAGACTGCCACCTTTTCTCTTTTTTCTTCTCAGATTAACTTATTTTAGAACCAAACCACAGTGTGGAGTAATGACAATCGCTTTTATTGTCCAAGTATGTTACACACACAAGGAATTTGTCCCTGGTACAGAACAGAGGCAGCCATCTCTCACAGACACAGACACACACACACACACACACACACTCGCGCGCGCGCATGCGTTGCTGTCCCTGCAAGGCGCTGATTCATCGAGACTTGAGGTTCAACGTGTTGCCCAAGGACACTTAACCGCAGACTTTTCGGTTAGGGGACGACCGCTCTTTTCATTTTCTTAACGAAATCGGTATGTGGTCTGAGTATTGATAGAACGCACACATGCAGTAGACCTATGTGCACCGAGTTTTATAAATACAGCTGTGAACTAGGTGAGTTTAAAAGTCTCAAACTCACCAGCAGGACAGGAGCAACGAAGCGTCTTCACAAAGACGACGTTTATCTGGAAACTGCTCACTCCAACTGGTTGTTAAAAGCGAAACCTTATAATTGTAAACAGTGGCAGGGTTCAACGCCCATAAACACAGCGGCTCCCTTTTTAACACCAATGACAAATAGAAGGAGGAGAAGGGCGTTCAAGTAAACGGGCGTATCTAGAAAACTTTGGACGGGGTGGCCAGGCTGGGGCACATCCTCACATACATGTAAAAAGTCAATTAAACCTATATTACTATAAAATAATAAAATGTACATTATTAGCAATCAAATGATTTCTTTGTGTATAAATGAGTTATGTATTTCTGGCAGGGGGCATCACTACTGCACCATGGTCCCTCACCCCACTGAGGTTAATTATCCCACATACTTCATAACACAAGTGGAGTAATGAATGCAAATATCATGCTGCATGCATGTTATAAAATAAAACTCATTTGACCAATGTCAATTATAAAGCACCAGAAAATGATTGTACTGTATTTATTTTTCAGTCATTAATCATGACTAGCATTTTGAATCTGACGGGGGTGGCACTAGGGGTGGCCAATCAGATAGTGGGCATGTCCCCCCACCCCCACCCCTCCGGCTTCGCCCATGTAGGTAAAGCCAAAGAAGGAGAAGCAGAAGAACACAGTACCTCCTAATTTGAACTGTTTATAGTCTGCTTTTAGCATTTTTGCATAGTGTGCGCAGAATCTCACAACAGAGTGGGAGGGTTATCAGAGGTATCAGTATTGTATGTAGACTTTTTAAAATAAGTTTTTAGAAAGAAATTTTCACATCAGTGAAACATAGATTTTCTGTTTGGGGATTTTTAAGTCACGTGCCTCACTATATGACATGGCGGCCAAAACTTAAGCTAATGACATAATCACATCACTGAAGCAGTTGTCTTTCTAAAACCTTTTCAGTTATAAACTTTATCAGTAAAGTAAAAGAATACATTACTGGAGAATCAAGTAAGGAATACAGTAAGCATAATTTGTGACATTTCTTATCAGCTGTTGTATCACTACAAAGTCCTACAGTGCTCCTATAGTCAAGAAATCTGCTGAATTATTTGCATGTATTGTTCTCATGTCTACAACAATATGATTCAAATTAGCAAGGTCAAAACTGTGATCTGGAAGCGTGTCCTTGAGCATGAACTATAGTACTTGTTCACTCATTAATGCAGTCAACCAGTTTTTAAATGATCAGGTGCACAAAGATATATGTACATTTAATTACATTTTTTGAATATTCCATAGTTTTACAATATTTTTGACTGAAATTTGTCTTTATTTGGCATGTCTCTTGGCATTAGCCAACAGGCAAACTCAAACACACCATCTGGAGTTTAATCTAGTATTTAAACATGTTCTTGCAGCCCTACCTTTTGGGCCTGAACCTGGACTTGTAATTCCAGCCCATACCTGGAGTGTTGCCATTTTGCCAGGCTGATGAACTCCATGTTAAGATGATCTGTTTGCATTCCTTTTTAAGTACCAGCTGAGCCTGCATATCACGGTCATGGCTGTTGCTACAACATAGATTGTTTTGACACAGTTTTGTGGTCAAATATGTTTGAAGGCCGGAACATGAAGCTTTTTGTGAAACAGACTTGGCCTTCTTCTAAGCGGTTTAGTGTTGACTGTGTAAACTGGATGGAAGTAGAACAGTCAAGTTTGAGGCTGCTTCTCTCCCAGGTGTAAATATGACTGGATTATCTTTAAGCCACCTTACTGAAAAAAGCTGCACTTACTCACTGCTTCCACATTTCACACTCTGATTGCCCCTGTACTGCTCTGGGTAAGAGTTTATTTATCACCCCAGGAAGTGTTTTTATGTAGTTTACTGTAAAACACACAGCACAGTGAAATAATGTGACTGACAAAGTGGTTTTGATTGCATGCTTGACATTTACAAGAATTTTAAGCTCTAATGAGCTGGGTTTAAAGGCACCACACCTTTTTGTTGTTGCTGAAAATGTAGGAACCATTTAACAGTGAGTTCATTACATTTGTATTTGTTTATGACACACAAAAAATGCCATGTGGAAATACAATCTAAGTCTACTAAGTTTATAATCTTTTGGAATCTTGCTTAATTCTAGTGATAGTCACTAGTTTGCATATCACTGTTACATCCTTGTTCACAGCAAAATTCTCAGTTGAGATATAATGTGCATAATTTTGAGAAGTTCATGGTGAGAGAACAACATATTTGAATATAAAATCTAGAACAGCTCCCTTTTGCGCTCAACTTGGTCTTTGCAAGAATTAATGCCTGACCTTCAGTGTTAAGATGTATGCTATTTTTAGTGTCTTAATGTCTGTGCAGCAACTGTGCATAGGTGCCCATTTTGAAAGGTGCAATACACTCGAATCTAGTATCATTACTGGTTTAGCAACATTTTCAGAAACACTACAAAATCTGACTTGACTCTTGATTTGACTTTATATCTCTTGTGAATAACTTGGGGGGGGGAGAGACACAAGAGCGAGTGAGCAAATTGTGATTCTCAGTCACATTGTGACAAAATGAGTTCAGAATTGTCTGTCACCAGGATGCTGGAGGGTCAAAGGTTTGGCCTTGTAGTCGTCACCAAGGGTGGTTCTGAAGTGCTGTTCAGCCAGTGGAAACCTGATGTTGCTCTATTTGATTAACATACAGCAACAAACAATACAATAACACACAGAGTGATGACAACAATAGAAACCTGTGTACATAAAGAAAGAGAGTTCGACCGTGTTACCTTCAATTCTACTAATATTGTTACTACAATGACAACAGCTATTATTACCTCTGCCACTACCATCACAATGGGTGGAGAATTTATCAAACATTTTTTATTTTACTTTAGGATCTCTCACCCTCTGCTGTGACAGACAAGGTGTCTTTCTGCAGGTCTTCAAAGGAAGGAAGTCTGCCTTGGTGGTGCTGAGGCTTGGCCCAGGATCTGCCAACAAGTCACACACATTTAATCTCTACATGAATCTCCCTTAAACACACACACATAAGACCAGTTCATCACCTGGTCCACTCAACATGTTGCTTGGCAGCTGGATGGCTAAACTGGCCCGCTCCCTGTCCTTTTTGCTGTATTGTTCTTTGGCTGTGGTTGTGTAGTACAGGGTTGACAGATGGGGTGGGCTGAACTCTACATGGCTTTTGGTTATCGGGTTCTGTCCAGACACATGCACTGGATGATCTGTGTGGTTCAGCTATAAAGAAGAACAGCATTAGCACGATCAAATATGACACAGGATACCTGCACAAATCCTTTAACATGAACTATATGAACATAAAGTAGCTGAAATTGGCTACTGTCAAATAAAAAGCATAAATATTTAACATCATATCAAAAGAAAGGTTTTGATATTGCATGAATATTGCATATGGAAATCCATTCAATGAAAGTGCATCTTTCTTGCCATTTGATTTATTTAATTTAAATACTAAAGGATAGGCTACATGACATTTGCCCATTACATTACCACGTCTATTTTGTAGCTCTAAATCACTTTTGTCATTACAACAGCAGATGGCAGTCAAACTTCAGTGTGAAGCAATCATGTGTAGCTCAGAAACAATATGTTATCTGAAACACATATAAAAAATGTGACTCAGCACCCTCTCTCAGTCCACAAAAAAACTGGGTAACATTTCAGGATCATAACCAGGAGGACTGAGTGGTTCCCTCACACATTTGTTGTATCACATATAAGCAAAATTGTTAAATATACTTTAAGTATATATACAGTACTGTAAGTTTAACTTAATTAAAGTAAAAGTAAACCAGAGTGTACAAATAGCCAACGCAGTTACAAACTGAAGCCCTGCATTCAAAAATGTAGGCCCTACCTAAGAGTAGACTATTCTAATCAAAGTATAGCCTACTTAAATTAGTCTACAAAACATATAACCTGTTATGGCAAATGGTCCGTATGCTATAATTAGCCCTAATGGTGCATTAATATTGCAACACTGGCTGGGTTGAAGAAGGGGTCTGAGAACAATTTGCCCTTTAATACTCTTTCACCAGCCACCATTTTATTGCACAAAAACTGGGGAACACACAGCAACACAAAACATACTAACACCACCCCAGAACTATATATAGGTCACCCATAAGGGCACAATGTGGTATGCTGCCAGGTGCTTCTCCCCTCCGGCATTCTGGGGGACTTTCCGCCCCACTGCTACAATATGTATATTTCTGTAATAGATCACAGTAGCCTACATATAATACGCTACTGTAATGTTGCAGCTGGTAAAGATGGGACTAATTTTAATGAATTCACTACTAGGCAGCTTGAGAATTTCTCTCAATAAATATAACCATGTATTTCTTTAGGCCTATTGTATGTTGTAGCTTAGTGGAAAAGTAGAAAGCAGAAACTGGAAATAATCAAGTAAGTTAACGTTAAAGCAGCCTACACATAGCCTGCCTGAAGTATTTTGAGCCAAGTGTAGACTACTTGTGTAAATGTACTTAGTTACTTTTTAGACATGTAATAAATTTAAGGCTAAATGAGCGGGTACATTTCTTAGATTATTCTAACCGGTACGTTTGATATATAAAATGCTCTTTCTTTAATATTAACAGCAATTAACGATGAACTATATTTTATTCCCAAATAAACCATGAAGAAGGAAGTGACGTTTTTGAGTGTCACCCTCTTCCGGTCTCTTTTGGTTGAGGCTGAGCTATCTACCGGGTGGGTACACGTTTCGTGTAGTAGGACTTTGTCGGTTTTTACTGAACTCTGTAATAAAAACATACCATCGTTAGTCATACCAGCAACAATTGCATATTTTACTGTTATTAGCTCAGTTCCAAGGTAGAAAGTTGAGAAAATCTTGACAGCGCCTCATAGTAACAGTAGGCATGTGGGGAGGCCGCACACCGAGTCCACTGTTTTATGCTAACGCTAACCTTAGCTAGTAACGTTATCGGCCAAAATTCTGCTCAGGCTTTACGGTCAACACACATACGACGGTTAAGAAACAAGCGATGCCAATATTACTGTTTAATTAGTAACTTTGTTGTCTTTCTGTTATGGTTTCTGTGTTATTTACGTGAAAATGTCAATAATCGTGTGGTCAAGGAAGTAGCTAGCTGCACGTCTGACGGTAAAGCTAACATTAGTGTTCTTTCTCAGCCTGCAAACATGCAGATCTTCGTGAAGACGTTGACAGGGAAGACTATTACCCTCGAGGTTGAGCCCAGCGACACTATTGAAAATGTCAAGGCTAAGATCCAGGACAAGGAAGGTGAGCCCTCACATTTAACTAAGTCTTAACTACTGAATGTTATTTTAAAGCAGCAGCTTACACTTTTATAATTTCTACTTTATGACAAAGAGTTTTATGCAGAGGTTTTTTTTTTTCAAGGAAAGGCAGTAGATTTGGTTTGATGAGAAACCGGATTCTGGCCTTGTATCCAAGGAAATTTAAGCACTGTGATTGATAAGCAGATAAAATATTTACCTGCTTTCAAAAGATATGTTTAAGTCATGGCCAAACATTTCAGCCACTTGGAGTATTTTCTTGTGCATAGACATTTTTGGTTATGTGTATACTTACATTGTTTGACAAGTAGTGTTGTTCTTGCAGGAATTCCCCCTGATCAGCAGCGTCTGATCTTCGCTGGCAAGCAGCTGGAGGATGGACGCACACTGTCTGACTACAATATCCAGAAAGGTAACAACTTTGAATCAAAACTATATGCCCTGGATATGTCTGTTGTGACTATTAGGCCTGTACATAGAAAAAACTTCTTGCACACTGACAAAGCTCCTCACATGCTAAAATGATAAATAGTTTCAAGTGTGAAGGGTGATACAATGGTGTGAATAAAATGACTGTCATCAGCACAACACAGCATTATGCTTTTCTGGTTTCTATGTATGCAGCATTTTTGGCCATATGTGCCTCACATCATCCTTGATAGGCCTGGATCCTAGGACGTTTACCCTGCTACAGTTAGATTTTTGTTTCAGTAAACCACAGACAAGCTTATTAGAGCACAAATTATAAACAGCAAAGGGTTCATGTAAGTTTAAACAGGGGCCTTCTAGAAATCATTAGGGCGAAAGTGCTAATAAGGGTGTTTTTAATAAAGCTTTTCTATAGGTCTAAATGTAGAGAGCTTGCGATTGACATTAAGGTGTCTTTAACTGCCCATCAGAATCAACTCTGCATCTGGTTCTGCGTCTGCGTGGTGGTATCATTGAGCCTTCACTCAGGCAGCTGGCCCAGAAATACAACTGCGACAAGATGATTTGCCGCAAGTAAGTCCACTACTGACCGTCATCAAATGTGCCATTTCATTACGTATGTGTGTGACGCTGCTGTTATGTTCACTGAAGTGGTTGTTTAGAGTGAAGACTAGAATACTTTTAAATGCCAGTGTACACAGTATAGTGTCTAACTTTTCAGACATTTTGATCCACTGACAATTTTCAAGATTTTCCTTTTAGTTGACCTGTCCTCTTGCGTCGCAGGTGCTATGCCCGTCTGCACCCCCGTGCTGTCAACTGTCGCAAGAAGAAGTGTGGGCATACAAACAACCTTCGCCCCAAGAAGAAGCTGAAGTAGACATTTTGACTGAATGGGCTCTCTGTACCATTTTGTGTTAAAATAAACACAGGAAAATTATGCTGCTTGTCTGACTGGCTATTCAGTGGCACTTTTACAAGACAGAAAGGAATTGGTAGTTTTTAAATTGAATTGCATGCAGTACTTAGTTGTTCAGGGTGATTTAACTGCAAGAAAACAACCAAGAAACAAGATGGAGCTGGTGCAGTAAACTTATATTCCTGATTGCACAAGGAAGATTTCAGATATTCACATGAAGGGTTTGGAAACTGTACACCAGAGGGCTCTTCCATGAAACCTTTTTACTCAGTTGTTTAGAAAATTTGACAAACCTGCTTCTTGGAACTGGCCCTTATTGAATCCAGGAGTGGTGCACTTAAAATCCTCAGTGGTACTGTACCAGTTTGTATTGGTTGCGGATTTCAACTTTCAATTTGGCACCTGATACAGCACCTGCTGCTTGTCTGCCTGAGCTGATGGCGCTTTGGCACATAAAATGCCATAAAGCAGACTATTAAAATGTTTCACTTGGCTGGTAGCAGCTTCACCCATACAGCACTAAAGCTATCAAAATACAAGTTTATCAGGGACAAATCGTATGTGGTAGTGTAAGGTGCAAACTGGACAATGTTGAATACAAACATGACCCTCCTATCACAAAGAACACAGGAGTGACTTTGCATGAGTGAATTTTAATGTTAAACAGTTCTATACAAATATAAGCTCATCTCACATGATCAAATCCCATATGAACATCTGCTTTCCTTAAGTTCAATTCTTGTCAAATGACGAAAGTGTGGCCTTGAACTGACCAACGCTGGCCGACAGGTTTCCTTTATTGACCAGTACCTAATGAAACTAACCTGAATTAACTTGAGGTATTTAAGATGTACTAAAAGGTCAGATGTTGTGGACACTTAGCAATGTGCAGTTAAAAACAAAACTAACATGGATAATCTAAAGGAGATGAAAGTTCAGCATCACACAGGTTTTTTGTTTATTCCAGTTTATGTGGCTTCAGCGTCCACTTGTCTCTCACATTCTCATTATCATTTATTGTAGATTGTTTTATGTGGCGTGGGCAACGAGCCTTGACCTGCCATTTCTTTTTACGCATCAGTTTGTGATTTTCTACTCTTCTATTGTATACCTACTTGCTGTAGATATACAATAGTACTGATCTAGTTCACTTTGAATTATAGAACTATTAAAAAAAAATTGTACCTTGAACACCAACAGTTTAATAATAGTAATTTAGCAGTAGTTTAATACTTAGCAGATTCTGTACAAGTCTGCTCTGTTTCCACCACAACCTCTCAATAGAAAGGTCAGACAGGGGAAGATGCAGTTATAACTCCCTGATCCCTTTCTGTGCACACAGAAATGGCTCCAACTGTATTCACAGAGTGTTAATGTGCAGTAATTATACACTGGAATAAGACTGCTATCAAATTAAGTGTTTGACATCAACAGAGGAGCTCATGCTGGGGAGCTGCTGGTCTGTTTTCTTGATGCGTGATAAAAGGCTGGTAGTAATCGGACATAGCCTAGTGAAGTCGTGAGAAAAAAAAAAAAAAACACCACACACTTCTGTTGTTAAAATGGATGAGGACAGGCATTGCCGAGGTGTCTACCTACAAATTACTCTACTTGCATCAATTGCAAACAGGCATTTATGCTATAAACTTTATTGCTAATTCAGTAATACTAGTATATAGGAGCTGCTGCCAGAAATGCCAGCTAGTGTAATAACTGTTCAAAGTGATGAACCATCCATCTTATTTTACAGTATAATAAAACTCTTAAACGTGATCAGTCACAAAACAATGCATTAACATTTTATCACTATATTAGACTGGTTGAAACTGTTCAGGTGATCATTTTGCTGACCTATGATAAAATTGGAGTGTAGTTAACCCAAACTACGAGTATAATAAATACGCCATCAGTTGAAGTGATACAACCCTCCCAAAGTAACAATACATGATGTAATGGTGCTATTAAATAATCTGGCAGTATATTACATCAAGAGATTTTGTTATGACCTATTTAAAAATCACATTCTTACATGTTATGATTCTGGCAGTTACTGTACTAGAAGTAGCTACAAGAAACAGCACCTTACTTTTATCTATATTACTGTCATATGAAGAATCTATAACTCATCAGGGGCCTAAAAGACAAGAGCAAAAGTGTGCATCAGATGTTCACATACAAAGCTTGATAGACAAGTCATTTAAGTACCTATTTAATTGAACTACTGCAGTTGTGCTTTTCAGCTGGAGCAGTCTGAGATCGCACACTGCTAAGTAATGCACACACATGCATGCACACGCACAGAGAGCTTCATATTCCATCCAAGGTGCTTCTGCAGAGGTCATGCAGTGCTCTTGGTGATCAACGTCCTGCGGCTCCACTGAGTTTCTATTACTAATATGGTAAATTGCAGTGTTGTGAAACAGAGAAAATACATAAAATAGAACTGAATCATTCTGTGAACACTGACAAATGTAAACAAAAAAAAAATTGGCACAAACATTATCAAGTGCAATCCCAGGTTCAACTCGACTATATCAGGGTGGAAAAAAAGCACTTTTGTCCACGGGCCAAAGTGACACATCAAGACCTGTCTATCCTTCAACAACTACCTGCCAAAGTGGCTGGTGGGGGCTACCAGCCACTGCTCGAATTTTGCAGCATTTAGGCAAGTAGCAATTGTTGATTTCCAATCCTGACTGTTAGTAACAGTCATTATGAAACATGGACATAAAAATGGGAGCAGCTTGTTTCATCTCTGAGTTTGTTCATGTTGTGGCTGGTGTTAAGCCAGTCCAGGCTGCTGATGGTGAACTGGAACTGACTTTATTCAGCATCTTTGCCTCCCCGTGTCCTTACCTCGACTACACTCCTCCTGGGTGCATCTCCACAGTTACAGCACAATGCCAAAATGAACACTATCTTGTTATTGTACACAGGTAGACATTTTACTTGTGCAGTTTTTTTTGTTTTTTTTACTAGGACTGACTTTAGAGACTGACCAGTAATTGTGAGAAAATTTAAATCCTAAAGCTTTATTTATACAGAAATATTATGTTTCAGCCCATGGCAACTAGTTTAATGTGAAAAGAGCTCCTGCCAAACTGCCATGAAAGAAGCATTTATGGACAGTCGCTTTGATGTTTCTATATGTTAAATGTCTGGAATTAAGACCTCGTTCCCTGATGCAGCTCCTGCTGTTACAGTTTATGGTCTGTGCCCAAACATGTTTGAGTGGTTCAGCCCTCCATCTCTGCAGGAATTTGAAGCACCAGTGGTTTTTATTAAACACTGTACGGCCCTTTTTTCCTCAAATTCTTATGCCAGCTCGTGCCTCTCAATTCAGTAAGAGAATATATATATATATATAAAATGTCTACCTTTGCAAAATAGCAAGCTTAAAATCAGTTTTGGTGCAAGTTGTCTTTCAAAGGTGCTCTGTGCAGTCCTGTGTATTGCTATGAATAAATCATTCATGTTGAGGCATCAGGATAATTACCATAAACAAATGAGACCATCAGCTTCTAGCAGCATGGCTCTGCAGTTATATTGTAAGGCACCAGTCAGATTTTGAAATATACTTGATTGGTCTGGTGCAGAGAGGGGGACAAGGGCACTGTCCCTCCAGTGTAAAGGGAACTAAAGCTTTCAGAGTTGCCAGTGATAGCAGATGGTGAAACAGAAGTAAAAATCTGGAGTAAAAATCATTTATCCTCCTCAGAACTGAAGGGCTGAAGCACATGCAGCTGATGAGAACTGTGACCAAAAGAAGAAAAAAAAAAAAAAAAAAAAAGAACAAGAATGAGTAGCCAATCCAACCAAAGTGTCAGTTGTTTATGATAATTATATCAAAACTGCATCATTAATGCGACGATGATGCACAGAACAGATGGTTTAATCAGCACATGGCACCTGAAAGAGGCTTCTGATACAGTGTTTCCTGCACTTTTCCCTCCATATTGCTTTGATATAGGTGAAAAATAAATCAAGGCAACATGAGGGGCACCAGCTCTGACTGAGGAGATACAGCCCAACTGCAGCTGTGGCTATTTATCAATGAGTTTTGCCAGGCTCTGTCTCAGGTCGCTCAAGTCACAGATTTTGATGTCCAGAACCTCAATGATACGTCGGACCTCGACCTCCGCCTGCTCCTGGTCCTCCTGGCTGGAGGCCAGCGTCTTTTCAGCGCTCTGAACCCGATCCTCCAGCTCTGCGTTTCGTCTCTCCAGATCCTGCAGACACATGGACTGCTATTAATGCAAGTCCACTGCAGTTCGAATCACATTGTATTTACTTTATGCATGTGTTGGGATCCAACTTGTACATTACATCTGACATGTTCTTTGTAATTTTGTAATGTTAACATAAAACAACCAGTGCTCTTAATTCTTTTGTGTGTCTGTGTGTGTAACACTTG
>NW_018128000.1:482990-515595 GCF_001952655.1 Monopterus albus
ATATGCCCTGATAACAAACGATACAATAGAACAGAAGAATGGCAATATTGCATGTGTGTACATTACTTTTCCTTTACCTGAATGATTTTCCATCTAAAATTAGGGCAAACAATTCTGTTCAAAACGATTTTTACCCAAATTAGGATGCCTTGCACAAATGTTAAATCCTGCCCCTTCAGAACAGCAGCAGCAGCTTTGGAGCAAGTACAAGTAAAGCACCGAGCTTAAAGGCACTTTAATATTTGTAAATTTGCCATTTTTTTGTGACTAATGATTGCAATAAAGTTTAGTAAGAATTTCCTATCGGGATTATTTGCTTTAAACTGTTTATGCTGCAAATTTAAATGTGCATTTTTGTACTTTACAAGGTTATTGTGTATGCCAAATGCACCAATGAATATATTATGTAATGAAGACTGGCAAAGGTCAAATATGAACATACATAACTCACAACTGACACCACTATTAAAATGACAGAGGACCTAATAAAGCCTATGCAATATGCATCAGGTATAATTTCTCGCATTAACATGGAAACTCAGTACAATTTGTTTTCTCCTTGAAGTCCTCCGTTCAGCTCTACTGATTCTCTGCTCCACTGCTGCTGTTCTGAACTGTGCTGTCTCTATTATAAGTACAGTATCAAGTACTTTGATTTTCCATTAGTTGTCTGTGTGGTCCTATCTGCTTGGAGAACAGCAGCACACTGCAAAACTAGGACTGGCCTTTCCTCTTAAAAGGAAGTTTCTAATAATATTTTAAATGATCTAGGACCTTAACATGAAGGGAAAACCTAAAAATAAAGTAACACGGTGAAGGCTAGAAAACATGTAACAGTAAAATAGACCATAACCACTGCTGGTATTAATACCTGCAGAGTAAAAATCCCTAATATTAGACAATACTAAAAGAAAAGCCTCAAAAGACTGAACTGGTGACCTCTTAGCAAGTGAAATGCAAGCAACAATGGCAAAAAGTTCTCTGTGCACATTGAAAATAGGATGTTTTCCTGTTAGTGAAGTAGTTTCCCTACTTTTCAGATGTAATGCAAGCTCGCCAAGGTTATTAAACAATTACAAGTATGGGAGGAGAACCAAATTGTGTAGTATAAATTCATCATAATTATGTTAATCTGCTGAAAAATACTGGGAAAAAAAATCCCATTATCTTCAAATCCCATTATCTTCACACTTCACAGATTCATACTAGTCCCATCAGTAGCACCAACCAGGTCTCTTGCAAAAATTCACATCTTTAGTGCAGATAATGGTAATCTGATAAAAAAAAAAGACCCTTTAACCCTGTAATACATATGTGGCTGTTTTTTTAAAGCTTATCATACATATGTGCCATTTCCAAGTAACACAAATGGACTTGTATAGCAGAACAAAGCTGAGTACTCAAGTACAACTTTCACAGAAAAGAGAAACCACACGCTCAGCTGCTTGTCAGTTTACCTGGAGTCTCTGAATGGCGTCCTCTCTCTCCTTCTCTAGCTCACCCACATCTGGTTTCTTGCTCTGTAGATTGCGAATTTCCTGAAACACAGTATCGTACAGTTAAAAAAAAAACAAAACAAAACAAAACAAAAAAAAAACTCACATTGCCTTCCTTATACCCACCGCGCCATCATGCTGAGCTTCTCTCCCCTCCTCTCCTTACTCTCCATGCATCTGTATGCCACCAGTACATAGTTTGTGCTTTCTCGCTCCCCCCCGTACCTCTCTGCAGGTATCCCTGGCCCCAAAGCTGAACACTTCTGATGAGCAGTGACCAGCCACATTAATCTGCCCATTCTTTGTTTGTTTGTTGTTACTTGGTGTTAAGTCCCAGTTTCAGTTAACATATAGGCGGCAGCTCTGGACATGTGCATCTTGTCTCAAGTCTCAACATTAACTTTTATGTACTTGTTAGCTCCCTTCAGAAAAAAACACTGTGTCTCTAAGATAAACCGAGTATGAGAAGGGCACAATAAAACACATTCTTCTCTTTTGTTTATGTCCACTTGCACTTAAACATTTGGTCAAGTAATTATTTGGACAAGATAAATGCAAGGTTACTGAACCAGAAAGATCATAAAGATGATTTAGACACTTGCACTTATCTCACTCTAGTAGTTAATACATATCTTCCCTTTAAGGTGGTAATAATTTTGGACTTGTGTGGAGGCAGGGAGTGATCTGGGTGCCTTGCCTGGTCTTTGGCATTTAGCAGGGCTTCCAGCTCCTCTAGTGACCGACGCAGCTCCTCTCTACTAATCTGACCAGCAGCAGGGTGCCCCAACTGGGCCTCCAGTTCTGCCACCTGGAGACACAATAATATATACACAGTACTTAATAATAAATCAGATGTATCAATTTATGAGTCATTAGTTTACACAGAGTTAAATTGTGAATGTCTTTCTTTCTGAGCTCATGTTGGCATCAAAAAATAAACCCGGAGCTATGGTGGATAACACAAACATGGCTAAAGCTGACAGCGTGGCGAGGAAGAAAAAGCCAGCCAACCTCTCTCTTTCTGCTTCTACAGTGATTTATCTTCTCCCTCTAACTGGGGCAGAGAGGGGGGAAGGGGGTTGGCAGTATTGGGTGTCCCAAAAAAAAAAAAGAAATCCCTGCCCTTGTGTTAAACACCCCACTGCCAAACCCTGGAGGCCTGCTCTACTTCCAGCCACCTGGTCAACTGTGCTACAGTGTATGTGTGAGTGTGTGTGCACGCACGCACATGCCTTGTAGTACTCACACTGCGGGGATTGTAACCTGTTTACAGACTCACACTGTGGGAACTCGTGGGGACCCCATGCTGGTCCCCAGTCGTGTAAATCACTGGTTTAAGGTCATAGGCAAGGGCAAGGGCTGGGCATGTGATGGTTATGGTTAAGGTCAGGATAAGTCGTCAGGAAATGAAAGCAAGTCAGTGTAAAGTCCCCATGAGGAATGAAAACAACGTGTGTGTTGAAGAATGTGTGTATTTTGGGAGGTAACCTTCACCTGGACTCCTAGAGACAGATGAAACCACAGCGCAGGATAAAAATAAAGGGCCAGTTTTCTGTCACTGGTGATAACAGTTTCATTGTAGTCTGGATGCGGCAGCACTTAAATGTGTCACGCTGGGGAAGCCTCGTTATGCTTGACCAACGGCATAATTTTCTCTTCCTAAATTAAAGATGAAATGTCTGCGTTCTGGCCCTGCGATTATCACGGGAGCCTGTCAACATAAATATACCAAGGAAAAAAATGCATCTTCGGTTTGGAGCAACCCGTGTTACTATCTATATATGATTAAAATAAACATTTCACATCTATTTACAATCTATGAGTGTTTACATAGTGCAAGGAGGAACAAAATCATACACCATTTCTACTTTGATTTTAGCAGTGTTCTTCCTTTCTCTTTTGTGTTTTATATGTTGTTGTATGTCTCAGTATTTCAGTATGTACTGAAATTCTTTGTTTACTCCTTGTTTATTGTATGTTATCTGTAACTTTAATGCCGCTGTCTTGCCAGGGCACCCTTGTAAAGCAGGTCTCAGATCTCAAGGGATTCTTGCCCTGGTTAAACAAAGGTTAAATAAAATTAATATGAATAAAATTTCTTGACATTTCAAACATACAGGTACCTATACAATATGCACACATGTAAGGGTTTGATGATGTGATGTAAAATTATAACCCTGATAGTTGGTTTACAGTTGCTCCAAAAACATTTTTTTTTAAATTTATCTTGTGTTCTTATATTAAATTTAATACAAACTTTAAACACAAATTTGAACTGAGTCAGTAAAATCTCAGTCTCAGTCTCTACAAAACATAAATTACACTAAATTGTTTTAAGCTGCAGAGGTTCTGCATCACAGTGTGTTGTTTTCTTGTATTGTTTGCATGGTCACCTGGTCTCGGAGGCGATCGGTCTCCTCCTCGTATTCAGCCAGCTGCTTCTTCCACTGTGCAACACTGGTGTTGGCTTCCTGCAGTGCTGCCACCAGCTTGGCATTACTGTCCTGCAGGGTGAAGAGCTCAGCCTCCAGGTTTATCTCACACATGGATCTGAGGAGAAGTCACACAAAGATACAGGCTTAACTTAAAGCAGTAATATATTCATTTTTGGCCACTTTGGGCAAGAGAATAACCTGTTAATAAAACAGTTATCCCTGTATGAAGTTATAATGCTAAACACATCAGGTAAACACAGAACAACAGCAACATTCATTTAGAGTGTTTTTCCATGCAACATAGCTAAATCCAAGACTCATTCTCCTTTTAGCTCTGGCCTGTTTCCTCCAGCTTCTGAGGGAAATATCTAGCTCTAGCAGTTGGGCTCTCATTTTTGTAAAATCAAAACAATAAGCTGAAAGATGCTACACCACTGTAGAGCTGTGGGGAACAACAGAGTTGATAAGATAATGATATAACAGATACAAATGATGTATAATGAAGTGAAACATTTGTATTGTGTTGTACCAGCTGTTTGGAAAAAGTTGATGGATGCTGCTTATATTTTAAAGAGCCAGTGGATTCCAACACTCAGTGAGGTTTGAAACTAGCAAAAGTTCAACTTGTACCATAATGTGACTTTTGTATTATCTCTTCTATTTTTTCTATTATCATTTATTTCTCTCTCTTTTTTTGCAATTCATGTGTTTGGGACTTTGAGCTTACAAAACAATCCTACATAAGTGGTACTAATAGCTACAAATGCTCTTGTCTGAGGTTGACAATATTCTACTTTAGTGTTAAAATAGAAATAGCCCAGAGTTAGTGTAATAATTACCACTGTCATAGCAAAGTCATGCTAGAAGTTGCCTCAAAATAATGCATCACCTCAGTCAATATCATCGACAGTAAAAACGTTGGACAGGCTGCTCCCAAGAGAAGCCACTAAGACTCGATCGCCCCCTGGTGGCTGGTTTCATTATAGGTCATAAATCCTGCCTCCTATATGTTAGTGGATGGCACATTAGCCACGCTAAAAACTCAAAGTACAAATCAAATAAAGTTTTTCCAGAGGTGACTTTGGCAGTTTTGGGTAGATGTGTGTACAAGTGGTTTTGTATCCGGTAAGTTTGGTTTTAATAAGCTATTTGATTATATAAAAATAGGTGTATTTCAGTTGATTTGACAGCTTTAATTGGCTTTTCTGATGCTGTCACTTCACTTCTGGTCACTACTGTGCAGAATCTAGCTGCAAAAATGCAAGATGACAGCTGCCGCATTTACGATATTTTGGCTGAATTTTTCATTATACATACACACACACACACACACACACACACACACACATATGTCAATGCTCAATAAAATTAGTTCTTTCATGTGTTTATATGTGGATTTTTCATAACAATTTGGCTTGTAATGTATAACAAAAGAACACAACAATATACACTTTTGGTAGAAAACTACACAGTCTGGTACTATGTAAAAAATAATGCGTTCTCTGTTATTAAAAGTGGGATCCTGTGTGCTGGTGAAGGTAAGGAGTCAGTGGGGATATTCAAAACAACAGAAAGCTTTCAGATGAAAAGGTAGAGATTAGGAAGCTGAGTCATTGCCATGACAACCACAATAACAGCATGGCAACCATAAAATTACTCACCATAGCAACAGGAGAAAAAAGCCTGCATAGACTCATAACAATCATAAAATAAAATTGTTGCGCTAATAGGTTGTAAAACAGCTGAAGATGAGTGTTTTTCTGCTTCTTGGTCTTAAATGAAAGGTTGAGTGAGCAATAATGGCCACCATAATGGCGATAAATATAAGCTTCAAAATTCAGCAGCATTGAGACCTTGCTGGTCATAAGTCATGGACACACACATGCACACACAGACGTTGAAAACAGCAATGTCAGACCTTGGGGCATAACTCAGGCAAGTCCAAAAGAATGTTTTACAACAGCCTGGTTTTCTGTGTACTCTAAAATACGACAAGCACACCACTGCAGACCCAGAGAGTTCCTGTTGCGTAGTTTCCAGGCAAACCACACTTTTTGCTGTCTGGGAAAATGCTTTTACACTGACTCGTTGCTGTTTTTAGTAATTCAAAACTGTCACATTTCTTAAGAATTGAATATGAGCCTTTCTTACTCATTAGCCTGTGATGCTTTCTAACAATAGCGGAGGTAAAAGGAGCACGAGTGAGTTTTTTTCTTTCAATGTTAGCACGCACTCACTGCCGTTAATGACGCAGTTTGTTTTCCTGACTTTTTCTCGCTAGTATGAGTCTAGCTTCAAATACTCTTGATGTGAAGTATCCACTCCAGGCCCGGAAGAATCACAGCACTGAATATTTTCCATCACTCTGTACTGTACACACAACCGATCTAGTTTTACTCCAAAATTCACAGAGAGTTCATCCATCTTTTTTTTAAATACTGACATCTTTCAAACACACAGACACCAGTTTGTAAAGCAAGCTGTTTGTTTTAAATGTGTAGTCTTTAAGTCCAAGAAACTGGGGTTATTTTCTCAAACTTCCATTAAAAAGGCAGAGTAAAGCGTGCCACGATAAGCTGATCATCATTTGCAAAATTAGTGGAGTGTCCCTTTAACTTGTGTCTTGTGAGTTCTTCCATATTTGTGGAAGTGCAATAGCTAATAGCCGACTTTGGATTCACTCCCTGTGCGGAAACAATTCTAAAATAAAGCATTTTGATGCAGATTAATATTTTATAATTACTTCAGTGTTAAAACAACAAAGGTAGAGAACTGTGTGTTGCCTTACCAGAGGTAAACACCCTTCAAACAGAACAGAACATGCTGCCAAACCATTCGCTCAAGCCTGTGATGATTAACAACCAGGAGGTGGAGCAAGTGACCTTCTTTAAATACCCTGGGACTATTCTGGACCAAGCCTTCACATTTTCTGAGCAGGAGGACTACATTTACAAAAACACAGACCATTCTTGTTGCGCAAGCTGAGGAGCTCTGAAATTAGTCAACACATCTTAAACAGAGTGCAGCAGTGTTCTTCAACATCGTGTCCTGGTTTAAACATTTTGCTGAGGAAAAACAAGGCCAAACTCTCTAGAACAGTCGAACTTGGTAGTGCAATATCAGGCAAACCACCACCACTAGCTCATCACCATGACAAAGCGGTCGCATGAATGACAGACAGAATATTAGAGGACTCACGCCACCCTCTGAATCATTATTTTGAGCTCTTGCTGTCAATAAGATGATACAGAGTCCCCCGTGCAAAGAAAAATAAGCGTTGAACAAATGAACATTATAGACAAGAAGTGTTTAACATTGCTGGTATTTAAGTGATTAAGCCTATTACACCTTTTTTCCCCTGGCAATAAGCCTGGTGCATACAACATGTACATTTGTTGTTGGAAGACAAAAACACATATATATCATTATTACCCTTCAGACAACATCTTCTTGACCCTCTCCTTCTCTATTGTCAGCTCCACTTCGGCACTCCTACTGCGAAACAGCTTTTCCTCACCCGGCCCATTAACAGTCAGCAGCGGTGGCGAATGATGCTCCTCCGACAACTCCTATACCAACACCCCACAGACGACACAAACAGGACATGAGCTCTATTGTACAGTTGCGGTTGTACAGTAAATGCCCAATAAAGAACAAAAGCATTTGTGTTTTCACTTTTATTTTATCATTTCATTTTATTCTGAGCTAGTTGTTTTAAATGAAACATGCCAACATACCCATATACAAAGATTATCGGGTGTGGGTGTTACACTGGTGATACTAGATTAGCAGACTTAAATCAGTTTTGGCTCAAACGCCAGGCTCGAGCTGTTGAGTGTCTCTCTATTCAGACCCTGCATCAGAACAAAATGGACACAGCAGCAAGACAGGACAGAAGTCAACCTGTCAGCGCTTCGTACTGTAAGTGCCATCTGGGCTCCTGCAAACAGGCGCCATGCAGAGCGAGCAGCCACGTGTGGAGCACAGCTGTCCTCTCTTCATGCAGCCTTAGAGATCTGATTGGATTTGGATTCAAGAGGAAATGACTGGAGTACAGTTCCTCGATCCAGGACTTCATCTGGGGTTTGTGTGTGCCCAAGTGTAAGCATTATGCACGTGCTGGTATCATGCTGTAACGTGTGTGTCTGTCGAGTTGTTACGTATAGCGCACATCACAAACAGTGCAGGTTCCACTTGGTAGCAAAATACTTCTGCAGCATTTCCAAATACAATTATACACATAGCAATCGGTGTCAGTTTTTGTTGCTGGGAACTAAATAACTGGTTAGTGATCTGCCTGTTTTTGTTACAGATTGTCTACAAGCAGAACTAAGTAGACCTCATCAAATTACTAATAGTAGTAAGCAGTAACTACTACTTGCTTGCTAATGCTGTTAGTTCAGCAGTTACCTAGAAGATCTTCAAGCGAGAAACTTGTGTTCTGGTGTAGAAACTAGGCTACAAACAAAACTGGTTATTACAGCACAGTTGGAGATTAAAAAAAAAAAACAGCATCATTGAAGTTAAAATCTTTTTCCAGAGTGACCTGGTGTGACATTAAATCACTGCTGTGAACAAATGTGGTAGCCTAGAGATTTGTAAGTCATGCCTTCATATTCTTTCATATCTTTTGTATAAACAAACTGCTGTATCTGCAACATAAAAGTCTGGGGGCGGCTTTGCCTTTTCTTAAATTTTGTATTACCTCATTTGGAGTATCTTTAAGTATAAAATAAAGGTTTTAAAAATTACAGTTTCAGCAGGCGGATGGCTTGACTCCACCCTAGCACAGTCGAGTCTAACCAGTCTGCTTTGGTATTTTCCTTCCCTGCTGCCCAGAAATTGGTTCAAGCTTTCTTTCACACAGTTTTGTGAACTCGAGTTTGAGGTTATGGACTAAAAGTCTAATCGGTTTCCTTTTTAAATGATGAATCAGTATAGGTACATGCCGTAGCACCCCATCACCTTCTGTTGTCTTCTTTCTGCATAGAAACCTAAGCCTGAGTTTGTCAGCGACAAAGTGCCTCAGTGAAGCATTACAACCCTGCACTTACTGTAGAAGACTACTGTATTAATAATTTGAGCAAAACTGGCCATATTCCCTTGAGGACAATGGTTTATTATCTATAGCTCAGTAGCTCTCTGTCCTTATGGATGGATACTGTGGATTTTCCCCATACATTGTGTGCTAATAACCCGAGTGGGAAAAGGAGGCACCAGAGCATAAGCCCGAAAAAAGCAATTATTAAATCAGCCAGAGTTCCAAGGACTGGCAAGGGATTCCCACTTTAAAATGCTATATCTGTGTGATTTCTACTCTCAGGGGAAAATATAAATGTAGCATATATTCTGGATTTTCTCAAATTGGCTGATGAATTAAGCTGCAAGTTGCTGTAATTTTAAAGTATCTTTTTATAGCAAACACCAGCTGTGTTCGGTGGCTAAATTTGTTCTGAAATCAACTTTAATCAGACTCCAGATGAAACATTGAGCATGGCAGTGTATGCAAGAGTAAGCCAGTGAACACCGCAGCACCTTAGACAAAAGAAGATGGTTTGTGTTACTTTTAAGTGTGGGGGGGGAGTGTTTGTTTTCAAGTACCTGGGAGAGCTGAGAGATGAATATGTCCCATGATGCATCAGGAGAACACAAAGGGAAGAGAAAAAATAGATGATTAAAACCAGGCATTCAGCACTGTTATTTTGTGGGTCATCATGATTCACTGTTTGAAACACTTGATATTTGTTTCTGCACAAAAAGAAAACTTCATTTCCTGTCTGTGGTTTCTGTGGAGTTAACAGAAGGATAGGGTAATTAGCAGAAGCACAGACTGCAGCTGAAGGCTGAACAGACAAAGAAAACAAAGTGAATCAACAGAGAAGAAGAGGAGGAAGAAGAGGTCAGAGTCCCACCCACAACAGCTGTGAGCGCTTAGCAAGCAACAAAGATGGAGACTGAATAAACACACGTTTTTCACTATATAATAAAGTAAAATGCAATACAGAAACTATACAAGAAAAACAATGCACATGTATACAGTCTGTAGAAGAAATGTGGATGTGTGTGTTGTGTCACCACAAGCCCCAAACTCAGCAACTCAGAAACTTGCCGGAGTCCTGATAGGAGGCTAGCTGGATAATCAATGGGATCCTAGATACTTTAAATATTAAACAGCTTTCCTGACATCTCTGCACCACTGTTCATCTAAAGTACATCTACTCCGTTTACTTATTTATCCAAGCATCACTCCACTTTCTCCCCTGGCTTTATAAAGCCCCCGTTTCTACACACTATGCTTCACTGAGATCACAAAGCAAACCTCCTTTATTTATTCATGCGTCCATGCATCAGAGGTGTGTGCTCAGGCACCCGTTGATGTATCCGTCCTTCATACACACAGACATTTCTACAGCTATGTGAGGACACTCGCTAACCTATGTTTTCAAGCTCTCAACCATCACAACTAAATGCTTTACTCCAACCTGTACCCCAACATCTAACCCTAAAACCAAAAACAGCCCTCTGAACTTATGAGGATCGGCCAAAATGTCCTCACACTGATGGTTTCAAACTGAAACCACAGAAAAAACATGTACACACAAACTTCTTTTCAGCTGGTTTTAATGCCAAGTCTGTGGCTTATAAATATTGATAGATGGTGTATCTATTTGCTTCTCTGTTGGCCTCTGCATTCAGAAAGGTGCAAACACATGATAACTGTCACTTGTCAGAGGTAGGAAGGGCATCCTACTGTAGCCTACTGTGCTTACAGTGATGTATGGACAGAGATGTTACTTTATCTGTGTATACAGTACACATTTCTTCTGTATTGTTTTAGATTTTTTTTTTCTGCCTTCACTCTGTGGTTCCTGACCTTTTACTGTCTGACAACAACTCCTTCAATGACACCACACATCATGTCCAATGTGTGTAGGAGGTAGAGTGGGTCGTCCCTTAGGCATCCAGGTAAATATGTAGCATCGATCTGATCTAACTCTCCACAGTTGTGAATTATTTAAGCAGAGCCAGATTAGATACTGAAAACAACTGTAATGACCTGATACGTGCATCTCTTCACTATATTCTAGTATTTCAATATATTTATCCTCTTTAATTTTGAAAATATTTAAGCTATGTTTGAGTGCTTGTGTTTTAAACTAACCCTACTGCTAATTAAAAAAGTAATAATTAAAAAATGCAGCTACTAAAAATTGTTTCTTCTTGCATAAACTGGTTTATCTTTGCGCTCGTCAGTCCGACAACGCTCGCTGTAGTGCTGTTTATCACTCTTCGTGTTTATCTCACTGACTTCACCATCTCCTCTTTCATCTTATCTCTGAGCTGTGCAAATAAGCCTGAAAGCTGAAGCTTTACTGCCTGCTGCTCCCCTGCTGCCATCCACATTTCACAGGCAGAATATGTGCTCTGTAATATCTGCACAGAAACCTATGAGAAAATGCAACAATACGTGGCAGTGCAGCTTCTCTCTAGCATTGCATAAACCAACATCTTCTCTCCGTTTGTCATTTTATCAAAAATGTTTACATATCTAGAAACAAAATTGCACCATTCTTCTTCTTCTACTGTTTGATGTTTGACTGGTATTTTTTAGCTTTGTTTTAACTGTTCTCATTCACAGTAAGCCCAGGTGCATGTAGAAAGCACAAACAAGTCCATATTAGTCTCATTGGGGCTCTTAACTTAGATTACAGCCACTTTGAACTCCATCGATACTTGGCTGTAGTTCATACATACAATACCATTGTGTGCTCACTCTCTGTATCAGCTTTGACTGGTATTATTTCTATATTACACCGATTTAGACAGTCAACATTAAAGTGTTTTACAATGTGCAGCAGACATGAAACAGTCAGATGAGAGAGAAACACCTCGGTGTTTACTACCTGACATAAAAATCAATGACTGATCAATTAATCAGTTCACTGCTCACCTTGTACTTCCATTTGTGTGACTCAGAGAGAAAGTGTGTATCTGTGTGTGTTCTGACTAATCAGCTAACATCCATGTGTTTTGTGTGTGTGAGAGAGAAAGGAGACCTCGCACAACACCAACCAAGGTCTATAGCCGTCACGGGGTGCAACACTGCTGTTTGCCCTGCACATACTGACACACTGAGGGCATGAGTTCAACCCTTTAAAGCCTTATTTCCTTACTACAATGAAAATAATCCAAATAAATAATTGTTTTCTATTTTAACTCCTATTTAAAGACATACATGTATGCGTGGGCTGTATATTTTTATTTACTTTTGCTGGAATGCAAGTATTGTATAATATTTGAAATCAACAATTTTTACATTGTTGTGTTGTTAGTTTAACTCAAGTATGCAATTCTACACCGGTTTTCTACTGGACATGCTGTTACAGCAACTCTCGTCTACCAAGCAGAGACATGCAGGGGCAAAAAATTCATTTCACACAAGACAACAGACTAGAAACGCAATATGAACACATGCAAAACATGATCATCTGCTGTTAAATCTGTTCTTGTCAATGTTTGACACTTCTCCTTTCCCTTTTGTTTCCTTTGTCTTTTCCTGATTTTGTGACTTTTTCCTCTGTATTGTTTTACTGTTGTTACATTTATATTTTCAACACTTAAAACATTGTTAACAGAACAAAGTGTTACACAAATACAATGACCTGAGATTTGCTGGTGCCCCAGTGGTTAAGATGTGTACCATGTGACAGAAACGTACCTGGTTAGGGGGCATTTACTGTGTGCACGCCTTGTTTAGTGGATACAGTGTCACTGTTCAATAAAAACAACATGCTGAACAGAGTTTCCTTGAAACTATGAATACAGCTCATTATATAATTATGTTTTTTACTGATTCACAGGCATTAGGTTCTTAAAATTGATGTTTCCAATCTTACAGTACCTTAAACAAAAGGAATTCTGTGCAGATATTAAAGAAAGTAAATCAGTCAATAAGTATCAAATACAGAGAGTCATTAACAAACTGAGGCATGATCTGAAGTGTGAATATTATTAAATATGAGCCACTAAATGCAGATTTGCAGTTTATAGGCAGGTAGGGCAGCTGGATAACAGTATTTCACCAATTTGTCAGAGGGATCTATTCCAAAGTCTAAAACTATGACTGCAAAAGACACAACAATACTTTACATTTAAAGATGGAAAGTGACAAAGGAAAAGTTACTGATCAATTTGGCAAAGACCTCCCAGTTTTAGGGCTGCTTCTGGCAGTCGGTGCTGTGAGAAAACTGACACAAGTCCCCTGGCATTGTGGGAAACAACATTTAATCCAAGTTTTTGATTAAATGTCAGCTCAGTTCGATGAAATATTGTTCAGTTCCTGCTCTGGACCTGCGCTGTTGACCTTTTTGGATTTAATGCTCCGTTTTGCTCTAACCAAGACTGTTTTCTCTCAGCCTCACAAAATAAATAGACCAGACAAACCATCAACTCTTATCTGAGTGTCTCAGAGCTGCAGTCGTTGACAGTGTGACTCTGCAGTCTCTCTTACCTGCTGAGTGACACAGCACACACACACACACACACACACACACACACACACACACACAAAAGCAAAAACAAGCAGTGAACTGTTTTGCTACAACAACGCTGACAAAAGTACTTAATAAACGAGACTAGCAGCTCTGAAACTTCCTAAAAGTTCAGATGGGACAGTGTTTCTTTCGTGTTTGTTTCTTTGTACAATTAAATCATAGTCACAGCCTCCAAGACAGGGTGTGTGCTAATTGTGTTATTATTACTGATGTTGTAAGCATCAGAATAACTGCCTCAGTAATTATCAGCAATTATCATCACAGGGTGGCTTTTGTGAGGGGCAGAAAGTTTTCACTGCAGGCAAACTTTCACTTTTCTAGCTCTACCCTGGAATTATCAAGTCCACCAAGAAATCACAGGCACTGGCAGGATTAAAGCTGGTCATTGTGCTTGCAGGAGCAGTGGCCAAATTCCTTTCAATTATAAATGATTCAGCCTCCCTCCTTCACCTCCAACTCCCTTCTTTCCTGTCCATTCTCTTGATCCTTAATTCTTCTTTCTTTCAGTCCATGCTACATCTCTTTCTGGCTTACGTCTCTATTTGTCATGCATGAAATCTTTTAATGGAGTGAACCGGTGGGGGAATAATGGAGTGGCCAGATGGGGATCTTTCTAATCCCTTGTGACTTGCTATACATTTTCAATAGAAAGGAAGGTATGTGGTTTGTAGCTATATTTTCAATAGAAAGGAAGGTATGTGGTAAACTGTAATATTACTGTTCTGCTCTGCTGTATTGGCCTGGAGGTTACATGGACCATCACTTCCCTTCCAGATCACAAGCTCAGTCGCTACAACCCAAACCTGTCGTGCATCCTTATCAAAGGCCACGTCAGCTCATCATATTTCAAGTTTGGTAAGAAAACCTTTGCAATGAAATCTTTTCAGATGATATTTACAATACAGTTCCAGTTGTCTCTAAATCATTTTACACACAGTTGCAACCATCAGAGCTAAATTTGCTCCTTAAATAAATTAATCATTACTCTTAATTTGGTACGTTCAAATACAATTATCCTCCATGCAGATTGGTTTGGTTTTAAGTATGGCGGCCTCTGCCATTTGAGAATCCTTCCATTACCAACTTACATTAGAGTTGAAAAAACCTTCAATGCATGTCAAGACTCAATTTAAATGGCTCAATGGCATGTGTCCATATAGAAACAATGTCCCAGTCACTCAGGATTATCCACAGCCTGTGTGAATAGTCTTTTCTAGTCACAGTGAGGTTTTTTTGAAAGATTTCAGGAGGTAGTTTGTTGTTATGCTGCAAATATTCATACATTTGCTAAGCAGAAATGTATTTACAGTATTTATAAGTAAATGTTCCCTTATTCTTCACCTATTTTGACTGACTAGACCTTGACATTGACTGACTTCACTGGCATTTCTGTCAGATTTGTTATGATGGAAACCTTAAAGCTTCGATTCTTCTGGATAAGGTAGTTTCCATTTCCTACTAGGGAGATGCTCTAATCATCCAAAATAACTAAGAAAACTTGCGTGGGCAGGCACACAGGAGGTGTAAGAATGTACAGCGGTGCTTTACCTGTGGAGCTGCAATGCTGAGCGCAGGATTGGCCAGTTCAAATCTCTCTTGGGATTTCTCTCTGGCCAGACGAGCCGCATCCTTCACCTCTTTAAACTGCTCTGCAAACTGCAGGTGGACATAGAGAAGAGACAGAAGTCACATAATGCCAGCATAACATGAAAACCCAACACTGAAAGAAACACATGTTCCTCCACAGCTTCCTTCAGTACCTGTATGGAGATTATAATGCTGCTCGTTTTTAAAAACGGTGTAGCTTTGTTTTGTTTGGCCACTTCTCTGTCATACTGCTTCACTCCAGAATAAGTCAGACAGAGTATCTGTTCAATTTGTCCAGATGCTGTGACATCTTGAATCCTTTCTGCATTCTGACATGTTTGTAATTCACTCCAGGTAAAAGCTTGTGTTTACTGTGAAAAAGTTAAAACATGTGAAATCTAAATAAACAAAATAAGTAAATGCCACAAGTGGACGTGCCCTGTGAAATCTGGGTCATGATGAGGAAAAGAAAAAATGTATTTCTGTCTGTGTAATAAAGATAGTTTGTAAATGCTAGTGTGAGGATAATTCAGCTGCAATTTCACTGCCACAAGATGTTTTAACACAAAGTGAAACCTGAACATTCACTCCTCACATCGCTCTGCGGTCCATCCGTTCTCCCCGTATAATATCTAATAAATAAAAGACTCGTTGGGGGACTTTGTTTGCATGTTACCACAGTGTGTGTATACGTGTGTGTGGGTGCAGTTTACCTGCTGCAGCTGCTGCTCTGTGGAGAAACCCAGGCCATACACAGTGTTAGCCCGACTGTCTGCCCACTGGCCAAACTTCTGAGACGTTTTGGTGAAGGTCATGTTAGGGGTGATGGTGCTGTTGATGATGGCCTGACACAAAAGAGATTAAACGAAGAAATAAATAAGTAAAGAAGCAGATAAATGATCACAGGAGGAAAAAAAATGGGGCTTTGTTTTAATAAATATCACGATCTAGCACAGAAATACACTGGAGGCTGTTCAATCAAAATGTACAGGGAAAGTGGAGGAGTAATCAAGAATAAAGCTGATATAGGACAAAAAATACTGGATTTGTTATATTTTGATTTATGTTTGATTAAATTTAGCTGTAAAAACGAACACGTTTGATAGGAAGTCATAATTATAAACATTTTGTTTTACTAGGGATATGATTTATAAAGTGAAATTTTATATTTACTTTAGCACTGCTAAATTACAACCAAATGTTTAGTTTGAAAATCTCTTCATAATTTGAATTGTTAAGTCAATCCAGGCCTAAGGTAGCTGTGATGATGGTGCACCACCTCATAATTACTTCACTGGGGTGCTACTTTTCTACATTTAATCAAATCATATGCTAAAAACAGCCCGTTTAAGGAGAAATAAATTCATAATATTCAAAGATAATGAGGAGGAACATAATTATTCCCATCACTGTTAAATGTCAAATTCATTACAGCCCATTGTTATTCTCCATTTGTATGTACTTGAGCAGAAAATATGCTGATGTTTGTGTGATTATAAAGAGGACAACTCTTCTTTGTACTGGTCTTGGTTTGGAGACCCGTGCTTTTTTTTAGGATGAAAAAGGAGAAAACTCCAGATTATGTAGCCCTCAGAATGTGGAGCCTCCATAGTTGTGTCAGTCACAGTTAAATAACCACTATCGAGATCTACTGGAGAGTTTGCTGCGTGCACATAAAGACAAACTGTCTAACAAGCGGGTCAGAAAACAAAAGGGAGTGAAAAGGCTTGTTGTGTGGTGAGCTGTTCAGTAACGTTCTCATGGGAGCAGTCCCATAAGATGGATTTGTTGCCAAATGTAGATTTGTTTAGTCTCTTCTCCAACAGTCTCCAGTCTCACGGTGATAAATTGGCCGATAACAACAAAGCACAGTGCTTTCTTTGAGTTTGGGTTTGGTGCTAACAACAAATCCTGTTAGTCTTGCTACTCTCAGGTGCTTTAACACTGTTGTGGATGTGGCATTAGCGATATGGGTGCGTGATAAATATCATACTGACAATGTGCACATTTGGCCAGTGACAGTCCAAATGGAGAAGAGATCCATTTCTTTTTAGTTGTAAAATCTTTGGATAGGATGCAAGTCAGAAGACTATGGTAATATACACCAATCAGCCATAACATTATGACCACCACTGTGTACACAGGAGTCAGTATGACAGTTGGTCAGTGCTCGTGTTACTCTGCAGCTCATTGTGCATTTTCTGTGAATCTGTTTGCTTCCATAGTTCTACTGTCAGGAAGAGTGGAGATGTGTCGACTATTCAGTGAAAAACATATGTACAAAGAATGAAAACTGTGGCAGTGAGGACGAGTTAGAGAGAATTATTTAGACAAATGCAGCAGCCTCCCCACTGCAGCTGCTGAATGTTTCTCTTCATAGAGGCCGATGTGCAGTATTTCTCATTTTAAACCATTTAAACAAAGACTCAAACAAATTTTAAACTTCTGAAAAGTTCAAATAAATTTTAAAAGTTTAATCTACAGTAGCTCAACCTCATCATCTGTGCGTGACCCTAGGGCATCAATGACTCTGTCACTAGGTCACTTAGACCACTGTTGGTAGGTACTAACCACTGCAGACCAAGAACGGCTAACAAGTCACGCAGTCTGGGAGATGACCCAGTCGTCACCATCACAGTTTGACCCTTGTCAAAGCCGCTCAGATCCTTACACTTGCCCATTTTACCTGCTTCCAACACATCAACCATGAGGACTGAATGTTCACTTGCTACCTAATATACCTGACCCACTGGCAGGTGTTACTGCAATGAGACTTTAAAGTTTGCTAAATGAACTGATGGCAAAATATGGTTTAAAGAACAACTTGTCAGTCACATTCTTAACGTTTCTTCTTAAAAGAATCTAAGCAGACCAACTTGTTTTTTTTTTGTCAACCTGAAAATAAAAACACCCTGAAAATATTACCACATAATAATACTGTATGTGTATGTTGTGTGCATCTCTCTTCATGCTGACTAATATGTAGCCAACAAGAACCTAAACACCCTGAAAATATTACCACATAATAATACTGTATGTGTATGTTGTGTGCATCTCTCTTCATGCTGACCTTGCCGTAGCCAACAACTTCCCTACTTCCGCCACCAGCCTTTCCCTGCCTTCTGTCTCCTAAATGTGTACGTATATTGAGCTCTCACCTTAGTCCCACCCACACTGATGATTCGGTAGACGCTGCGGGTGGCATCGTAGAAGAAGGACACGGTGACGGCATGCTTGCTGGCCGGCAGCCAGTTGCGTTTGGTTGCCGGGTCAATCTGGAAGACATGAGCTCTGGCGCTGAAGATGGGCTGCTCTCTTTAAAACACATAACAAGAGCAAAAGAGAACCTATTAACTCCATGTTACTAGTGACTTAGTGTCATGTTATTTTACAAAACAATATTTGAGGACCCACTAAATATCTGTGGACTGACACAAATATATAAGTACACAAGTGTGTAGCTTTTTAGTGCACCTCACTTGTTTAAATGTTGCACTGTGAATCATTTTGTCACTTGCAGTCAGACCTCTGTCACTCAGCTCTACAGCAGACAGCGAGCGGAGCCTGAAGTCAAGTGTTGCATGCCTGTTTTTTTACGAGCCTGCATGTGACGCTCCACATGGAGCCAGTTTCTCTTCAGAGAAATTCACCTTGGGGGCTCTGACATAAATATAAAGAGGAGCCAGCACTGCAAAAATCAGAGAACAGTTTCATATTGTCACTTCAAGTCTAACGCAAACTGCACTGATTGTTATTAGACAACAGACACAGACGCGAAGGACTAGTTCTCTCCAGTCACAAGATATCCAGTAATAGTCCTGTGTTTATGTTTACTTATCCTTGCTGAGCTTCGTCCTTGTTTTTGCTGCATATCCATCTTCCTGAAGATTCTTACTGGTACTGTGTGTACGTACACTGAGGGCCATGAGAAATCAGTGTCAGCTTCCTTGTATATGCAAATGTACTTGACCAAAAAAAGCTGATTCTGAGTTTTGTTGCGGTTTTATTTTCAGAAGTTGTGGGACATCTGTCATTGAGATTTGTGTGATCCAACACTGAACAGTACAGGCGAAATGATTATCTGTCAGTTGCTCCAGGAATAAAACTTTTTATTTTTGGCATAACATTTAAGAAATTAAACTACAGCCAAATTTGTAGATAATACCAAATAATTGGGACAATATTGAATTTAATTCGTTAAATACTGTAAGCACAACTTCCATTTATATGAAGCTTGGGTGAAACTCCAATAAGGAAGATGTTCTTTCACATTCTTCCTGTTCCTCAGTGGCTGTATATTCTGTTCCTCTTCTTCACTTCTGCTTTTCCCCCACACTGTCCTGACATCGCCCTATCTGACAGACAGTTCTGCCTGCGCCTACCCTTCCTTCCAGATGTTTGGTGACACTGTCCAGGCTCTCGATCAACCACCTGCTGGCTCTACTCCACCACCACCAGCAGCAGCATCTAATCCCTGGGGTACCCATCCTGTCTCCTGCATGCTTCATATGACTGGAGTGGGGCTAATGGCCAAAAATCTCTGTTGCTTAACTCAATCATTTCTGTTTTTCACTTAAATTTGATCTCTCTTTCTCTTTACTGAGCTCAGTTTTGTTGGGGTAGTGTTAAAAATGCATTGGTTAGCTACCACCCGGGGTATAATAAATGAGAAGATATGTTTTTTGCTATTTGAGTGAGATGACCCTCTAAAGGTTAACTATGCCATAGTTTTAATATTACAAGCAATACTGTACTTACAACATAACTGTGGCTCTAAGTAGAAGCTGTGAACAATACAAGTATGGGCACCTACATCTACTGAACATAAATAAAAAAACCCATGGTACTACACAACATCCTGCATATTACTGCTCGAGTTTTATTCAACTATAGTGAGCTGCTGGCTTTTAATCTTTTATAGCGGTGGCACTGCGAGTTATATATTTACAGCAAAAATATAAGTGGGGGGGGGGGGGGGGGGCAGTACATTACATACACACTAATTACCTTCATAACTAAATGTATGTAATAAGAAAAAATGAATGCATCACACTCAGGAAACTTTTTATAAGATCAATTCAAACATTATTAGAAGTAAGTTAAAACCATTATTAATAATTCATTTTGTGAGGACCCCATTCTTCCACTAAGTCAACAACAGTGGTTGATAAAGCTAAAAACTGGGGCAAAAATACTCCATGTGATGAGTTTTTCAGAGAGGTCCTTGATGATTTTCAATAATGAGGCTACTGCTAATGCTAATGAAGCTGAAGAGTTGCTAATTGCTAGCGGTCCAATTAGCTGTCTCACTCTCTGTCAAGACAAACTATGTTCTGTACACCTGTTGTGGGGGCTAACTGTGGATAAAGACTCACAAGACAACCTCCATGGGCGAATTTATGCAACATTACACAGCTAATACATGCATGATGTTAATGCATGCAATGAGCCGTTCTCATCACAAGTCAATGCCAACAATACTGAGGAAGATGTGCACTGGAGGGAGGCTCTGTTCTTTGTCTAAACAAGAGAAATAACCATTTCTATAGGTCAGCACAGGCTGTATGAAGCATTGTTCCCACTGGATTTGACTGGAATTATTGTAACAGTAGCTGTAATTGTTTCGACACAGATTACAATAGAGCCAAGGAAGCAGATTTAGATAATGATGATACAAACATGGGTCTAAATTAAATGACAACATTAGAGTCATTAACAAATGTGTTAGCCTCTAATTTTTGAAACACTTTGCTCTTAGAATTTGAATTGCTGGTTTTGTTTTAAATCAAATGTTTCAACAACTGCTCACAGGAGTTGGAGGAGAACTGCTGTAACATTATTTGGTGGCTGCAGCATTTCTAAGATAACTGATCAGGGTCTTGAAAACAAACAGCTAAATCAAGGTACACTGAAATTTCTTTCATAAAAGCCTCCTGACCTTTGAATTCAAGTCACAACAGTTTAATTTTTTTGGTGCATGGTTGCAAATGAAAGTTCTTATTTCACAAATGTTTCTGTGAGGGTAGAAATAAACAGATTTGTTAAATTGACCTCATTTTGGAGTTTTGAGTGCAGGCAATAGAAGAAGCTAAGAAAGAAATTGTGGTCAAAGTGAAAGAAATAAAGATATGGTGGGACCAGCTGGTTTGTTCATACATTTCTTATTTCAGTGGGCATCAGCATAAGTACATTGGTAAAGCCAGTTGTTCTGCCAAAGGTTGCTCTACACCATGTGTCCCTGCCACGTGACCACTTTCTACAGACATTGTTCACAGCAGAGACTGTGGCACATAATAGCAAGAAAGGCACAGGTGTAACATCATCATTAATAATGGCTTTGCTCCATCTTGGTGTGCCAGTTCCAGCCTCCTGCTATTGTGCACATTGGCTCACTGCCATGGCATGAAATAAAGCCACTAAGGTCCTTATTCACCCCCTGTGTCTCTTTAAGTCAAAATGTGTGAGCCAGATTGGTCACAGTGATTTACTTACATTTTCATGACTGATCAGCTGGTTTTCACCATGCATGTATAGGTGTTTTTCATTTTTATTTTTTAGTCTTCAAAGGCAAAATGCAGCACTCCATGTTTAAACACAGAAAAATAATAATGCTAAATACATTAAAACTAAGCACAGTGCTCAGAAAATGCTCCAGACAGCACCATGTTCATTTGTCCACAGTGGAAAACACTGTAAAGCTGTTGTCAGTCACTTCTAAGAAATACAAGTACAGTAAGTTTTAAAAGTTTGTATATTTTGCTACAAACATTTGAAGGTTGCAGCAGAAAAACAGATTATTTCTGCTGGGTTCTCATATTAACATAAACTGTGTAAATTATCAGGTGGGAGAGTTTGATCTGAAGTTTGTATTAAACCTCAATATGCATTTACATATCAGGAGGTAAAATCCTCAGACACAAATCCAGCACATTAAAAGTACAATGACAACACTTAATTATACTCAATAAAACTAATAATCTGACTCCATAACTGATAAAAGGACATGAAAGGTCATAAGTCAATATCCCAAAATAAATTTGAGTTAACAACCATGTACAATAGCCTCAGTCAAGATTTCCCTTCTATCATATTCACATCTTAATGAGAAATGATGACTGACTGCTCATCGGCTCCCAGTCGTCACATCGGATCACAGAAACTAATGTGCCATCATTCACTTGGCCCTTCTTGACGTTGAAAAGCCTGTGAAGCTCAGACAGGACGCATCACATGGACATTTGATCATATGAGCAGATTCAAATCTTCCTGAGGTGACAGGGTGCAAACGCTACGCTAATGTCTAAACTAATGCAGTGCAGCAAAGAGGAATCTGATGTCCTACAGCGTCCTGCACTAAACAAACACATCATCCAGTTAACATGAAACTGTGATCTAGATTAAACCAGGCGTTGTGAGCGTAAAACAAAACAAAAACTACATGACTGGGAAGAAGGAGACAGCTGTCAGAAAACAGAGCACGTAAGTGAAATGTAAAGCTACAAAAAGCAGCCCACCATCTCTAGCCTGTAGGGAGTGTTAACAAGTGCTGGTTGACAAACACCATGGGAAGACTGGCTTGTTTAGCTAGAAGACAAACTTAGAGATAAAATCACACCATAATGTTAAGTTGATTCTTGACCTTGGAAACACCAGCTGATAAAACAGTCCCATCAAAAAAGGCCCATTAGTGTCTATTCTAGTGCTTTTGATCAAATAATAAAACAGTCCCATCAAAAAAGGCCTATTAGTGTCTATTCTAGTGCTTTTGATCTTCCTCAGCACATGCAGTTGCCCAGTTGTAGTAGATGCGTAAAGCAGCATCAAATGGTAATACTTGGGTATTAAGCTTTTCGCTGCCGCTGCTTCATGGTCATGCAGCAGCGTGCTGAGGAGGACCCGCCTCCTGCCGTGAGCCATAGGCCTAAATCCAGTGAGACGACATCTGGATCAATTTTGTTAATCTATTCCAGGTCAAACATACATCCGCCCATCCCTCCGCCTCCTTCATCCACACTTCTACTCGTCCATGCATGAGTGGAGGGAGAACTGCGCTCAGATTACAGCTCAGTGATTAAATGGGTCAGAAATATGACAACACGCTTTTTGATGCAACATCACATTGCTTTTGACTCTAAGTGCAACCCTGTCCAAATTTATATACAACTAAAGCAGAAAATCAAGTGTTACTTAGGAAGCATAACCACAACCGTTTGATTAACCCTAATGAGGATCTGTTATTTATTTATATATCTGGCAAATACATTAACACTCAACATCAAAATGGACAATATAATTTCCACTTATAATGACTACAACTTTATTAACCTTTTATGGCGATGATTAGGAGCTCACAGCTCTTGGTTGAATTAACTGACTGGTATTTAAAATGTCAGAAAATAGTGGAGAAAGAATGTCACTTTCCCAGAGGTCATGGACACGTCTTCAAATTGCTTGTTTTGTCTGACAAACAGTGTTCGCTATCGCGCTTAAGAAATTTCTTAAATGATTAGTTAATCAAAAGTTCTAATGGTAATTCCAGCTAAAATGAAGAAGAGGCTGAGAGCTGGTTTTCTTATGGAAACTGGTAGAACAGCCTGTTACAAAGCTGCTCTGTCATTTAAGGAGAACAGCTCCTTGGAATTGTTTTATTTGTATTCAAGGTCTGCGTGGAGGAGACAGAAAGACACAGACAGGCAGAACCTGGTGGGGGACGCAGGGGGAGAAAGCTCTGCTGGGACCTGAGCCCAGGCAGGCAGGGCAGCAGGGGAACGCTGCTGAATCCTCAAGTGTGGTTCAAACCAATATGGGCACAACCACTATTTATGTCTTTCTGGGACATTTCATTTCCTCTTCTGCACATCTTAGCATTCATGCGCCACACCAGTTTTCAGGAGTCTGCCACGGGGGGCTGTCGCTGCTCGATCATCTGACGGTTGTGATGTAGTGCCAACTGGCAGCTTCGGGCAAACTTAAGGCACACTTCTGAAAGAGCTTTATTTGATATTCTGCCATTGTGAGAGTATGGGGGAGTAAAGCGGCTGAGTCTGAGCTGATGGCTGACGTTTAAAGTTTCTTTAATCCACTAACCAACGTCTACTTCACCCTACAAGCACTGCAGCGACACTGGATAGAGCAAGAGGCATGCGCTCCTGAGGCCGTCACTTCCCCTCCTCCCTCATGACAAATTAATTCCTATGAAGCATTCAGATGAATTTCGAGGACATGGGTGTACATACTAGATGAGAGCTCTGATGAAATGTCAGGCTGAGCCAAACAAACAGCCCTTCTCGTCCTCCCGGAAAGGCTTCTCAGCTTCACATTCATGCAGATGAGACAGTTCCTCTATGGTACAGGAGTATAGTACAACGGTATTTGGCTGTTGCCTGCAGCAAAGGTCATAAACAGAGGGACTTCTGTGATAGCTCCATCTGGATGAGCTGGGAAACAGACATAGGAGGGTTGAACATTCTGCAGAGAACAAGGAGGCTTTACTACAATCCGCCGAACTGTGTGGCTGCTTCACTGCAGGCCTTCATGCTCTGTTTCAGATTAGCTAGATAACGGCTCGTTACCTCTTGGGAGAAATCCCATCTCATATACAGTAGATATAAAGAGACAGTGATGTAGGAAAGTCATGTGCAGAGTTTAACTAAATGAGGACAATGATTTATGAATCTCCACCTCCACAAACCTCCAACATAGAAAGGATGCCCTTGCTGAATATTATTCTCTTTAGTTGTATGAATAGAATGACGTATTTTATCTTATGCTGCTTGTAATTCAGAGGCAGAGCCAACAAAATGGGAAATATAACTTGGTTCTCACAGTGCAGTCACTCATGTCCCAACATATCAACTGCATTTCTATAGGTAGGTATCTATAAAGCCAGCATCGCTAGACATTGTTAACCATTTCATTTGGCCAAGATTCGATATATTGAAATTAATCAACCCAAAGTTTAAATATTCCAGTACTTTCATATAGATATCTCCATCGTTACTAAACTTAACAACAATGAAATGTGAGAAAACCCTCAGTGGCTTTCAGTGTAGAATTTCTCAAATGTATTTCTTATTCACACTGACTGACACCATGGTTGTGCTGTGTGTCTTCGCACCAAGTCATCGCTTTCTAATCCTCTCTTCATCTCTTTTCTTAACCTCAGTACCCATTCACCACCCAAAATGCCCAATCCGTGAAACAGAAGCAGACCCCTCCTTTTGGGCAATGAGTCGCTTCTGTAGTTGAGAAAATTCTCCTTTAAACTGCTTATAATGGAGCCTATAAGCCCTGCAGGCTGCCAGTAGCCTGGGAGGACACCAAGGGTGTGAAACACACTGTCAAAATACGACTAAAAGCCTGTGTCTCACACTTAAAACGGCAAATCTGAAAGTTTACAGGAGGTTAAGACAGGATCAAAGCAAGAGCCTTAAACTTCCTAAAAAGCCATAAGCCAATGATCCAGTCAACTGAGCTGTTCCAAACAGGTACCAAAATATAGTTTTTTTTAGATGTAAATAACGGCAGCAAGCTCCTTGCATTTTGTGCGTCTTTAACGAGGATTAAAACAATAATGTAATAGTGTTGTGGCTGCCTGAATTGTTCTGGTTCCAAAGGAGCAGTAAAAAAGGAAAATGTCAGCTCAGCTGTGACTCTTACTACACCACATACAACTTTTTCACTCAAGCTCAACCTTCTTACTGGCCGTAATATAAGCCCCAATCACAAACCTGGTGTTTAATGCAACGCTGAAACAATCAATCATTCTATAAATATATTAATCGATAAGTTATCAACAAATATCTGGAATATATTAAACCTTTAAGTCAGCTGTCAGGTAAAAATGCCGGTCGCTGGTGCCAGCTATTCAAACGCTTCCCGCAGATTTATATCATTGTAAATTAAATATCTTGTTAAGTCTTTTTTATTTATCTAGCTCAGTATCACGAATACCAAATGTGTTTCAGGGGGCTTTAAAGTCTGTACAGCATACAACACCCTCTGTCCCTAGACCCCTGACCGTAAAGAGATCCCTTATTAATCAGTGTAAGTGATGGGGTATGAAGTCCACGGTCCTTCTGTGCAAAAATGTCTTTATTGTACAACCTGTTTTTTTCAGCGGAGCTTCCTTGCTGAGCTCCAGCGGTGGGGCAGTAACACAAAGAGAGAATTTAATTAAAGGCTTTGAAAGATAACTTTGGTTTTACACAGAACAAGGACTGTGGACGTCCCCCATCATTTTCAGAAGGGATCTCTTCGCAGCCTTTGTAGACAAGAAGAACAATTACAAAGGCCAGATGTTTCAATATGCATCTGGACATTGTTTAAGTCTGACAATGTGAGCCTGGAGGTTTAACATTATGAAGACTTTATCTCATCTCTTCTTTCAGACACCATATGAATTATTTATGCAACAACTCACATTGAATCATTCAGAAAAGTATCTTTCCTTGGATTATTGATTTAAAGCCTGTAAACAATTCTACAGTAATTCTAAAGTGAACACTCCGGTTCCACCATCCAGGCTGAAAAACAAGGGTTGACCAATAACCCTGCGTTTGTCCTGGTTTCTGCATCTGTCTGAAAGGAGTTCGATTCAGTGTAGAGCATCAGCTCAATGCTTCAGCAGAGCATCACTTTCCATCATCTGTGCATTAGGACACACAGCTGAAACGCCACTGGGGTTTTTACAGCCCCTGAGGACTTCAGGCTTTTCAAAAACCAGAAAAGCTTTTTGCTTTTCTTCCTGGCAGTTTCTTTGTTCCTCTCAAAGTATCTCTATTTAAGGGTCTGCTTCCTCTGACCTCCGAGAACCCCGTGTCCACATTCCTAAACCAGTGAAAGTGTCTGACTCAGTCCAGCAACATGACACGCTGCAACTACACACTGAAATAGCACAGCGAGGGGAAACGCTAACTCACATTGTAGCTGCTCAACAAGTCTCCATATGTGCAGCACAACCCAGTATGAATGCTGCCCAAGTTTCCTACACTGGCACAAAGTGAGGAAAACTGAAGTAAACAGAGGATTATGGCTGTTTTACATTTTCTTTGATCAGAGGTTACCGGCCCACCAAGCACCTCTTTGGTCCTCTACACAACCACAAGCCTTTAACTGGCAAAACATTTAGAAAAATACCTGAAGCGTGAGCTCTGACTTTGTTAAACAACAGCACAGCACTTCACTCATCTGAAGGTCAGCTCCTCTTGCACAAGACTGACTGATAACTGTCTCATACTGTGGGGGTAACACAAAGACAGAGTATTTTCTGTATTCATGATTTGAAGGTCAGGAAGAGACAGAGAGCGAGAGCGAGCTTATCTTTTATCTCAGCCCTCCGCCAGCGCTGTTATTCACTTTCATGCCAATAAAACACGGTGAAATGGACTGAATAGAAAGAGAGATGAATGTTTATTAGTACAATTGCAGATGTCTCCAAAACAGCAATTAAGAGATTCTATTCCCCACAGAGAAGCTGATTTCTCCCTGACCAGTGGGAGAACATAGACGCAGAACTGTTTTTATGGTATCATGCTGCAGATTAAATGATTATGTTCCTACTGACACCAAAGTTTCAACATCCTCTGTGCTGCTGCAGTATCAGGCTGCAATGTGACGTCACAGCAGATCTCAGCACGGCAGTAATATCTTCATCCTCCCATATGACTCTATGGTAATTATGTAGAGTAATGATCACACTGTGACCTACTCTGCCACATGCTGCTGCTTGTTTTATTTGGCCAACAGTCCAAAGATATGCAGATTTCTATCATAAAGAAAAACAGCAAAACAGTCACAACATTCTCTTGAGGATTTCCATCTTGTGATGTTTTAGCTTCATGTCAGAAGGAATTCATGCAAAACATATCAAGAGACTGTGAAATATGATGCACAATTGAAGCAATCCAACAGTATATGGGACAGTCAAGCTGCAATGGAACAACTGACAGGAGGATGATATGATGGAGGAGACACGACAGCAAGAGGCCGAGATCGTGCTGACAACATCTGCACACCATGACAAACACAAACCTCCACTCTGGGAATCCTACAGTTCCAATTTCCACAAACACGGAGGGAAGGATAAACATTATGGAGATGCGGTGAGGGTGAGGCAAAGCAAATAAATGTTGGATTAAATAAGGATGGGCGGATTGATCCCCAAAGTTTCAAGAGCCTAATGTTGTATTTTTGCTATCAAACAAAACCAAATGTACTTGTATACAAAGGCTCCTTCACAATTACATGTTGTAATCTTGTCTATTAAATGCTATTTGAAATTTTACAGTGATTAATGTGTTTAATATTTACCAGATTTTACACTTGGCTTGTTTTTTGTGGCCAAATAACATCTATATTCACCACACTAGATAATGTATGAATAAATAACAGACAATTTATCAGATTTTGCCAATGGAAGGTACAGGTATTAATAACAGCTCAGCCATGCAGAGCAACAACAAAGAGGCGACGGTGTGTTTGTACCTGTCTCGGTGTAGCGGGTACATTTTACAGCTCGTGGGCAACTCCTCTGCAGCAGGACAAGAGGAAAGAGGATCCAAGTTACAAAGTGACTTTAAACAGGATGTAAAGTCAAGTCTTTTCCACTGATGCAAGAGTATCTGTTAATACCCAGTACCAATCTGCAGATGAAACGTTTCCACACAGAACAGCTGCACAGCACAAAGGCCAAGCAGGCTAAGGTTGCTTAAAAAAAAGAAGAAGAAAAAAAAAAAAAAAACTAAAAAGAAGTTCTTTATTTTAAAAGAAACAATTATGTAATTTACTCAAATACAGTACACTACTGAAATTACAGCTCCACTTAAAAATGCTGCCTCAGCACATAGATCACGCTGGAAGTTGTTGAGAGACTGAAACAGGAGGCTTCTCTAAATGTGATCAAGAAATGCAAACACCGGCTTCTCCTTTTCTACCTTCAGCATCCCAGAAATCAACAGCATGACGCTTGCTGTCTTACAGTGCATTCTGGTGACCCTCTTCTATTCAGAAAATATCACGTGACCACACTGTATTTACCAGGTGTTTGCCTTCAGGCGGTCGTCACCTTCTGATATAACTCGGCTGGATGAATGGAAACGCTACTGCAGCTTGTGATTAATGGAAGCTGAACATGAACTCCACTTTGTTAGCAGCCTGAGGATCACTATCGCATTGAGACTGTCTTTCCACTGAGTTACATATTCAGTTTGCACAGGGGCCCTGAAGGGATCAGCAGACATGGATAAGTACTTTAATGTAATATGTACACAGTTTACGAGCACCTGTACATCCAACACTCGCTCTGTTTATGGACTTGAGGTGGCTGTTAATCAAGGCTTTCCTCTTCCTGGTGCTCACTTCTGTCAAGAGGACAGAAGGGCTGCAGGTTGTCTCTGCGTATCAGGAGTTGAATAGGTGGTGCCTGAGAGTAAATCCAGGTCCTTTCTGATTTTTATGTGGACAAGGTGATTGAATTGTGAGTGATACAGTATGTTCAGTCAGGACATAAATGTCTCAAACACAAGACATAAACAGTACAGCTGTTTGTGTCAGACCTTCTGTCAAACAGCTTTCCTACTACTGTACTGCAGATGTTAAACCTAAGTGCTGCTGTGCCACTGACATCAAACATGACATTTGAAAGGGCACAGTCTATCTGAAGTTTTCTGCCTCTGGCACGATGCCAGTCTGACTGAGACACTGCCACTTCGCCTCTCACATTCACATTTATAGATTTTACTACTCTGTGTTTTTGCAATGTATCTCAAACAGTCTCCACATATGAAATACATAAGTAGTACATTATGACGGAGAATGTAAGGTTACATATGTAAAAAACTGATCTCTGAGTAAAGTTAGAAGTTACTCAAAGACCTATTTGTTTAAAATTTGATGCACAGGTGCTCAATAGCGGTGTGAAGTCAATTCACTGACAGTTTGTCTTTAAGTCTTTGTTCATTTAAAACACAGATTCATACTGGATTCTCGGGCATTTAACACATTACTGGTTGTTTGAGGGGAAGGCTATGCATTTAGAAAACTGACTTTATGAGTTTGGGATGACACTGAACACACCGTTAGTTTCTGTGTCTCATTTGAGGTGGAGGCAAAGGTTCAGCCTGGCCTTAAAGGACAGTTGAAGATGACACCATCTTTGAGAGATCCAGCCACTGTCTGGGATGCAGCTGTTGAGGCAATCTGAGCAATAACCAGGTGAGCACCAGCATTTTGTCTCGTCACTGTGCAGTTTTACTGGTCTGAAGAATTGGGACATCCCAGTAATCCCACCTGATCTTCATAAGTAGCTTAAGTCGTACATAAATAGACAATTAGACCATAAGAAAATAGCACTGAGCACCTAAAATATTATCTTCTGATATATTATGGTGTGTTAAATTTGCCTGCAGTGATCATTTCTTTTCATTGTCACGGTTAAAAAAGAGTAGGAGCAATGACTGACCTTCCAAACAATATTCCAGTTAACCCATATTAACACTCACTTACTGTGCTCTTCAAATATTTTGAGTGGCATGGCAATTTAAGTGTCACTAAACTGCCTCTATGGGGAGAGACTGACAGCAGAGCCCTCTAGTATTGTGAGGAGGTTGGCATGTGTAATTCAGCACAGGCACACAAAGATAATGAGTGTGAGCTGGACACCGGGAGCTCCCCAGAGCAAACCCACCCAGAGTCCCCTGCACAACAACTGCCCTGGATGTGGTCCAAGCTCTACGCTCTGTGTGCGTGTGGCTGATGCAAACAGAGGACTGGATCAGACGACATGAAATCACAGTAACTGAAAAAGGCAAGATGGACCTCTGTCTGGATGTTTAATAATATGACCATAAAGTATCATGGTCGATTTTAAACAAACCAAACATCCACCGAGTTAAATGCAGCGCAGTCACGATCTGTCATCGACCTTCTCACGGTCACAGCTATCATTCCGGTGGAAATGGACAACAGACTTCTGGTGAAACTAGGTCAAGCTCTACGTTTCACAAATAAAAAGATTCTGTCTCTGTAATAAAAAAAAACAACGCAGTGTCACGTGAAATGTTTCTGATCGACTGATCCAAAAATGCTTTAAGGTAAAAAAAAAAAAAAAAAATGCTAAACCGGATCAAACATAAGCTCAGAAACCAGCTAATCACCACAAAGTTCACTTTTTATGCATTTCAGCATCTGAACAAATCACTTCCAGACAGCAGGAGCGGGGGAACTGTAAAAAGACACAAAGCTGCAACTTACCCCATGCTCCGAGGATCTGAATGCTGTTTTGGGGGACTGATTACACTCAGTAACTCTTTTTCTTCTTACTCCTCCAAAGTGATTCTTTTCTTCCCTGAAATCCTGAACTTTTAAGTTACATTTCTGGGGTAAGAAGACAAATCACTTCCGACTCCACATTCCCCGTTTCCCCTCCAGGCAGCACTCCTGTCCTCTCAAGTCAGTTGTACTCCAACCGGTCTACCTCCCTTTGTCTGCGGATTTTCACGGCGAGCAGCACCGCGGATCTCTCGTCCCCGTGCGTAACTGCGCACCGTGGTCCGTTTGGCTCAGCTGTGCGGGCCGGACAGACGGAGGGGTATCGATGAATCTCGGCGGACAGAATACTTTTAGCTCAACCCTCCACCGGGACTTGTGTGCTGGGCTTTCCTCCTGCTTCTGTGCCAGAAAACACTGGGATCCCTTTCAACTCTCTCGGTGGGACCGTGGAGCCTCCTTGGCGCCATCTGATGACCACAATGCCAAACTACAAACAAACCCATCCTAATGTGTCAGTGTGAAATACAACACGTGGAAATGGCCTGCAGACAGCCTCTTAAGCACCCCTCGGTGCGTATTTATTGTGCGCAGTAATAAAAACTAGAAGCAACTGAAATTACTGAAGAAAGCGCAGAAGCCAAATAGCTTAGAACAAGCTTCAGCAACTAATAGATAGATAGATAGATATTAATCCCCTCAGACATGTAAAGTTTTAATATCTGAAAATGTACAGAAACGAGATTAATACAAGCAGCCCTTATTTGAAATATGGATATAAAGAAAGAATATGCCAATTGGCAGTATTATATATTACTCTCAGAAGGGTCTGGAGCATATTTCAGAATATTTTTCAAAAAAAAAACTACTTCTGTTTATCTCACTGATAGTCACATAAGGACAGTAAGGCATTTCTTATAAGCTGTAGTAAACCTGATTAATACTGCCCAAAGACAAGACAAAAGACCTCTAAAATACCCTACAGAATCAAATCAAACTAGACAAATGCATTTCCTGAAGAAAATGTGTGTGGATGCTGATTGCTGAAGAATTGGCCTGAAAATGCTGGTATGACTTCATCATGCCTTTTTCTGTGTTGTGATCTGCCGCTGTATAGAAAATAAAATTAACTTCACCTTCAAGGGGGGGCAGGACACTAATATTGTTGCAAATAAGATACAAAACACTGACACAGTGACATTCATATATCTTTCTCCCAGAGCCTCCAGTCCTACTGGGAGTGCTGGTGTTAGGGCCCTTCATGTAC
>NW_018128000.1:516513-517513 GCF_001952655.1 Monopterus albus
GTAAAGTGTTCTAAAACAGGTGTGTGTGTGTGTGTGCTTCTCAAGTGGCAGCTTGATCAATCGAACACTGAACAACAGGTGGTCTGGGCTGCAGGCCCCCGTGTGCGATGCTATTGTAGGACCTAGTGAGTATACTAAACAGGCCAGGTGGTCATCTCAGGTTGTAGGCCCCCTGTCTGTGCAAGATGCCCCATGACAAAGGAGAATTTGGAATATGCTAAACGGGTCTAGGTGAAGATGCAAAACAGGCCAACAGGTCTTTGTTCAAATGTAAAATAGGCCATCTGGTTACTTGAAGATACAGACATCCTGTCTCTACAGAATTTGTAGCATACAGTTCTAAAATTTCACTCAGTAAAATACAGCAGCCATCAATACAGTTTTAATATGTATAAGCAAGGAAAATAAAGGTATTGTAGGATCCAGTACTTGTTACCATGCTAACTCTGAGAGACGAGACAGTCCAAGTAACTTCAAAACAGTGCTGATTTATTCAAAGGATCACAGGTAAAATTAACATTACACGCTCAGGTATCTTGCACCTCCAAACTGCACGCAGGCAGATGTAAGATGAAAGACCCTGAACCCACCAGGCCTATACATTATATCCCCTCGGTTGGGCTAGCCCCATACTACACAGAAACATCAACCGAGACATCTCTGTTACCAGCTTTGTAGCTGGCCCTAACAGTAGTCAAAACATGAAGCAAATCAATGTGCGTGTGTGTGTCTGTTGATTAAGTGGTGTGTAGCTAAAAACATTCTCAAAGACTTCTAGAACATGTCATGACTTAAACATAAGAACATATTATGGCTAAGGCTACAGTTATACACATCATAATAATAATATTAAACACCCTGACTGCTGACAGTCATCAACTCTTCTCTCTAGTTATCCTTGACCAGATGTACCCTGTAGAAACTCATAAGCATGACTAAGCATTTAACAGTCTAACTAGACATCCTATCTCCACTAAACATTTCTAATACAAAAAGTATC
>NW_018128000.1:517587-524636 GCF_001952655.1 Monopterus albus
TGTTGGGTTCGGGGTCTTTCATTCTTCATCTGCCTGCGCGCAGTATTGGAGGTGAAGGATACCTGAGCGTGTGATGTTAATTTTACCTGTGATCCTTTGAATAAACCAGCACGGTTTTTTGTATCCACTTGGACCGCCTCGTCTCCCTGAGTTTCACTGGTTAAGAGTAACTGGGAAATATCTTTCAATGGTGCCGTGACCCGGATCCCAAAACAGCTCTGCCCGAGGCACACTATGTCACATCGAATTTTCTCTGCAGCACTTGTTGCTATGAGATACACATGTGAGGGGGGGGTCGCCCCTCACATAGGTTCCCGAGCCCGCCAGCGGGGGCCTGTACCGGACCGGTACAACAACATTTTTAAAGCAAATAAAATTATACTGACCATTTCCAAATATTCATATGTCAATACGCCCCCCATCTCCTCTTCTCTGCCATTTGCTTATTTCTGTTCCGTTTTCTCCTCTATTCATATCACTTTTTGGTTTCTCCTCTCCTCCATACTCCTGAAAAGAAACAAATATAAGACAAAATGGAATATTTAGAAATTCAGATGAAGTGGGAACCGATGACTACATAAATTAAATAATTATCTTCTACACCACACAAGTAATACACTAAAGAATTATTACAAAGTGTTAACATCTATACACCACACTCACAATGTTCCATCTGGTTAATCATTAAGCCTGTTCTTGCATATATCTTGATTGACCCATTCATTTGAATGGGTCAAAATTTTCAAAATAAAGCTAATAAATAAATAAAAATGTGACATATGCTCACTGAAAATACCTGTACAGATATAATTACATTCATTTCATGACTTTTCTGTAAATATAGTGTCTGTTTCTTCGCATAGCAATTGATCAGATCAATAATCAAGATTTCATGAACTTTCTCCACTCAGTAATTAAATGTAAGAAACGTATATTAAATACTACAGTAACTGCAAAGATATAAAATAAATATGTACAGTGTCACAAGGTCATAAAGTAGAAAAATGGGGGTGATTTTTAATGATGTTAAGGCAGATTAATAAGGGTTTTTTGCAAATGTAAAACTTTCCTAGAACTGATAATTGGTAAACAAACAAAAATGATGAGATATTTCACCAATTTATTTCTTCCTTGTTAGAGCTTCACTGCCTTTGTTATAAAACTGGTGAAAATCATCACTAATATGCTTAGAAAGAGCAGCTTTTCATCTCATTAATTCATCAGGCCTTGGTTTGGAGTCACTGCTGATTTAAAATAAACCACGTATCTGCATGAATACGGCTGAACATGGGAGAGTGGAGCATCAAATGTAGTGGAAGAGCGATGGGAGCTGCTCCTCTGTTGCTCAGTGGCCTGTTACAGGGATGCAGTTGACTACACCTCTGTGCCGCAGAGAGGCAGCAGGGAACATTGAATCTCTGCCTTTACATGCAAACAACTCGTGTGTTGATTTAGTAAGACACGTCTCATCTGGCAGTTTGCAGCACAGCTGGACAGTCTGAGTAGGAAGGAGCTGACCCTCCAGGCACCTGCCTTTAACACACAGGGCATTAATCACCCCTTGCATCCCAGTGTGCAGACACAGATGGGACTTCTTGGTGAAGCGCTATCTCCCGCTCCAGTCAAGCTGCGGCTGAATCAAACTCATAGTATCTTCTTCACGTTCACTGTGGCCAGTGGGACAGAAAGACACTGACCTGCATGATGTGGTAAATAAGTAACCGTCTACATTGTCAATGGGGTCCAGACAGAGAGTTAAATCTTAAATGGTTACTTACTATTATAAAAAGATGCTGTTTTCATTTAACTTTGTTTTCTGGGGACAAGTGATTCGTTCTACCTGTGTAAACTTCTCATCACCTCATCCACCTCTGGAAGCGTGGCAGTTCCTTTTTAATGTAAAAATTCACCTGCAGAGACATGACAGTAGCTTAAGACAAATAATCCCTCAGGGTGAAGAGCGTGCCCAGTATTGTTTAGAGTTAACCAGTAAAACAATTCAAACTGCTTGTAGATTGCCTCCCAGTTTCTCTTTGCTGACATGCAGTGTTGTCAAAGCTAATGTATTCAAGCTATAATTCACAATGGAAGAACATGAACTGCAGCAAAGCTACTTTATCATTTGGTTAATTCGAGTTAGGAAAAAGTCATTGTAAAGTGATGATCAAACTGACCTCAAGTTAGAAAATGTCATTGTAAAGTGATGATCAAACTGACAGTGTACATGTGATACAAAATGATATCAACATACAATGCAAAATGGTCATGTCAGCAAAACTGTCACTTACAGTAGTTAAGACCTAAACCTGTCCTAAATAAAACAAACCCATTTATCTATCTAATCAAGAAATAAGAAAGTTTGCAATTATGGAGATGGAACTGATATATATACAATATATGCATTGTAGTGTTGGTTGGCAGAGAGGCATTTGCCAGGATCCCCCTGAATGACTGAGGGGAGAAGCACTTGGTGGGATCTCCCATAATGCCCGTTGGGCAGGCCGCATATAGTTCAGGGGTGGCGAGATTGTTGTAGCAGTGCTGTGTGAATAAAAACGACAAGCTCTGGTCTCCTGGTCCTTCCTTTCTCCAGCCAACGTTACAATATTTTTCTTTATAAACGGGTCAAAACAAGCTTCACATGATTTACATATATAACTATTTAAACCTTTTCTTTATTCCTGAACATAAAAACATACATATTGCATGTTAAGAAGATGGTAGTAAAACCTGAAACATCCTGTTCCACCTTTGTGCTTCAGCAGCAGAGTGAGTGCTTATGCTTTGCTCAAAGCAGAGGGTGCCTCAGGTTTAGGTATTTCAACTCAGCTGCAGGAACAAGAGAAGGTTGAGCAGTAGAAAACTACATACAGCCAGTAAAAACTCAAGGCTTAGGTTCAAGGTTTAAATCCATTCAGACCAGATGGGGATGTCAGAGGCTTTAAACCTGCCACAACACACATTAGCTTTCTCCTGATAATTACAGAATTAAGCTCGCTGATATTTTCATGAAATTTTCATTGACATGAAATTCTACAAGGTGCAATTATGGGTTACATTAGTGCAAGAATTTCTCTGACTCAAATAAGAAGAAAAAAATATTCCAAGATTTTTGCATCTTGCTGGTCATTAGTCTGTAAAATAAATAATCTGACACCCCATTTAATTTGTCTGCTACAATGAGAAAGCACAAGATTTTTATTTACTTCATCATCAAGCTGTGAGTGGTGAGACAGACAATCTCTATCTGATGTTTGAAAGGGCATTTGATAGAAAAAAAGTCATATTACTAAACAGTTTACAAACATATACATCTTCTTATAAAATCTTTGGACAAACAGAAAGATAAAATGCTTTTCTTCCTGTATATGCCCTTGTTTTCTAAGTGAAGGTCTCACACACCACAGCAGCTGTGAAACTGAACAATCATCTATCTCATCCAGAAAAGCAAAATCTCCAACTCTGCTGAGGTGAGCAGATAACAGTTGTGCCATACAATATTACCCACATTTTTAGTGTACTAGCTGCAGGAAGGTGATAAACTGTGCACAGATATGAGGAGCTGATCAGCAGGCTATAATGTGTTACTTCTAAGTGTGTGGTGACCCTGTGGGCAACTTTTTCCATGGAAAAGCTTTTGTATGCTGTGATTTTAAGGCTGTGGCACCAAAGGATAGAATAATCTGAGCCAGACCAGATATAAAGTACTGTGGAGGTGTATGGCTGTTGGATTTTAACAAGTGTATCATGCTAAACAAGACTGGACTGCCAACTAGGCAAAGCTGGCATGTGCCCCAGAAGCTCCAGACCAGATCTGCAGTTGTATGATTCTTTGCAAATGTGTTTGTGAATATGCACAATGAATATCAGTTGAATTAGAATACAGATCCTGTATTATCAACTAATCCTGAGGCACTGTCTTGTGGAGCAGCTGTGCTGTTCACATCCCTCTGTGAATCTTTCTAATTTGTGTACTTGAAGGTGCAGAAATTGTGCACAGAAAGATCATGGTGGGGTTTCCAGAAAGATCCCAGAGAACATTTTTGCCCCATGGCCTCAAGGACAGGTCATGATGTTGCCAAAATTAGATTTACATGTTAAATAAAATCATAACACTCTTACTGGTTAAAGTCTACACAGAAAACTAAACAAATTTCTTTTGGTCCTCACTCAAAAAATAGTAAGCTACATAAACTCCTTTCAGATATGAAGTGAAGTCCTGACATTGTCGTGGTGTATGTGAAGAGGTGCAGGTGGGAAATGTCCAGCAGTCTGCTTGGACATTACACTGCTAGAGTATTTCCCCATTCAGTCTCTCATACCTCCAGAAGTGCTCTCTTCACACACTGCTTCAGGCCACTGGACTGCTGCTGGGTGTCAGTGCAGAGCATAGCACACAAGGTGCAGAGCAGAGAGAACACAGCAGAACAGACAGCAGGATTTTGTGTATTTTGGGCTGCATGGTATAAAATCTGCTTTTTTAAAAATCTACAAGTAGGTGGGGCTCCAAGAAGAAAGGTTGGGGACCTCAAATAGCAGAAAGAGAAATCAATGGCAATGATTAAATGTATAGATAAATATGAAGAAAACACAGAATATGCAGAAAATAAGAGTATATGCTAAAATAACTGTACTGGTGAAGCAAAAATGGTGATAGTTGGTTAATGCCCCTAACCATAATTAAACCATCTGATCAGAGAATAGGCTCTGTGTCATTCCAATTGACAAATGCATCTTTCCACCTGAAAAGAAAAAGAAAAAAAAAAGGTATTTGGGGCTGATCTATGATCCTTTATTACTTAAAGCTGTAAAGTATGCAGGTAATTCAAACACACCTTAATTAACAGTAGTTAAAGTCCCAACATTTTATGAATGTTTTCAGGATGTGCAGACATCATTGTGCATGTGAGTGTTAAGTCCATGTGTTACCTTGTTCGGATACAGTGCTCTAGTGGAGGAATGAGATCAGTGTCAGCATCCTGACAGCTCGTGGCCAATTTGCCAACAGCTAAAAAGTACAATCAATGAACATTTTCAGTTTAGGCAAACTCACAATTGGTGCAACAAGAAAATAACTACACACTACATTCTTCTGAACAGTCATTCATTGAGGCAGTTGGATTAAGAGAAATATAACAATCAAAACATAAAAGGACATGTAGTAAGACTGTGGGACAAGTGATGCTACATACAGACAGTGAGACGGATCTCCTCCTGTTGATTGGCTAGTCCGTCATAATAGTACAAGTCAAATTCCAGGTCTTTCTCTGAATTGGTCAACAGCCCCCTCTGCAGGCCAAACAGCACAATGGAGTGGCTTTCACTGCACACCACCCAGATAGGGTAACGGGGAGTTTTCAGGTAGGCTCCTACCTTAGATAGGAAGCAGAATGCAAGACAGCAAAGTCTAGTCTGTTGGCATGTTAGGCAAAAATCATTTCAAATGTTTCAACTACTCCATTGTCATATTAACATTGGCAAATAACAGCCTTCTTAAGAACATTCCTTGCTGTGAATGTGGGCATATCTGTCTCGCGGATGGTGCAGATGTGCCCATAATTACAGTAAAGAATGCCGCCTGAGGCCTTGTGCCTTCACATGTGGTCTGTCAGAGGCAGGGCAAACAGAGAGTCAGCCAACAATGTCACTCACTTTGCAGATGTTGTAATGTTCAAACAAGGACAGCAGGCCAACATCACATTGGCTTTTGATTCCCTTGAGTAAAGTCATGATGCCATTGCCTGAGTCTAACTCCATGTCATTGTCAAAAACATTAGAAACTGCTCTGCCACAGAGCAACAAGTTGACCAGCTCCTGGTGAGCACAAAGAGAAAAAGGCAATGTCAGTATAACAATGTATTTCCTGAATACAGTACAATTTGTTTTGTATGTTCCACTAAGATTCATCTGCTGTGGTGCCATCATCAACATTCTCTTACGTTCTGCATGCGCTTGTGTTACGTGATCACAGTACATCTTTGATTTTCCCCACGACAATTATTTGTAGTTGTTGACTGAAGAGCTGTATGTACACTCAAGGCTCTGAAGCAAGAACTGTTCAGTTCTACCTGTCAACTGTCACAAAAGCAACAAGCTTGAAAAAAAAATTAATAGTTTGAGTTTCTTGTTTCAGCTCTTTGTCAGTGTAGTGGTTACTGTGCTGTTCAGGCTTGTTCACACCAGCAAGCAGCACTGAAATGATAAAATTATGTATATTAAAAAAATGTGTTCAAGAATCTTAGTGAGGTAGTGACTACTTGTTAAGCTAGTCAGTTGATGAGCTAACTGCTAGCATGCTAATCACCCAAGTATTTATTAATTTTTTTATTCACACAGTGAGGAGAAAAAAATTGCCAGTATCCACAGAGTCATCAGACCAAAGTACAACAAACAGGAATGCAGAAGGAAACCACCAGAGGTATGAGGCTGACAGCGCTCAAAATGTCATCAATGAGCATCTGAGAAAAATTGAGGCATTGGAGTCAAACCTTGGTAAAACAGAGGGACTCATCCGTCAACTGGAAGGAGAACTGAACCACCTGAGATCTACATGTTTGATCTTGCCCTGCAGCACGACCAGCCTACAGTTATCACATGAGCACCAAGTGCAGCAAATATCAGCCTTAAGCCCCACAGTCCAAAGAAGCAGACAGGACCACAGCAGTCCTGTCCTTGTAGGAAGTGGTGACACTGTTTTGCCCGCTCCTTCTTCAGCTTCCACGTTTGAGACAAAGCCAAAACGTGTTTCCCTGTACAATGAAATTCTTACTTTGTTGTGGGTTGGGCAGGAGGTAGCACGGTCAGGGACAGAAAGAGACTCAACAAGCTGGTTAAGAGAGCTGGTTCTGTCCTGGACTGTTTTCTGGATTCCATCGAGGAGGTGGTGGACAGAAGGATGCTGGTAAAACTAACATCCATCATGCATAACCCCACCCATCCCCTGCACCACACAGTGGTGGCTCTGAACAGTTCTTTTAGCACAAGACTGTTACATCCCCAGTGTAAGAAGGAGCATTACCGTAGGTCATTCCTCCCCACAGCCATCAGAC
>NW_018128000.1:528786-563708 GCF_001952655.1 Monopterus albus
CCCCCTCAGTGGTTAGGGCTAGGATAAGGTTTGTCAAATAAAAGTATGTATGTACATCATACCTATGTGTAGAAATGGCTATAAAGCTGGGCTTGATCTTGAACCACAGAAATACAGCTCAATCTCTGCACACCCACACATATTCACACCTACCTCATATGTTACATATGTAAGGAGGAAATGAAGGTGTCTGAGCAAAGATAATGACAATAAAACATTTACTAACTGTCATCAGAATATATACAAATTATCACTAAGTGAAACATCCCATTGAAGAACTCATTTCAGCAAGCTGCCTACACCACAGCACCCCCTACCCCTCACACAGATAATCTAGATTTCATGTGCAGCAGAAAACTATTCCCATCCAATTTAGCTTTTAAACTGAACAGTTCTTAAACCCGTGTCTCTAAAGGAAAGTAGGCATCATATACTGCAGTATAAGCATAAACTTTATTATCAAGTATTATCAAAAATACAAGGAATTTCACTAAAGCCCAAAGGGCCCCCGATGTGCACAGCAATATAAGAAGAGAATAAAACACAAACCACAAGTAAAAAAACAGAAGACAAAAATGTACACATTTACATATATACAAGTTAAAAAAGAGCTACGAAGTGTAGAATGTTTCTATGTATGTAGAATTTAATAAAATAATGTGTTTAAAAAAAATTGATAAGTCAAGTGACTGCATTTAAAAGTCAATAGGAACAACTCATGGCATTTAAAAGACAGTGACTTATAGTGAAGGCCTCAATACACACAATGTAAAATGGACAGAATACATCTGCACCGACTTGGTACTGCAAGAGTTCTGTAGAGTAGGTACTTTATTGATCCCACAGTGGGGAAATTTCTGTGTTACAGCAGCAATAGAGAACAACCAACATAACACCATAAGAACAAAACTACATAAAAACACAGAAAAGAACACAACGAGGACACAGCTGCTGTAACTTGCTACCACTCCATGCGGCGCATGCGTACGTAAGTAAGTAGTAACAAAAAACACTTAGTCTTAAAATAGACAGTTACATAAAGGCAACAAAGCATTAGAACCCATACACAAGGATTATAAAGGTAGGGTCATCAAAACATTACATTTTACACAGCACAATATAAGCAAATCAAAGGCACCTAAAAACAGGGCAGAGCAGCACTGGAGAGAATCAGGAACAGCAGTAGAGACTAAACAACTGGGAAATCAAGAACAATCGAATATTACTCTCACAATTAATCCCACAATGGGGGAGAGAAACCTGTGTTTCAGCCATAAGGATCTCTGAGCAAATACTTAAAAATACCTAAAGCAGGGCAATGTACAGTATTTGAGAGAGATCAGGAACAGTGATGCAGTGATGTATTGTACAGTCTGATGGCTGTGGGGAGGAATGACCTGCGGTAACGCTCCTTCTTACACTGGGGATGTAAGGGTCTTGTGCTAAAAGAAACATCCACTTAATGTAAAACATGAACAACAATCTGTGATAAAATAAAATATAGGTAAAAAACAAAAGGCAATTGTGGTTAATATCTTGTGCCAATTTACATTTCAAAAGCAACATATGAGCTTTTCCAACCAATCCTATTCACATACATTTTAATAAAAATGTGTTTATTGCTAAACCTTAAAAAAATTAAACTGGAGCCCCTCAAATATCTTGTAAGCAATCGAAGATCACTGGGGGTGCACAAGGAATTGTCTGCTATCCCAGTGTATGACATGTGCGTTTATTAATATATATAATTTATAATATGGTTAAAACTTTGGGGAAATACATGTAGGTTGATTAAATAAAGGCTATGGTATGTCACCAAAGAAAAAACGGGGTTTACTTCACATAATATTTAAACATTCTCCAAAACCACATTTGTTTGTGATTAAAATGAACAGCACGCCAACCAAAATCGGTTGTTGGTCCCGTATGTCATGCTTTAACTGAGGCTGAAATTCATAATTTTGATAGCTCTACGATTTGACCAGCAGAGGGCAGCAGTGCCCGCCTCCAGACTACCCTTCTCTGCCGAAGAAGACATCGACGTCGCACTGTAACGTACATACAGCGACCGGAAATAGCACGTGAGGGTGATTTACTCTACGTGGTAATAGAGTATAGTATTTTTAGTGACTGTTTTGATATACACAGCTCATCAAAATAGCTATCAAGCAGCGGAGAAGGAGGTACATCAGAAATGGGTGACTTTTCGTCGCTGGGGCTTTCAGACTGGTTGATTAAACAGTGTAAACAGCTGGGGATCAACAAACCAACTCCTGTCCAGGAAAACTGCATGCCAGCTATCCTAGAAGGTAATACTAAAACATATTCTCAAGCTTTTTACTTACCTGTAATGTAAATAGCCTGTCTCTATATGTAATGTAGATCTTCATTGAAACATCAGTCAATTCAGTGGTTAGTGCTTTTCAGCAAAGGTAACGTTACACAACCTGAAGAAACTAAAAACTCCAAAGTTAGAAATTCCTGTTGTTTTCCACACATATACTGTATTAAATGTGTCGGCCAGCTCTTGGGGGTCATTTGTTGGGGAAATTGAGAATGTCATGACAGGTGAAATCCTTTGAATTGACAGGGGATATACCAAGTACGCCATGGATCAGAGCAGGTGAATGAAGGTGTTGTGTATGTTTTCACACAGGTCGGGACTGTATGGGCTGTGCCAAGACTGGAAGTGGGAAGACAGCAGCGTTTGTGCTGCCAGTGGTGCAGAAACTGTCAGAGGACCCATATGGCATCTTCTGTCTGGTGCTCACTCCTACCAGGTCAGTACAGACTGCAGTAAGACACAGATGCACTTAACTTTCATGTGCAGAAAACACAAATGAAAATACTTTATATAAATGTACTTTAAAAGCAGCTAATGTTTCTTGTAAACTGCACTTCTTTCTTTGGTCGTTTTATGGATGGTTCTTTAAATGTTCATACAGTCATTTCACATCCAGATATTGATCCAGATCTCAGTGACACTACCTGATTAAATAAAGGTTATGGATATTTCGGAATTTAAATATATTTTGTGAACCTGATGTAATTGTTCTTTATCTTTTAAGAAGGCTTCGACACAAAGCATTTTCACATCTAATCCATTTGTTATTGATGAAGTTAACTAGGAAAACTCAGTTAAGATGAACAAGCTTGCGGCAAAACAGTTTGAAACCTTCTGCAGTGTCAGCTGGCAGTGTTTGGGCTCTGAATGTGATGTCATACAGGGAGCTGGCCTATCAGATCGCTGAGCAGTTTCGAGTCCTGGGGAAACCTCTGGGTCTGCAGGACTGCATCATTGTTGGTGGAATGGGTAAGTACATAAATCACTGCAGGCAGCTTTCTTTTCAGTTCATTCAGCAGCAACAGTGCAACCACAACAATATACATGTAGTATGTGCAGAGAGAATGTGCCAGTGTTCACTGTATGCCTCTCTTTGCCATTTGACTTTGGCACTTCTATTGTCAGGGTTTGTGATGTTGACGTTTGTTTTATACTTAAAGGTGCATTAACTAAGATTTCACACATTGTCTGCTAAATCAAATGAAGATGGGACAGGACATGGCATATCTCAGATATACTACCCCCGTCCATGAATTCATGTGATTTTTAATTTGGGAGTAACTCAAGCTTTGTGTAGTGTTTGTGCCACATTAACTGTAACCAGGGGGTTCTACTAGACTGACCCATTTACTCGTTAGTAACTAATGCTGCCTTCGGGCTGCAGGCTGCATTTTGTGCAGTTTGTCACAACCTGGCATTTGTAACGGTGTGATGGGAGCAGGAGTGGCTTATGGTGTTTTTTTTGAGATGGAGAGAGTGAAAGCTCAGATGTGGTGTTCTTCCTTCTCGATACTTTAGCATCTAAAGCTAGTGTGTTTGCTCTGGTAACATTAGTGACCTGGCATGGTCATGATTTTTTTTTTTTTTTTTTAAGTGAATTCATGTGATTTCTAATTAGGGAGTAACTCAAGCTTTGTGTAGTGTTTGTGCCACATTAACTGTAACCAGGGGGTTCTACTAGACTGACCCATTTACTCGTTAGTAACTAATGCTGCCTTCGGGCTGCAGGCTGCATTTTGTGCAGTTTGTCACAACCTGGCATTTGTAACGGTGTGATGGGAGCAGGAGTGGCTTATGGTGTCAGTATGTTTTGAGTTTCACTAGGCCCTCTAGTCTAAAAGGAAATGACCTACAGTAGCTTTAAACCTATCAAGGAACAGCAGCAGACGTTGCATAGTTTAAAACTGTAGAACCTGATTTTAAAGTCTTCAGATGAACATGATCCAGTGTAAGTGGTACGACTACAGCAGAAGCTAGTAGCTGCCATTTAAACTATTAGTAATGTTTATTTTGTGTGTTGCCTCTCATGTGTACTGACCTCGTCTCTGCTGTGTTACTGACAGACATGGTGAGCCAGGCCTTGGAGCTGACCAACCAGCCACACGTGGTCGTTGCCACACCGGGTCGACTGGCTGATCACATTCGCAGCTCCAACACCTTCAGCATGAGCAAGATCCAGTTCCTGGTGATTTCAACTTTCGGTTCTATATCCTGGGTTTATATGGCTGTGGAATTAGTATTTGAAAGTGTCTTTTTAACAATAAAATTTAAAATAGGATTTAAAATAAATGGGGAATGATAGAAATTAAATATTTATATTAGAAGAAACTTGTCCAGGGATTGTAATTGTTACCGTTCATGTGTTAAAGTTATGAATTTTACATTTGAGAATTTTTTTCACAGTTTGTGATAATGTTTTTGTGTCCGTCAGATTTTGGATGAGGCTGACCGACTCCTGGAGCAGGGCTGTACTGACTTCACCAAAGACCTGGAGGTGATTCTGGGGATTCTACCGCCTAAACGACAGACACTGCTGTTCAGCGCCACACTCACTGACACGCTTCAGGAGCTGAAGAACATCGCCATGAACAAACCTTTCTTCTGGGAGAGCACGTCGGAGTGAGTTACCTGTGGTAGGGAGAAGGCTGAGAGACCATCCTGGTGTAAATTTCAAACTGATGGCTTAACTGGGGATTGCAGCTGTCAAACTGTGTGTGCAGAGGAGACTAATATCGGCCTATGTTATTGGCCTGTATGCTAAAGGAATATCAGTTTCAGCAGAGTGAGAGTAAATCTACCATACAACAGGATAGCACTAGAGTCTTTCAGAAACAAGAGACATCTTCTAAACTAAATGATAAATGTTAACAGTATAGTTTTGTAAAACAAAAGGTAGAACAGGGTTTTTTGCCTTTGTAGTTAATGTTGAACCTTCAACCTGACTGAGCTGCACTGTGATGGGGGCACGCACATTTATTCATTCGTTATTTGGTTTTACTTCTGTATAATGAGCTTATGTAGCTGAGATCATCTTGGTTTATGTTGTGAAGTCAAGCTGGTGAACTGAGCAGTTTGTATGTGGCTGAATATGGCCACAGCATAAAGATGTTTTTTTTTTTTTTTTTTTTTTTTTAAACTGCTGTGCAGATTTCCACTTTATGTGCACACTGGAATATACAAGTCATCCCGATTTGGTCCTTACTATGAGTGAGAAAGCATTTAATTATCCTCATACCTTTGCTCAGTCTGGGCCTGAATGTACAGCAGCTTCAGGATTCTGTACTGTGACCACAGTGCTTGAACCTCTGAGAAAACAATTCATGTACATAGAAGAATGAATTGTCATATTGTTAACAGAACACGAACAGTGGAGGAGCTAGACCAGAGGTATATCCTCACCCCTGAGAAGGTGAAGGACGCCTACCTGGTCCACCTGATCCAGACATTCACTGATGAGCACGATGACTGGTCCATCATCATCTTCACTAACACATGCAAGTAAGAAGTCCTGAAGTGATTCAGAGGTCATATATGTTGTGCATCTTTACAGTCTAGACGGGGGGCGGCTCTAGAAAATATTGGTCAGGGTGACAGAATCAGAGAGAGGTGGCACATTTCAAATGTGTAAAAAGCAAATTAAGCCTCTAATCCTGTGAAATAATAAACCATATATTATTAAGAATCACAGTTTATTCTTTGTAAAAATGAGAAACCGAGTGCCTCCTTATTTACTCCCAGACAAACATCACTGCTGCACAGTGGTTCCCTCCACAGAGGAGAATCATGCCCAGTACTCCACAACAACACAGAGAAATGAATGCAAACATCAAGTTGCATGCATAAAACTAATGTGATCAGTTTCAATTAGAAAGAAATTGTTTAATAGGTGAATAGAAACTTGGCCAAAAAGGAAAAAAAAAAAAAAAAAGTTTTTGAATTTTTAATCTTTGATCCTTTTTTTTCTTTCCTCACAGGAACTGCCAAATTCTTACCATGATGCTGCGGGAATTTAACTTTCCAACGATCTCTCTGCACTCCATGATGAAACAGGTGAGAGTAGCGCAGTTTACAAACTTATCACAGCTCGAAACTGTGGCAGGCACTGATCACTGAGGAAAAACATCAGTAAGTAAATTTCTGAGGGATGTTTCTTTGGGTTATGAGGAAGAATCCACCGTGTTGAAGGAATAACAGTAGAAAAATATCTTAATCTGTTTAAATGCAAATTTAGGTTTTGTCATAGAAAGAATCTGACTTTGCTGTGTGAAGAGAAAGGTGAGCCTTCCTCAACAAGCATGTGTTGAATGTGGAAATCATATTTATCCCATTAAAGGGACAAAGGCAGAAACGGAAGAGGCTATGTGATAATAGAGAAACTGTCACTTGTGAGGGATTAAAGTGGATTAAACCAGATGAACAGACCCACAGAATAAACTCTGTCTCCTCCAGAAACAACGATTTGCAAACCTTGCCAAGTTCAAGGCCAGTGTCTACAAAATCCTGATTGCAACAGACGTAGCTGCCAGGTAAGAGGGCTCCACAGAGCGTCCCCATTTTTTGCATATTTAAAAATCTGTTCTTCCCAAAGTAGCCACAGTGTTTTAGATTGAGTGTTCATACAGGCATCTGTAGATTACAGGCTGTGATCACGTTACTCTAACATGGTCTTTTCTGACTCACAGGGGTTTGGATATTCCAACTGTCCAGGTCGTCATCAACCACAACACCCCCGGCCTTCCCAAGATCTACATCCACAGAGTCGGACGAACAGCAAGAGCAGGTACTGTCAACTTGGAACAGGTTTTTAGTAAATGTTCCTGTTTTCCTGCAGCAGCTCATATGTGACACCTTCTTTCATAGGAAGGAACGGCGTGTCCATCACACTGGTGACGCAGTACGACATCCACCTAGTCCACTCCATTGAAGAACAGATTAGTAAGTCTTTTGGTTCTAAAGGCTGCAGGGTTTGCAGGAATAATTCCATTTCCTTCATGTTTTTTTTGGTTTAATAGACTCTGATCCAACATGAGGGCTGTCAGCTGTGAATTTTGGTGGAACATCTGGTTTATTTTAAATGAAGATAGCGGCAATCAGATTAGAATGGCAGCCGCACAGCCTAGAAATGACCTGATGGATAGACTGTTTGTTGTTAATGGCTATGGCTAGGAGAGCATACATGACCATGGCAACGTATGAGGAAACTGAAAAAGCAGGAAGTCCTAAAACATCTCCAGCTGACCACAAACTGGTCTAATGTGTTTGTACAGAGACGAAGCTAAAGGAATATCCCGTGGAGGAGAAAGAAGTGCTGAAGATCCTCACGCAGGTCAACGTGACCAGACGGGAGTGGGAAATAGTATGGATTTTTCTTTTCTTAATATTCAGTCTTTATTTTACCACTTACTGGTTTAGTACAGTGAGAATTTGTTAAAAATGTTGGTGTAGGGGAGAGTACTGATGGATCAGCCCTAAATTTTGAACATTCCTCATTATCACCAACAGTAACTCAATTTTCTAGTATTTACATTTTTCAAATTGTGATCAGACTGTGTAAATGATGAAGTGTTTTTTGGTCATCTGTCATGTAGAAACTTGAGTCAACAGACCTTGATGAGAAGAAGGAGATCAATAAGAGGAAACAACTGATTCTGGAGGGGAAGGCAAGTACACTTGTCTGCTGTTCATTTACGTCTGGTTTTGGCACATCTTAAGTCAAATTTAACGTGTAAATGCTCAAGATGAAGCAACAAAATATCAGGTTCTTCTCTACAGGTCCTGTGTTTCTGTGCATTAAATAACTGTATATTCATACTAAGGTTAATTTCAAGAATATAACTTGGTGTTAACTGCGGGGCTACCTAGAAAGTCTCACCAGTGCACAGTACATCATATGAAATTTGTCTCTGGGCAACCTTGTGAAAAGATTCTAAAGCTACATTAATAATGAATACATATTTACTAGGGTTTAAATTGAGTATTTGGAAATAAACATATGCTTATGAACTCGGCCCCTTTAACATGACTTGATCCAACTTTTGTTCTGGTGGTGCCAATGTGCTCAGGGTTGCTGGAATATACATATGTATGGAAGTAAATCCAAACATTTTTGCAGGGTTCCCGTTTGAGACCAACTATGCTAACAGTCAAACCAATTTCTGATCAAACCTCTGTTCCAGGATCCAGACCTGGAGGCCAAGAGGAAAGCTGAGCTTGAGAAGATCAGAAGCCAGAAGAAGAAATTCAAACAAAGAATCCAGGAGAGCATCCAGAGACAGAAACATGGACAGCTGAAAAAAAAACTGATGAAGAGAAAGCAGAACAAAACGAAACAGGCAAAGGTGTGAAAACCTCTACTTGTATACATACATGTTTTGGTGCAATATGTTTTATATTTGTCAGCATCTGGAAATAAACTTCAAACAAAACCTACTCAATTGGACTTTATTGATTCAGTTTAATAAGATGATGTAATGAAACGTCACTACAAATAAGATTGTTTCAAATAGGTATTTACATCACATTGAGATCTCCAGTCCAATTTGATCTCTGCATGATTGGATGCAAATGGTTAATCTACAACTGAATCACCTCAGTGATTACTGCGCATGTTGCAGTTCACTGTGGCTCAGGAGATGGGGAAAAACACCAAAGCAATAAAATTCCGACAGCGGGTTTTTAAAGCTACAACATGTTAGGAGTTCAGCGGTACGGATCGATATGTGAAATGAATCGCACAAATGAAAAGTTGTCAAAAAAAACCCCAGCTACTTTCAAGTTAGACATGTCTATTCGCAACATGATTGTCATACCTGCTGGGATGAGAAGCAGGTGAGAAACAACACTGGAATACATTCTGTGTTGAGAAAGTTTTTTCTGGAAGAGTTACAAAACTACAATCCCGCGGACAGTTTGAAGAGATACAAAACTCTAATGAACAACATTTCATTCCATTTGTCAGCAAACTGCTACAAAATTCTTTAGTAAAATCACACAAAATGGCTAAATAACACCCAATTTAACAGAATAACACAACGCATAAAGCAGAAAATCACCTGACAAAAGCATAGTCTGGATCAGCTTGAGGTTCTGGTTCATACAGCTGTCCAGGAAGGGAAATCAGGAACTCTACATAGTGCAGGCAAAACAGTTTTGCACAAATCAAAGTCCACAGAAGGAAAAAGAAATTCTACCAGTCTGTGTCTACTGCACAGAGAAGGAAGGTGGCTTCGCCCCCCCAGCAGCCCATCCTTTACACAACCCAGCAGCTGAACTTCTTGACCTCATCATTACCTGGCCTGATATTAAATAAAAAAAAAAAGTCCTTTCCTCTGGGTTCCTTGAGCCCTGTGGTGTCCGGAGGGTTTAAATGCTGGTAGTTTGATTTTCTACATTCATACTTGTGCTGCAGCTGTTTGTGAAGATGATTGGTTATAGGCACTGATTCAGGGTTCTCACTTCTGTTTCATTTATCACCTTGCCATCATCTTATCCATACTGATGGTCCTTTAACTGTCTGTGACTGGAGTAGGTTCATTTTAAACTATACAAAGAATCCTTTCAGATTAAGATGAATTTTAAAACAAGGTGTATTTGAAGGTTCTGACAGATTTTCTTTTTAAAACCTGATTATCTGTAAATCAGAACATTTGGGTCACTGCTGACATACGTTTAACACTGTGGGGCTTGGTAAATCGGCCACCAGCAGGCGAACATTAACAAAATCAAACTGCTGTGTGAAATGACACTTGATCAAATTTGTGGTACTGAAGGTAGTCAAGCCATGTTTCCCTCTAACATTTCAACCCTGTCCATGACCTGAACTTGTTTTCCAGATGGGGAAACCCTCTAACCCCTCTCTTCCTCTGCCACCTTCCTTTTCTACTAGTTACCTGTGGTGGATTGATTAGTTTCACCTTGAGCAGGGATTTGTGTCATGAGTGTAGACAGTCCACAGTCCCCTGAGGAGTCACTCAATGCAAAGCATTCAAGCATTTGCCAAACTGAAGTGTGCACAGAGTGTTTAAAAAAAAAAAAAAAGCAGTCAGGCCATAAAGCACAGCAGGACATCATGACCCCAGTTTTCAGAAGATTAAAATAAAGAAAAGCCTTCGCTGAAACATCAAATGACACCGAGTTCAATATTCAGTGCTGGTTGTGTTTGATTGTTTCAATGACTTTTTTGCAATTTTGTGCTCCATTATAAGAAAGGTACTTCTGAGAAAAAAAACTCCCATGATGTTTGTGGTATCAGTGGGATTCGTGCCTTGAGAAAAGTCTGAAATCCCTGTGCCCCTCCACCACTGACGTGCGGTCAAAACCACCCCATTAAACCCCTAGTGAACTATTCAGTGGTTCTCGAGGCAAATAAAAAGGTATTTCAATTCAAGGCTCTTTAATATTAGACTTCAGCACAGAAACCATGTTTTTGTTTCCTCTCCGAGTGGTTGTGTTGCTGCTTCCTGCCGAGGTACAGCAGATGTCTTTTGTTGCTACTCTCCTCCCGTGATAAACCTAATTTTAAGTAGTCTGGGATATCATACAGATTACGTAACTAACCAACTTTTAGCATAGGGATTTTGTGTTGCCTCTTCGAAGGCTTTCTGTGACCATCCAGGTTTGGAGAACGAGTTCTTCAAACTGAGCTGGGAAGCTTGGGTCCTCATCTGAAGACATCTATAGAAGCATTAAGAGCTTTCCTTTCTTTCCTGGAGGCTGTGGGGTGAAGGGGATCAGTTGGCTTATTTGGATACCCCTGAGATGCCACTGAGATCTCTGCTGCTTCCCTCTGCAGCTGGACCACACACACTGCACTCTTCTTGACTCTTCTCCTTCACTTTGCATGGGCACTGGTCCCTGCCTCTCGCTTGGTCACACGGCCTCTCTTGCCATGTCCCTGCCTGTCTGTTTGAGCCTTCTTCTTCGTCTTCTCACTTATTTCTCGCGCTGGTCATCGATTTGGTTTCGCTATCCCGTCGCTTTCACTCGGTGGTGCTTCGGTTGTAGCAGAGGAAAACAGGTATCCATTTTGTCTTTTTATTATTTCCCAGTTAAAAAGCTGATGAACTAAGCTCAGATCAAGCCTAGCTCCGTTCTTCAAGCATCCTGCAAAACAGAAAACCAGTTGTTTTTAGTTTCTGTCAAACAGCTGGGAGAAGCCTGCCCGTCTAACTGATGATTATCACCAGTGTCCGTGTCAAACTGAATGTCACTCTGCCAAACTCTTTAAAGCTACTCCTGGAAGCTTCAGGCCTTGGCATTTATGTGCTTACACTTTAGTACTGTGACAGTCCGGTCACTCCGCCATGCTGGTATGCACGTTCACCCTGGTAGGTTGAGTCCTGGGACAAAGCCACATCGATTTGGGACTTGAACTCGTCACCCAGGTAGCTGTCCTGGAGAACAAAAAGGACAAAGTACATTACACCCAAACACATTATCTTTTACTGTTCTATCTTTATTATCCTAGTCAACCTTTTAAATCTGAAAACTAACATCTTTTCTCACAGTGTAAAGTATATGAAGCACCTCACAAACAGTACCATATAGTTCATACCAGAATGCCAGCAGCACCTATAGTAGGGATCAGTTAGAGTCAATGAGCTCATTAAAAAAATACAGGAAATATGCAACAAAGTTTTTTACAGTATGCATACTGCAGGTACACCTGGCATCCTCTTATTGATCTTGTGCTATAAGATCTTGTCACACCTCTAGTAATAGTGATGCCTTACCTGGGAAAGCTCTGGCTGGGAGAGGCCAGGCTGGCTCATCTGAGAGGGTTGGCTCATTGAGATGTAGCCCTGCGTCAATGGCCCCTGGGAGAAGGACTGGGAGGCCCCATCCTGGCTAACCTGACTGTTTGGTCCATTACCCTGACTGGCACCTTGGTTTCCTGAGCCACGTACCCTCTGGCGCCCGCCACGGCCAGGCTTACCCTTCATGGCTCCACGACCTTAAAGAAAAGAAAACAAACAAACAAAAAAAGATCAGAACCACAGTGGAAACAAACATGATCAACCATCACTCCCAACATCATAACAAGGTTCCAGTAACTTGACCGGTGAAATATCAGCTCTTTTTATCCATAATTCACAGGACAGGGGTTCTCAAACTTAATATTCAAAAGGTCCAAATCTGATTTCTATTCAACATCAAAGGTCCAGAACAATTAGTGATAAACAAATGACTTTTATTGAACTTACTTATAACTTACAAGCGACTTACACTCACCAGCCACTTTATTAGGTACACCTGTGCAGCCATATGCAAGTCAATGCAATACGTCTACCATAACATCTGTGTTTATGAAGCTCAAAACAATTGTACAGGTGTGCCTAATAAAAGTGGCCAGTGAGTGTACATTCACGTTTAAGGCAGTCTGAGACAAAATACATTCAAGCCTAGTGGGGAAAGAACGCCACGGTTTGACTTTCTGAAGCTTCAGTAGTGGTTCTCTCTTGCCATGTTACAGATCTCACAAACAACTTGTTTGATGATTCAGAAAGATTTTAACTGTCGAAGTTTTGCTGTCCTCACCTCTGTATTCTCAGTCTCTGTGCAAATCAAATACAAAGGCCTTATGCTGGACTGGGGCAAAATGAATGCATATTTCTCTGACCGCTCAGTTTTCTTGGTCAACTTTTCTTTTCTTTGCACATTTGGATAGTCACCACATTGGTGACATAATGTACACTAAAAGAAGATGCTGAAGTCTCACTTTCTCATGCCGAAAGACAGAATGTGAGCTCTTGTTAGCTAACTCGGTTGCCTGTTTGCCGACCCTTGAGCTCTGTCACTTGATGACCTTAAACGTCACACACTCACTGGCTGTCAACACTGCCATGACAATGATGCCAAAAAGGGAAACAAGTCATAGAACAAAGAAGTAACATACTGAAGAACTAATCCAAGCTCGGGACACTGCTGGTTATCAGCTGTCAAAACTCCATACCTTGACACACCTTACATTATGGGGTATTTTCCTGTAATGTAATTGGATTACATACTCCCTCTGGACCAAAACTGACAAACTGGATTCAAGTTCGCTAACTTTCACTTTATGTAACTATCTCAGCGCTGTACTGTACCTGCGGCTGGCCCATTGGTCTGAGCCAGGTAGCTGGGTGGAGGCATTGGTGGCATCACCAGGTTGAATGGTATGGGGATATTCATAGCAGCCATGTGAGCAGGACCTGCCCCAATCATCCCGATCTGGTCATGAGTTTGAAAGTACATGTTCCTGCTGAAAGAGAACATGCAGGACAAGGTTCGTGCCAGTTTTTAATTAAAACACCACCAAGCAAGCTTAATGTTGCTGGACAGTAAATGCTGCCTGTTGATAAGAAAAGGTCATGCCATTACATCATAAATAAACAAAAATAAATACCTGCATTGCTGCGGTCATAGGCAGAGCCAGGGATGAGGGCCTCACGAGCATCGTACATCACTGTGCTCATGAAACGTCCCCCCTAAAATAAACACCAGTCATTAGAAAGATTTGGATTTTGGGATTTAACCAACAGTCTCATTTATCCAATATCCCTAAACCCCAAAGAGTTTCAATTTAGTATCAGAGGACTTTAAAAAACTGCCATTATGTTGTATGCATCTCCAAAGCACTTTGTTCCACTCACAGGGTTGATGGTGTTGACCAGCTTGCGGGGCTTGCTGAACTGCATGAGGCTCTCCCTCAGGTTGTTAAGGGGCCCTTCCACCAGGACCTTCTGCTCCTTGTAGTTGTTAAGCAGGTTGTTCCACAGGGGTTGTTTAGAGAGGGCCTTAGGGTTCCCCACAATGATCACACCATACCTTCATACACAACACACAGAGGACTGCTGATCAGTATGGAAATAACAGTATGTGTAGAATTTTTCCTGATAATTACATCTTTCAAATTAATCTGGCTCAAGTTTGTGCATAAAGAAATTCCAGTAGTCTCATGAACTAATACATATAATTAGGGAGATGGGCATTTTAATATAAATTGTCATCACTGTTAAAGAGTGGATTCAATGTGTGTTCACACTGCAACAAGTCAAAGTATTCAACAGTTGAACTATGTGAATTTCATTATTCCTAATCTGGTTCTACGTGGAATTCAAAACAACTCAGAATAAACCAATGAGCTGGCTGTGTGCTGTGCCGAATTTCTTCAACAGTCCTGAGGTTTTTTTTTTACCTGGCTCTGGTCAGCGCCACATTGAGACGACGAGGATCATTTAAGAAGCCGATGCCCTGATGCTCATTCGCACGGACACAAGACAGGATGATGAAGTCCTTCTCTCTGCCCTGGAAGGCATCCACACTGGCAATTTCCACTTGCTACAGTTGGATACAACACAAGAGGAGATTGCATTGTAAGAACAAAAAGATTTTTGCCCAAAACTGCACAGAAAGGGACTTAACTAATGAGAACATGTCAATGTGAATTTAATTGTACTTTCAGGTCTTGTCTGAGACGTCTTTAGAAAGTTGCCTTTGCCAAAGACACATAAGCCCAAACCGCTCTGCTCAGTTAACATTATTTTGAATATACAAATAATTTAATTATCTTAGAAATAATGTTAGCTAAAGTTAAGCCTCATCTCTCAGGTGGTACCTGATAAAGTTTGGTGTGCAGGGAGCCACTGAACTGCATGTACTGGACCAGGTAGGAGCGCTGACCCTCGTATGGGGTGATGATACCGATCTGGTCGGGTTTGGCTCCAGCCTTCAGCAGCCTGGTGGTGATCTTCTCTACGTTGGAAGCCTCCGTCCTTAACACATCAGCATCCGTTAAATAAAGAACTGCTCAGTTCTGGGAAAAAGTCTGAAGTTAATGGCTAAACACATCTAGGGTGCATCAACTTTGCAACCCCTGCAAACTAAGGATAAGAATAACTACCCTTGTGAAAGCTGCAAACAGATAAACACCAATTAGTGATGTGGACGCAACCTTTACTGCATTGCTGAGGTTGAAGAAAAATCTACTTAAAAAAAAAAAAAAACTTGTCTGATTGAAGTCTAGTCTCCCTTAACAAGGTCCATTTATAAAAATATACTGATTATTTTTAAGAAACTGTACTTTGTTTATTGTGACTGACAGAGGGAAGGATTCCTTCATAATTAGGTATGCCCTGCACTATCTGAGCTTGTCATACTGGTTTTGATGTGAAGGCTGTGGGTGAGCACTTACAAGTGTGGCTTCGGTTAGACCTTTCCCTGCTGTTGTATTCAATGCACTTTGTATAAAATGAATAAATACAGATCTCTGAGTTAAATTACACCAAAAAAAATCCAAAGAAATGTGTGATGTTACCTGTTGAGATAGGAGGTTCCAGAACTGGCAATCTCCTCCTGGCCCTGAGTCACATAGAAGAACATGGGCTTGTCCAGCTGTGGCCATTGGAAGTCAAAGCCTTTCTTGATGCGGTCAGCTAGTGGAGAACAAGGATGTTCTTTGAGAATTTATACATCATTTTACCTGCTACCGTTGTAGCCACAGTGGAAACTAATTTCCCCTCCATTAAACAAGACAATGACATGCTGAATTTTTACATACCTGCAGTGACGCCATTCTGCAGGGAGCCCTCATAGAAGATGTTGGAGGGGAAGGCACTGAGAGCCGGGTGCATGCGATACTGGACCTGCAGGCGGATTGGCCGGATCCCCAAAACTACCAAGCGTTCAAACAGGGACTGGGACAAGCCTGCCTTGGCCGCTTTCTTACACATCACCACAGGACCTAATTGGCAGTGGTCACCCACCAGAATGAGCTGTGGGAAGGAGGATGAGTCACACAAGTGTGAAAAGTGAGTTAATGTACAATACCTGCAGAACAGGAAAAGCTTTTATTTCTGAATGTTCATAACAAATCAGTGTGTTCTGTCTAAAAAGACATTATCCATATTGTTAAGTTGTATGATTTCAATAAAAATTGAAATCAAAATTTTGAATAATGCTGACAGTAGCAATTACACATGTTCCTACAACACCCATTTCTTATTGTTTTCTTATTGTCATGACATTATTACCAGCTTTTGCTGCAAGACCCTGATTTCAACAAAAAACATTTAAATTCCTTCAGTGCTGAAAGGTTTTTCGCTCACTGCTAGAGTGAAATAATGATACAAAATAAAACATGAGCAAATGTGGGGTCATGGTAGTGTGGTAAACATTTCCTGCTCTTAAAAGCTACAAAGTTAAGCTACATACAGTACTGAACTAAAGTCTAAGGACATGCACACATATCTGCACCTGTACTGTCACATTACAGACAGAGGCGATCAGTCAAAGATACTTTCATATTTGAATAACACAACTGTGTTTAAACATTACAGTGTAACATCGTGCGCTGTCTTGGCCAAACACTGTGTGTACCTGCTTGGCTCCTAACACCACAGGCACCATACACTCAGGCTCAGTGGCCTGGGTGCTCTCATCAATTAGGATGGACCGAAACTGCATCTTGGCCAGACGAGGGTCACCAGCCCCAACACAGGTGCTGCAGATCACATCAGCATTCTGGACAACACAGAGAAAGATAAGTTTCTATCCTCAAACAAAAACAGGAGTCAGGATACAACAGTGAAGCACAACAAAGCAGTACACACAAAAATTACCACAAGCGTCCTTGATATCATAATCCTCAGTATGGAGGTGATCAAAGCTCTTGGTTACACAGAATAATGAGCACAGTCAGAAAGGGTTTGGACTCTTTGGCTAAAACACTGTTAAGCTACCAAAACCTAAAGAGCTATAGCCTTTGTATACTGACTGCTCCCAGCTGCAGCAATAGGAAACCATTAATAGTGTAAACACTTCAGTTTCAAACCTGAGCCAACTTAGTCTTTGAGATCCTCCTTACCATAAGCAGCTCCCTCTCAGCTGTGCGTTTCAGAGCCCTGTAGCGCTTCTCATCAGCAGATGACAGTTCACCAGTCTCATCCTTCAGCTGCTGTAGTTTCTGAAGCTCTGGCATACTAGGGAGACAACAGCACACCAGGCTGACTACAGACAACCCTGACTAAATTCACATTGGGAGTTCTACACAAAAATGAATCTAATGATTCTGTTTAAAATACATCAATCCTATGGTGGCAGCAGCCTAAAGTTTAGAGCAATTTACTTGCTTCAGCAACATTTCAGGTTCATGCAAACCAGGGCTCAATATTCACAACCTCCAAATTAAATTTGAATGAGTCAGTGTTTCAGGAGGTTCAGTTGCAATTGCTGGTACAGACATTCGATACCTGTCATGCCTGAAGGTCTAAACTCTAATTAGATTTTATTCTGTTTGAGCACCTCTCCTCTAGGTGAGCATTAAAGTACATACAAATTTACAAATAGATAGAATATTAAACTGCAAAGCCAAAGGACATGCTTAGGGCTCACCTGAACCTGACTTTAGATTCTGTTTATAAATGTGTGCCTGCCCTTAGTGCCAGGAATCATAAAAACTGGTGCCACATTTTAAGAATGAGTATGGGAACCTGGTGAATTTTTAGATCAAAGCGACATAAGTTGTTCTGGCCACTGAGGGTGAGAGTGTAATGTCACCACCCAGCCACTAGACGGCTTCTTTGTTTCCAAGTTTATCCTAGTGTTTATGTTCTTAGAGCAAGAAAAACTGTTTGCCATGTTAAGAGAATTCATGTCGCTAGAGAGTGAGAAACTCACGCTATCTTCAGTTGTATATCGTTGAAAGAGCATCGTCTGTAAGTACATACGTTTATACTGCTTGACAATGTGCTTTATGTTTGATTGTAGTAACAGGGAAGTTAATTGCTGTAGAGCTAATTATATTTTGTTTTCTTATTTTGTAGTTTTACCACTCATACATATCAATTCCTGGCACACTGTGCACCGAATGAGAAGGAATAAAAAAACCATTTAGTGCAATACGTGTGTGGATGGGTTATCTGTCTGCCTAGCAAAGAATTCTTCAGAACGCTCCCAAGCGAGGGCAGAACATAAGTAATAAAATAAGCCATTCAATTGCCTCTGCTCTATTCATATTTGACCTCCTAGTTACACAACTGGCTTATGCACCTTTGGTCAAGTGTTGGTAGGAGAGTTTGTTTCCCCACATGCCACTGACCTGTCCATGTTGCTGATCTGGTTGTGCAGAGCCAGAAAAGACACTGGTGACTCGATGGCCTCCCGGCTCTTGGCACACAGCCTGACAACCTTCAGCCCAGTTTTGTCAATCTTCTCAGTCAACTGGTCCACAGCAATGTTACTGGGAGCGCACACCAGAACTGGTCTGTAGGACGTACAAATATCCATCATAGAAAGAATTTGGACCAATTGGCAAAACACAATTGCCGGAGTAGCAAACAATGTAACATTATAGGTTGGTGTCTTACCCGTTGCCCTGTCGGGACAGGTGGTAAACAATGGTGGCAGAGGTGACGGTCTTCCCAGTGCCTGGGGGACCCTGAATCAGACTGAGAGGTCTCTGTAGCACCGTCTTCACAGCATACACCTGAAAATACAAGAAAGATGTCTAAGTGAATTGTTGCAAATACAGATGCTAAACCTTCCTTTAAGCACCTTAATTAACTGATGTGAAATCTAAATCACACATTAAAGCCAAAACAGATAATGTTTTGCCTGCTTAAATAAAGGTTTGCCCTCCTTAACCAAAGTCACAAGCTTCCACTGTTACCAATACAATGATGTATATGATGAATCACAGTAAATGAGACAACTTGTATTTTATCTGATAGTAATGTCCTGAAGAGACAGGAAGAAAATCTGTGGCAGAGTGACAGCAGTCACTGAGACTGAGTGCTCAGTGAGGTCCAACCTGTGAATGATTTAGGTCAGGCAGGCCCTGGGCAGTGAAACGCTTTGGCAACTGGCACTTTATGGTGGCATCATCCACCTCGTGCCCCAGCAGTTTGTGGTAAATGTAGCCAGACACTGAGGTCTCATCCACAGCAAACGTCTTCAGGGCGCTCTGCATCCTGCAGGAACACATACACAAATGTCAGTCATTATCACACTTTTGCATCACCAGGAAATTGTCTTTGCCAAAAATAGAGAATTTGCATTGACATCTTTGCTTTGCAAATGCCATACGTGCATTTACACAAAAATTATCTCCTATGAACGGTTTGCCAAAGGAAAAAAATGAAAAGGTCATATTCCTCCTGTAGTGTGGAGAGGTTGGTGACTTAAAGAGCAGTAAAATGACATGTTCACATCACGTTTAGAATTTAAGGGTTTAAAATTTCAACCTACCTGTCAAAAGAAGTGGACTTCCACACAAAGTCCACCTGGAAGTTGTGGGGGATTTCCACAGGTGCTCCAACACTGCTACGCAGCTCAATGGCAATTTCATCCCCATAGTCTTAAAATACAGGTTAAAGAAGTCCAACATTATCATTATAGTGTTTCCCTTATATACATTTTGCAGTGGCAGCCCACCACTGAAATTATTGCAGTCACTGCTTCAGAATTTTTATGAAATATCATGCATAGGGTTTTTAATTTGAAATGATGGATACAGGAAGTGGAGACACATAGCAGTTTATAGTTTGATTGTACACTCTCTGGGATTAGTGCCAGTGTAATGAGTCACATTTGAAGACACTGTAAAGCAGTGAATGGCCAGTTGTTACCAGTGCAAAGGATACTATCAGGAACTTTGATGACATGGCCAATGCCTTTCCACAACGGAGCCAGGTCTCCCTTATACCGAAGACAGATCTCGTCACCTTGCATCAGCCTCATATCTGGGATTGACAAAAGGACACAAGTTAGAAACCCTTCTACACTCAAAATAACTAAGAAATAAACAAAGGAGGATGGGCAATGTTCATGATGAACTAAATGATACACAACCATGCACCTATACAACCCCACTACAAACAGAGGCAAGAGCAAAACCAAGCGCACGTGGCACCAAAAGTTGCAGGGTTGGGGGAGGTTGCGTGCAATTCTCAGGACCGAAGGGGGATGGGTGGGGGCTTCACATGCACCACAAAACCACTTGGAGGAAGTAAAAGTCAGAATTACCACCTGAATCCGTCTTGGGCAGTGTGAAATAGGCAATCCGCTTTTTATTCAGCCCCAGGTCCCACCTGACTGTTATATTGTCTTGGGTCTGTAAAAGGAAATAAAAAAAATATATATCAACAAAGATTAACTGGCAAAAGGTATAATATCACATCCCTGTAACATTATCCCTTACACTGTAGAGGTGCAATAAAAACCAAACAAAAATTCAGTGTGGTCTAGATCACACCTGTAGTGGGAAAAACACATCATCACGTGCATCCTCTTTAACCATCCAGTGTGATCAAGCACAAGAATATAATAATCTTTAATGTAAATGTAACATTATGAACAGGATTAATGGATGTTTGAAGAGAGCTCCTATGTCACCTAAAACTCGATCCACATGTAAAGTAGATGACCGTGAACATTCAAGGCTGAAAAATGCCAGAGTCTCCAGCTTTGAAATTTTGCTCAATTACCTGGGACTCCTTAAGCTTCTTGTCGTAGTCAGCCTCCAGTTTGACCAAAGGGCCAAAGATATTTTGGTACTGGTAGGCATCCTCATAGCGCAGCAGCACATGCTGGGGTTCCTCATCCACACCGGGTTTCTCCAGGTCTTCCAATGTGGCAGTGGGATTGTCCTAAAAGTAAACAGTCACAACATTTCTAAACATATGTACATCACATCACACACTCTTGTTCCACTGAGATTCCACTTCTCACAGGCTGAAGCATTTTAAAACTAGTAGGTAGATAACAATCCTTGAAAGCAGCTATCACTTACAGCCCTTTAGCCTGTGGCAGTCGCTTTATGTTTGCAACCCTCTGGTCATAAAGCACTACTCAGAACAACTACTGTAACCCTGGAGAAGCTTCCCAGCATGCCAGGTGCATACCTTCCAGAGCTCCTCCAGCTTGTTGATCTGCTGGGCGGTGATCTGACGGGCTCTAAGTTGTTCCTGCTCTGATGGGATCTTCACCAGCCAGGACAGAAAGCAGCGGTCTTGGATCAGTGGTTGCCACAGTGAGCTGTCCCAGTTGATGTCTTTTAAACTACTCTGGCTGGCACATGGCTGTCTGCATGGAGATACAAAATTCAGACAGACAGAAACTTAGCATATGTATGAGGCATTGCAGTAATCACATTCTTGCAAAGGACAGTACCAATTCTGCTGCCTTAAACTGAATTCTCATTCTAGTTTCTTGTATACATATGAGCATAGAAAGAGATAAACTCATGCCACCATTTGGACTGAATAACATGTAACTGACTGGATTTCTGTAGTATACTACACAGCATACTGTACTAGTGAATTCTGACCTTTTTAGGAACTTGCAACTTCACTCCAATCAGTACAATGAGCACCGTGGTGTTTTTAGCAGAATGAACAGAACTAGGCACTTTGACTGTGAGGAAAGTGAAGATGTCACATTTCTGCAAGCTTTTTGTTGTTTCATTTCTTCAACAGGTGTGTGATTGTTCTCTCCATTACTGTTGGTTTTGTTGCATATATTGAGTGTTGATGCCTGTGTAAAATGCAACCTGGTGCCTTGCAGTCGGCTTTACTTTTGTCATCACTTATCTTAAAATATCCCTGAGCTGCTGAAATTTCTTCTCTGCCACCTAACCACTGGCTCAGCCAGCATGAGGCTAATGTCATGCTGCCATTAATTGGTATCAGTGGGATAACTTTTATGAGTACGAGTACTAGAGGGTAGTATCAAACCCAAGGCCCAAAACTGGTATCGACATCAGTGGATCCCTAGTAAAGGTTTACAGACATCAGCAGTAGCAGGGCCTTCCCCTAACAACAGCTGCAGATCAACTTGCTGACTACACAGCAAAGTTCCATTTTGGTGGGAGTATGGAAATTTTTTTTGTGCGTGTGTGTGTGCGTGTGTGTGTGTGTGGCATTATGCACAGATTTCTGAGCCTCAGGAAGCAACTCATGTAAAACCTGAACAGACATTAAATAAACGATAAACTTCCTGTTTCGGAATTTGCATATGTAGCTTTCAGTGCATGCTCCAGAGTAGCTTATAATGACTGAACATGGGCAATGGGTGTAGGACCATATACAAGGCACTTGCCTGCAGAGTAGCACCACCACAGAATCGGCCTTGGCCGGAATGAAGCCCAGGAGGAAGACATTCCGACAGCCACAGTTGTAGCATTCCAGCACCGTCTCACTCAGCGGCCCATCTTTATGCAGTGTCACTTCTTTGCATTTGGCTCTCACCAAGTGGTTCACAATGTGGCTGCATGTAAGAGGGAGTCCAGTGATTTTTTAAAAATCTATATACTTTGACTGCGATGACATAACCTATTGATAGTTTGTGTAGTATACTGAAATACAGTTGGAAAAACAGGACACTGTAGATTATTTTTGTCTTAAACATTATAAATAAGTCTGCATATTACAAATGTCAACGGCTAATTGAAAATAAACTTTCCTAGCAATGGAAATACAAAGAAAAGGGTTGTATACACTACATCATACAGAAACTGTGAGGAATGAAATGAAAAGGAGTTCAATACACACCTGCCTGAAGTGTTGCCACGTCCATTGCAAAACCACTTTTTGCTGGTATTGCAGTACACCACACACGCTGGATCATGGATACCACAGTAGCTAAAAAAAAACAAACATATAAAAACAATGTTTTCATTACTGCAGTAGTTATTCACACAAACACAAAACTTTGACAAAATGTAAGACCATACCAAATTGAGAACAGGTTAAATTACATACAAAGTGCACAAATGCTATTACTTGTCTGGGGTTAACACACTATCCAACACATAATATGTGCTTTAAATACCCAACAGTGAACATGGCCTTTCATGAGATTCTGCTCTTTAGCGACATGCTACTACAAAAAAAAAATCAGCTAGGTGTGCAAGTCAGAAATAAGTAGTACTTGTAAACTTTAATAGTACATTGTTTTATCAGAAAGGTGATGCTAATGAACACTGCTGAATTTTGAACCCTTATGGCCACTTGGTGTGTAACAAGGCCAACACCTAAAATAAATACTATAAATATAGTACTTTATTTCATCAAAAACGCGAAAGCTGTAATCATTCTCTTGGTGATTTACAGTAAACAGACATCCTGTCACTGTACCTGCATGCGTGCACAGGTAGGTCTTTGGTGTAGTACGTGTCTTCTTCATCCTCCTCAAAGTTGAGCTCGGCTAATAGCTGGCTGGCTTTGGCCACGGAGTCATCCACTCCATTGTTGAGAAGACCCTCATCAGGACCATTTACCTGTAGCACAACACAGACTTGACTTAATGTTAACGATCAGCAGGCTGCGTCGAGGAAACGCTGCGCGGAAAATATAGCAGTTAGTTAATTAACATTATAAGTTGACAGGTTGTCGGTGCTCTAGACTCTTATCTTTGCTGCATATTATACAAGACTGATTTTCTTCCAATAATTCAAAACAAACGTGCCAAAGCAACTAACATTACTTTGGTTTAGTTAATGGGCTTGCTAGCTAGCAGCGAGCTAACTAACGGTAAATGTTAGCTAACATGAACGTAGGTAACGCTTGATTCAACATTAGCGAGATAGCATGCAAGGTTGGATCGGCTAGCTAACTGCCGCTAGCCTCAGTAAACCGCGCTTCATCGTGACTTCCTGTAAAACTGAAAACATCAGACCTGGCTGTCCAGCTGGCTTTCGATCTGGCCTTGAGTTTGCGTCTGGCTAGGGAGGGTGAAGTCAGTGAAGTCGTACTCGGAGCCCTGGGTATCCGCACCGAGCAACTCCGTTTCCTCGGTGTCCAGAAAGGTGAGGGTCTGGGAGCTCGGCCCGTACGCCTCCACACTCATCTCGACTCTCAACTTTCGCCCTAATGAACCGTTTCCGGTGTTCGTATAAAGATAACAAAATCCTCACAATAGTTGTGTATCAATCACTTGTTTACAGCCCGACGCCGTTAATCTGAAATTGAACCCAAATAAAAATGGAACCGAACAGAATCTCCGAAACAGCAAGTCCAACAGCGATGGTGACAGAATTCACTGCGCCGCTCTACGTGTGACGTTAAACTGTAGGCTGTACAGACAATTCGTCAATTTGAAGAGCTCTCACTCTGATCTTATTTCCGAGTATCAAAAAAGAGTCGCAAAAAGCTTCAGCCATGAAAGTGGGAAAATAGCCCTAGTTAGACAACCGTTTAAAGATTCATGTTTGGCAAACCTTTCACAGCCTCAAAACATTTTGTCATGCCTCATTGCCTGTTTTTATGTGTAAGGGTATTTTGGTGTCAGATCAGCGATTCTTCAACCACATCGTCTGTTTCCCTCTCACATTGCGTTTCTCTCCTGTTAGAATATTTCCCATAGTAGGATGATTAATAGGAGTCCAGCAGCAAATCTGATTCAGACAGGATTCATTAAAATGGAAATTGTCCAGCACAAAAACTAATACATAGGCAATACATTTTTTTCTATAATAGAGTTGTGACACATGCAGAAGTCAGGCCAAACATTGACTTCATAGCAACGTCTATGGTTTTGGATAGGCCTGTTTATTTATTTGTCTTTGTCTGGCTTCATACTTTTCTGAATGGACAATTGACAAATCCATTACATGCTTTCAATAGGCATATGTTGGGGGGGGGGGAAAGAGCTGTAATATTAGGCACAAAGACAGTGTTTATAATCTTTTAATTCTTTTTATTTCAAAGCCTTTTGCAAAGCTGTAATTTCTTATTGAACAGTGCTTAATGTTACTGTACAACACACTGACATTAAAGAAGTTTTTTTTTTTTGAGGTAGCCGCACATCTGACTGGATAGCATCAGTAATATATCTTTGATCAGACCTTCTGACAATTTGTAAGGCCTTTTCATAACACAAACAACAGCAAGGCACAGGAGAGAGTCAGGGTCAGAGGTCACCTCATTTGTAAACTTGAGGCTTTCACTTTTGTGAGCACACATTTTAGGTGCCACTCCTCTACAACCCTTTCACTTCTCAGCACTCACAAAGCCACAGTAAAACATCAGCACCTACAAACTCAGAACTAAAACCTGTCCGTCAGTCAATGATCCCATACAAGACCCCCCCATCCAAGATGTACATTAAATAACAAAGGCTAAAATATAATTTAGGTCTGAGAAGTTGTTAAATGTTCATGATGTTACATTGCGGTAAAAAGCATAATACATAATAGCAACTGAACCCACTGACGCCAGCTTACCTGTGTCAGGAGAAAAAAAAAATATTTTAACTAAAAACGTAACAATGGGTCTTATGGTTACTGCTGCAAAACACACTGTTCAGTTAGTTTGTTAAGACTAGCTATGACAGTTTAAAACTACATCCCTATTTCCCACTGACAGAGTTTTATCAGGGACGCATGGGGGTCTGAAGCAGTATGCAGACCATTCCATGTAATATGTTCTAGTAAAACTGATGAAAGTGAAGTTCGGTGGTGTGGGCTGTGACAGCAACTCAGCAGCCGGGGAAACACCGATCTACACAGTGAAGACAATTCAATTTAAAAAAAAAGCCCTAAAACAGAACATTACACCCAGAGTGGCACCATCACAGGCAGTGAAAGAATCTGCTAGAGTTTAACAGGTCAGAACAAACAGAGCTTAGGAAAAAGAAAGTATAACTCACCCATAATATATATCATATACATAATTCTAATCACTGAGGGGAAAACAGTAAAACTTGGTGTGGATGTGTATGGAAAGCTACATATTTCAAGTTAAAGTGGCTGAAAATAAAAATGCAAGCATTCACATTGCTTGAAAAATGGTGTCTGAATTCCAGATTAAGTAAAAATGAAATACAGAAGAAAGAAAGTGCTACAGAAATAAAATTCCAGGCCCAATTCTGACTGAACTGAGAGTTCTACTTCACTGAATCAAATTCTCAGATAAAATGAGCAGCTACTTCTGATTCAATGAAGGGAACAGAATGGTTTTATAAAGGAAAGGAATTCGCCGTTTGCCTTCAAATTTAAAATCAAAAACAAACTGCAAATTGCTTTTTTTTTCCAAAACTGCAAGTTTTCTACACAGCTTAAAACAAAACAAACATAAAACCAGCGGGTATCTTTGCACACTAAAGATCCTACATCACCGGAAGTGAAATGTTTAAATTAAAAATGAATGTTACTACTCAGAAATGCAGCGCAGTGACTTCAGCTTCGTGCCACAATCCAGTGTGGAACTCAACACTGACACAGTGACAAGAAGATTCAGTGTTAATCTGTCAAGTCTTCTGGTTCTTTACTGTTTGCAAAAACGGCTTAATGCAGCTTTAACGTCTGGTATTTGTTCAGTTCCTTAAAAAGTACATTAATGGATGTACAATTAAAAAAACAAAACAAAAAAATATATATATAATATTTTGCTTAGTACATGTTACACATGCCTTCATGCAATCTGAATTTCTGCAGTAAATAGTGTAATGCTTAATATTTTCTCAAACAGTAATAAAAGGATATGTCCTAAATCAGTGAGCGAGATCTGCAAAATAACACTGCACAGCCTAGGGTCAGATCTCATCAGGGGGGGATTTTGGTGTTTTCCTGTCAGAACTGGGCCGACAAACTGGGGAAATATGAGTTGGAACCAACCCGTTCCCTGATTTCAATAACCTTTGTAAAAGAAGGCAAATTTACAACTTCTTATAAAGAAAAAGGACTCCAGAAACAATTCAACATCAAATCTGAAACAGTACAGTTCGGCTTTAGAGCAACTGAAAAGAATGTCTGAAGGAAACTGAAGCTATCAAACAGTTCTCTGCTAAACTTCGCTACTTAAACGATAATGTATCATGTATATTAACCATTTAGCAAGAAACAGGTGTTGACACCTGTTGAATGAAACAAGGCAGAGCAAAACTCAAAATCCTGAATCTCAAAGTTTGAGGATTAAGCATTACAAAAGTAAAATAATGTAGAGTGCATCTAGCACTTTCCCCAAATGTCACTTCTATAACTATCTCAATAACCCTAACCCTATAAGGTGCAATAATAGGAGTCACATTTGGGGTTATAGGTTGTATTACTGCTACATTACAAACGCTCTGCATGACCTTCTGCACATAAACCAATATGCGTAGTACTTTGCTGCTGTATTTTCACAGTTGAACCTAGGGTATGTTGTGTATTTTACACTCTAAAATCAATGGTTCATGCTTCTCAGGAGTGGGAGAAAAGCTTATGTTACAGTGTGACCGAGGGCTGTCCTGAAACTTCCACTTTATCATCTTACCATTGGCAGACATTAAAACGTTACCAAATCAGGCCTAGTAAAACAAGAAGCAAAAACCTAAGATAAAGAGAAGCAAAATATTCAAAACATCATATATATGCTGAAGTTTTCATTTTGTCCAAGTAGAGATAACAGTTTAAAACAAAGATGTTTGGCTACTTGTGATTAAGTGCAATTTCTTTTGTGTGGTGACAGCTGAAGAGGCTGGTTGGCATCTGGAGGTCACTTAGTGGAAATGTTGCTGGCAGTGGATCTTCTCCTCAACCTGATCCAGAAGCTCCAGCATCTCCTGGATAATGGCCTTCACCGCACGACCCAGGTCTTCCCCGCTGTAAGGCTTTCCGAGAGGAGGCACGTGGATGAAGGCAGAGCGACCGTGGCTCAGGTACAGAGACGTGTAGTAGGTGAAATCACAAAGATACCTGCCCGGGAAAAGAGCAGGGAATTACATGCAGAAATAGAAGATGCAATAAAAGCCATATACTGAACTTACTGATACATTTACTATGACATTTGGAAAGATTCACCAATAAATCACTTGTTATTTTCCATTTTGTATTGACATTTATATTATTAGGCTCCCTGTTTCTTCCCAACTTATGGGAACTTATTTGTTCTACAACCCCAAATGAGAAAAAGCAGGGACAGTATGTAAAATCAAAATTAAAATCGAAAATAGTGATTTGTAAATCATCAGTGTCCTGTATTACATTGAAAGCAATGCAGCGTCACATTATTTGATGTGATCCTTCATCAGTTTTATTCTTTGTTCAAAATAAACACTCACTAGTTCCTATTGGCTATGGTGCATCCTACCTTTACTCCAAACTTTGTTGCCCACAGTTTCACCTCAGCTGCTGTCTCTCATACTGTCATTTGCTGAATGCAAACCATCAAACTAAACATGTCTCACAATCCATAGAGTAAATATTACATATACCATGTTTGTGTGATAATGTGTTCTCATGTCTGTATTTGTCATGAGCTGAAGCATGTGGTCCAGAGTTGAAATGCTGATTCTAAGTGGGGAAAAAAAACACAAACAAAACAAAACAATGAATAGCTACCTTCCGGCATCTTTAGAGACAGACACAGCTACTCCCAGCCCAGAGGCAGTCACTCTCTTGCAGACTAGTTCCATGTCAATAACAGAGTCAATACAGTCTGGGCCTCCCACGATGCAACACTGTGAATCAGGGCAGAAGCTACTGTTGTCCAGACCCTTATATCCATGATTTCTGCCACACTTCTCCAGTGTGACAGTGGTGGCCATACCTGAGACTCCAACATGAACTACCAGCTGGCAAACAAAGGGAACAGGAAGACCAAATTAATTGTAGAGGTCAGGTTTATTTGCACAGAGAGAGTGGGACAAAGAAAGCAAAAACCAGGGCTAACATCAGATTGGCTTTTTGAGATGGAGAGCAGCCAAAGGACTCAGATTTTTAGATGTGGCATTTTTCCTTCTGGATGTGCTAGCCTCTAAATCTAATGCTCCCCGCAGGGGGAGGGCACGGCACAGGGGAGGAGGGTGCACACACACAAATCATGCACATGTTGGGTGCAATTTGCTAGGCGACCAAAAGGCTTTCCAGGAGCTGGTTAGCAGATAACTAGTTTTTCAAGCAGCAGACTTGGATGCACGATGTGTGTGTATGTATGTATGTATGTATGTATGTATGTATGTATATATATATATATACACACACACACACACACACACACACACACACACACACACAAGGAAGAGGAGACGAGCTGAAGCAAATAAGAAGGGGGTGTAGGTCCACCTAAATCAGCTTCTCCTGCATTTTCTTTGTGGTCTGTCAAGCTCTCTGCAGTTGGGCACATTGAGGTGTCGTCACAGAGCGCTGCACCCAAGCTTTTAACTTCAGTGCAGTGCACAGGGACAGCACACCTGATCTTGCGCTGTGCTCAGCTCGGTGCAGTGCAGATACGTTCCTGCGCCGTGCAACACATAGAAATGAACGGGTTTGATGGCGGAGCGTAGCGCCCACTGCATCCTATCTAAAAACAGCTTTAGTGTCCAGTCAAGTGGCCTTTGTGGCCTCTGATATATGAATGAAATGTTTTTACGCCTCTTCTTTTTTTAAGTAACGCTTCTGATATTGTTAAGGCGCTGGCACAGTTTTAAAAGTATTGTTTTAGCACTGGTATCACAAAAAAACCCAAATGATACCCAACCCTAGACTGGAGGCTGCATTTTGCACAGTCTATTGCAACCAGACACTGTAGTCTTACAGCATGTGATGGTAGGGCAAAGACTTTATAGTGTTAATTTGTTGTGAATCTCACTAGAGCCTCTAGCAGCTGAAAAGAAATTAGGTAGATAGAGAAGCTTTAAATTTATCAAGGAACAGCGATAAGACATTGCATATTTTAAAATCATTGGGCGGGTGAATATGATCCAGAGGAAGTAGGACCACTACTGCAAATAGGTGTTGTCCTCTTACCTGTGGATGATACTGCTTCCATAATGAAGGAACCAAACTCTGGACTTTCTGGTACTCTACGGGAACCTCGTATACGTGCAAGTCCACTTCACTGCCCAGTCCGAGCTTCTTCAGTTCCTGACAGGGCAAACAAAAACATGAAGGCAAAAATTCTTTCCACATTTTAAGACATTTGTCATTTCTTTGATTTGAGCAAAATGTTCCACATTACTTGTTGTCTCTGAAATCTCACAGCTTGGTTCTAAGTGGAGTATGACTTCTCCTCTGCCCCAAATATTTTCAGAACAATGGAGACATAGCAGGACCTCCGAGTTTAGATAATATGTTGTAAAAATGCAGTAAATAACCCTGACAAAGTGCAAATTTACTTTTCATAGAAGAGCAACAACAGGCTTAGCTCAGAGTCCTCCAAGCCTATTCCCTCACACTTATTGCCCACTGACAGCTATTTGTTTCCTGCTAAATATGTTACATTTGCCTTTTTAAAGCTTATATAAGAACTTATTTTAAAATGCAATCAATGTTTTCAATACAAATCCAGTAAGTATGTACACACTCAAAAAAGTAAATCAATTACAATAACATGATCACAATGGTGACATATGGCTAAATATTTCTGACATCTTAGGAGTCTAGTCACAAGTTTCTTTAGTTACTTTTTCACTTAAAACTGAAATATGTTGTTATAAAAACCATAGGATTGAATTGCAATACTCACCCGTCTTTGTAAATAAGATTAGTATGAAAAAAGCAAAAAAAAAAATAAAAGATGTAATCATACATATTACAAGTAAGACAAATCTGTGTCAAATTCACAGCCAGCAGACTGACCCCTCCCCCCGGCTCCCACAAACAGCCCTGGACAGTGACCCCCACTTGTATTAAAAAGACATGTTTGCCCACGTCTGTAACCCCGCCACAAAGCGACCCTTTGTTTGCCCTTAATATCCTTATCAAGCCTGTCTAGACACCCTGACAACCACCATCGTCATCCCCCACATGCAGTTTTCCCAGCTGGACTCGGAGAGCTGCATGGTGTAAAGCGGCAACTATCAGAGCATCATGTAAACATGATAGGCAGAATAACCTTCAAGAACAGTTTTCATAATAGGTATACAAAATTTTAGATCTATTTGTTTATCTTAGTATAATAAATGATACATATGTGTGACCATATCTAACATGAATAGAAGCAAATCCAACCGTTTCATCTAAAATCTTACTCTTATTATTTCATTCCAGATCAAATTTAATTCAAAAGAAGACAAACAGTAACATAAACAAGTGCATTATAACAGCAATAAAAGTGTGAGACATACCTGTACTGCTACCCAGCTGGCGTTGACCGTGTGCTCTCCAAATGGTTCAAAACCTGCAAAACATATCAGTTTCCTATTTCAGTTGCTGTACTTATACTATATAATAATGGAGTTATGGAGTTTGGGTTTTACAAAGCAGGAGAAACATACAGGTAAGGTGACCAGTGATTTAAGGTAGTCTTTTACTTTCACAAAAAAACAAAACAGAATACAATTGAGAAATACACACACACACAAAAAAAAACACAAAAAATGCATGTTGCATTTATAATATAAACTATACACCTTATATCTTTAACTGTATTGTATACAACTAAAGCTTTCACTACTTCAAGATTCACCAAAAGTGTTAAAAAACACAGACATTACTGCTTAAAATTAGCTGTTTAAGTTAATAAATTCTGCAGTGGTCCAGCATTGTGCTATACTTGAATTAGCAAAATAAAAATCAATCACTATCACTAATACAAATCTTTCCCTGCATCACTCCATTGACCTCCAAAAAAAGACTGCAGAAGCAGACTTGTTTATATAGGGATATACAACTGATCCCCCTCCACCACCCTTCCTAAGGTCAACGGGGTCTCTGGAGGTTGGGTAGAGGGGGGAGCAGTCTGCCTGACAGGCTGCTGAAAAGGAGCAGGGTGAGGGGCCGGCAGCTGCCAGCCAGCTGGCTATTGTGAAGGTGCTGTTCCCAGGCAATCTACACATCTATCAGCTGGGACTGCGAGCCTCTGCACCCCTTTGTGTCTAAAGTCACTACCTCTCTTACTTATGTTCAGATTTAATGTTGAAGCTTGTATTTTGCTCATTTACAACATACTACATTGAAATGGCTGAAAGGAGAGTTGCACTGAGTCTTGTTTTTGGAAAAACAACGCGGAATACATAAATATTCACTGACATATGCATATCACTGTAATTACGACTTAGAAATTTCTTGTTTTTGGAATAGTGATGGAAAATGTTTTTCTTAAATGAAATAGGCACACACTAGTAGAACACAGCTGAAATAAACAGTTACAGATTATTGCAATCTGATTATTGTGATTGAATAGGAAATATAACTGAAGAGCTTCAAACACCATGTATGAAGAGGCCTGATGTTGAAAACAAGTCAGACGGTGAAACTCAAAATACAAAGCAATAAGGAAGAGAAGCATAAACACCTTTCCTCTCTTAGAAAAGCTAAATGGTCCTGACAGGTAATATCAACAATCTGTTTTATAAATCAGAATCAGCTTTATTAGCCAGGTATGACGGACACAGGAGGAATTTGACTTTGGTACAAATGAGGAGAACCTTGCTTTTTCTTCTACATTTGCTGTTGCTCTGTTTTTATAAACATTTACTTAGCTAATTAATGGAATAAAAATTTGTTTAACAGTTATGAGCAGCTCTGATACACATGGTATTCCGATTACCATTATAAGATCATGTCTAGTGTATCTAATTTATTCATTATTTATAAGGTAGATACAATTAACGATAATTGTCATAATATATGCACGAAGAAAAGGGGCTAAATATGTAGAAAGCACAAAAAATAATTAACTTCTGATGAATAACGTTAACGTTTAGATGAAGTTTTGTTTCTTATTGCCGTTCAAGAAAAAAAAAACAAACAAAACAAAAGCTAACCTTGCCTAGCCTGTCAGTAGCATATGCTAAGAAATGCAGCCATACAACCAGAAGTTATTGGTAAAACTATAAACAAAACGTTTCCTTTAGCTGTCTACACTGCAGAGGAGTGCAGCAGTAGCAGCCGGACGCCATTACCGGTAGAGCAGCTGTTATCTCCATAACTTTTCCTCCACTTCACCCCGCTGAGCGGTCTGCCCACAAAGATAACACTTGCAGCAAAAAGAGAAACAAACCTGTAACGACCACACTCCGTTTACTGTTATCCATCTCCCGTAATATTGCAGAGGATCCGATGGTTTTCTCGGTCTTTACTTTGAAGCAGGACCGTAAAGAGAGTCGATACCCCCCACAGCTGACGGCTCCTTCTGCCGAACACAACCCAAACCACCAGTCCCTCTTAGTCGTCGTCGTCTTCTTCTTCTTCTTCTTCTTCTTTCCCCTTCTTCTTCTGCGTCTACTTCTTCTTCTGCGTCTTCTTCCTCTTTTTTACGTGCATTACCGCCACCAACAGGACAGAAGCGTGGATCAGGAATTTAAAATATGACTATTTTGACTATAGTAGTGTTTTTTTTAATAAATAATAAAAGATACACATATTCACTGTCTTGCCCAATGACACTTAAACATATGGACTGTGCGGAACGTGAACCAAGCCACCAACCTTCCAGTGGGGGTACAACTGCTCTACCTCCTGAGCCACAATAGTGCCACATACTGTATAAACCCTTTCTACTGCTGTGCCAGTTCCTCATGACACACAATTAAAACTTCACTGCTCCAGGTGAGGTTTGATCTCACAACCTCAACAAGGCACTGTCTTATAAGCAGCACACACTGACCAACTGCACCACTGGAGCTTTTGGGATACACAAAACTGCTCCACAGTCTCGACTTAACTGTAGGCAGTTTCTGCTTGGATGTTCTCCAGTGAGATGTAACCTACTAATGACTTTTGTATGTCCAAGTCTAATCCTACGGAGGTAACAGATATTATTTTCTTCCCAACTTTCCGCTTGTACTTCTAGTTGGATCTGACATAAAAGCTCTTGATTTTGTTTGTGTTGTAACGTTTCGACAGAGTTCTGATTTATCAAATTTGGGGCTCCTGGTGCTGCTGGACAGCTTTGCTTCCCCTTGTTGGTGATCCAGCCTTGGGTTCAGGCTGGGTAACAATAGACATAAATCAGTGGAACACCCATATTTAGTGCCCAGGTCCCTGTTGGGCTCCTATACAATTGCGTATAAGCAAACAAACAAACAAATAGTCTTAAACATGCACTGGGAAGCTTTACAGAAAACTGATAATGATTTTATCTTCGAAGCATGGCTTTTACTTTTAGGCTACCATTGCTGACATTAATTTGTCACTGAATTTAATAGTTAGAGGAACGCATTGCTGGTGTGAAGTGGGATATTCACATCTTCTTTTCTCTTGCCAAGTATCATTATTTATTGATGCCCGCCAGGCCCGGCCCTAACCAATTTGGAGCCCTAGGCAAGATTTCAGGTGGCGCCCCGTTGCATCGCAGTAAATTCCACTGCTAGTGTATATACTCATAAGAAACGTAATAGCTTTGTCTTGGACATTCTTTTATTTAAATAAAGCAATTGCACATTCAAAATACTTAGAAAGACCTCCATTTCTGGCGCCCCCTGGATGTACGGCGCCCTTAGCATTTGCCTATACCGCCTATGCCACGGACCGGCCTTGAGGCTATTTGTATCTTGACATGGAAGTTTTTATTGCTCCCATTTTGGAAATTTGTGTTTTATTCTTGCTTAGGTTTTATTGTTCTAGTATTGTTTTTTTAGTTGATATACATATTCTATTGTGCAGCACTTTGTGCTCCCTGGAGCTGTAAAGTGCTATATAAATAATGCTTTATTATTATTATTTCCACAGTCTTCG
>NW_018128000.1:564119-565946 GCF_001952655.1 Monopterus albus
AATTGGGGAAATCGAGGAGCACACCAAACGTGTTATTCACCTCTCCAAGATTCTGAAATCTCTCATCAAGTGAAGAGATTGCAGTATCCACGACCACATTAAAAAATGTGGTTTCCATTTTTCGTAGTGCATCTTGTATGGGCTCATCTGGAGACTCATAGCCAAAGTGCCTTTTTGTGGTTCTCAAACGCTTTTGTTTGAGTTCAGCCTCCACATTCATCTCTTCACACATCTTCTTTGCAATTGTCTGTGCATCAGAAAATCCAGTGTTTCTGTAACTGGTGAGGGAATCTCTGGTTTTCTTCAGCAAGTCGACAGCCACATCAAGCTGCGTGGAGGGTGACTGCATCAGTTTACTGACATGCTGGATCTTGCTGAGAATGTCATACCATATGGCTGTACAAATGCAAAAGCGATAGGATCTAATCTCCTCAGCCAAAGACTGGGCTTCAACTCTCACCACAGGGTCTGCAGTTTTTTCCCTCACCTCCAGAAGAGCCTCTCTGACTTGCCCAGCCTGATACCTTACTGCCTCAATGCTTTTTATCCTGCTTTCCCATCTGGTCTCAGCCCATGATTTCAGAGTGATTTTCACATATTTCAAGAGGACATCCCACCTATGGGTGGAGGCTGAGAAGAGCTTGAATAACTTTGTCAAATGCCCAAAGTAACCAAGGGCATCTGGTGAGCTTTTTGCAGCATCAGCTACTACCAGATTTAAAGTGTGGGCACCACATGGGACATACAAAGCTCTTGAGTTCAACTGAAGCAACTTTGCCTGAACACCTTTATTTTTTCCCTTCATATTGGCGCCGTTGTCATAGGACTGGCCTCTGCAGTCCTTAAATGGGATATTAAGTTCCTCTAGCCTTTTTAGGATTAGAGATGACAAATGTTCTCCTGTTGACTGCTCTGCCACAAGAAAGCCCAAGAAATGCTCTTTTACTTGAGGAATGTCTTCTTGTGACACTATCCTGACTATGACAGAGAGCTGTTCCTTATGACTCAGATCAGGGGTGCAGTCTAAAATGATGGAGAAATATTTGGATATTTTGATCTCTGTCCCAATGTGTTCTATTATTTTAGAACTGATGGAGTCTATCAGTTCATTTTGGATTGTTTTGCCAAGATAATGTACATGACTGCCAGCTCCACTTTCCACCCTACTGACATGCTGCTTCATCACTGGATCAAATTTGGCCATAAGCTCCACCTCTTTCAGGAAATTTCCATTGTCTGGTTTATTTAATGTGTCTGTGGAACCCCTAAAAGCCATGTTTCTTTCAGCTAAGGACTGAATTATTGCCACCAATCGATGTAGAACGTCACGCCACCTTTTTCTCTCAGCCTCAGCAAGTGCCATCTCTTGTTTATCTATTGTGAGCCCTTTTGCAAAACGGACCTCCAAGTCCTTCCATGTTGCCAGGTGAGCATTATGCTCCTGACTATCCTCATGGACCTTGAGCAAGTGACTTGTGTTTTTCCAGTCCTTAAGTCCTTCCCTGTTCAGTTTGTACTCTTTAGAAAAAAAGTTTGCAGCACAAGCAGTTCAAGCTACCATCTTTTTTAGAGTACATAAGCTTCTTCTGACTTTTTCTCCATTGACTAAGACTCTGTTAAAATAGTCATGTTGACACCTTCGACCGTCCTTTTGTTTAGGGAATGTGAAGCTATTTTCTATTTGAAATGGACCACTGTGAACCAACTCTGTTCGTACCTTATCAGTTAGAGGAGATGGCCAGTCAGCCGGGTCTATTGGAGCAACAGAAGGAGGAGCGCTTGATGCTGCTGCTGCATCACTGCTAGGTTGTGCTGCTGAGGTGGAGG
>NW_018128000.1:566727-572276 GCF_001952655.1 Monopterus albus
TACTACTACTACTTAGTAGGCTTTGCTGCTATGCAGTTAAATTAATGTGGTGGGCTTATTCTTTTCTGAAGTCTAGTTTTAAGAATAGTGGAAGTTACACTTTTTTTTCTTCCTCCATTTCTGGCGCCCCCTGATGTACGGCGCCCTTAGCATTTGCCTATACTGCCTATGCCACGGGCCGGCCCTGATACCCGCTCTACCTGATGATTTATAGATGTTGCACAACGATTGCCCCTGACTGCAGAGGGCAGCATACATCCGTGATTTTTGGCGGCCCCGGATATTCATTAGAACACGAAGAAGAACTTTCGGAGTGTGAAGGTCCAAGAGCGACTGGAAGTCAGAAACAAAATCTATCACAATGGTAGGTATATAACTGTGATGTACATATAAAATGGTTCTGTTTGTCCTTTAGATTTTCACTAGTAGGCCTGTTACTCAGTAACGCAGCAGTGCAGCGCTAGCGTATAATGATGCTCTGTATGCTAAGCTAACTATGTCTAGTTAGCTACTATACAGCATTTTACACACATCGGTTAACATACAGCTACGTCACAGAGCTTCTAAGTATAAAATACGTGAATTCCTCCGGTTGACCCGATTTTCTGTCTTTATGCAGCTTCCCCTTTCTCTGTTGAAGACTGCCCAGAACCACCCCATGGTGAGGATATTCAACTCTCTCTGATGTCGAAGAGCCGCTTATCCACAGATTTATTACCAGTATTTAGTATAGTGTTAAACATAATAAAACAATGTATTTCAAAGTATAAGATCAGAAAGTGGTGTGTATAAACAGCTTACAATCCTAGCACTGTGCAAACCATCTTTAATACGATTTTATGTGAAAACAGTAGGTTAACGTTAAAGCAAGTGACTATGTGATCGAAAGTCGTAAGCAGTAAATGTTAGCATTTGTATTGCTGTTATTCTGTCAGCTAATAAATGTGTGGTTTAAGAACAACTTGCAAGCAGTTAGCTCAACCCCTCTTTGCTTCATTTGGGCTTCATTTATGTTGTCTGACTATGATGTGTCATGTTTGATGTGCAGCCCTGGTTCGTTCGTTCGTTCTTCTTTTTATTTTAAAAAAATATTTCCATTTTAATAACCTACCTGCAATCTCAATTGCTTTCTAAATGTCCACATTTCCATCTGAAGTTCACTTTGCTGGGACTGTAACTGAAACTGTGGAGTTTATAATAATGTTATCTTGTTTGTAGGTTTGCTGAGGGTTATACTATAAGACAACTTAAGGTCTAGCCACGTGATCTATCTCACATTGTGTCACTGTTTCTTTTTTCTGCCTAGTTGGTGGAGCTGAAGAACGGAGAGACATACAATGGCCACCTGGTCAGCTGTGACAACTGGATGAACATCAACCTGAGAGAAGTCATCTGCACCTCAAGGGTAAAACTGTTGTCTGCACATGGTGCAGCTGTGCAGCAGTCTAGAGGCATCTCTATGCCAATGTAACAGGCAGAAACAAAGTTTTACAGTATTTTGGCCTATGATAATTTGGGACTACAGAAAATAAAAAGAGAGACTGACTTCTGACAGAAAGCAGCCAGTTTGTTGTCATAGTGAAATTCTCTTTATGATTTGGATCCGTTGACAACCCCACTTCCCTGTCACAGGATGGAGATAAGTTCTGGAGGATGCCTGAGTGCTACATCAGAGGGAGCACCATCAAGTATCTGAGAATCCCAGACGAGATCATTGACATGGTGAAGGACGAGGTGGTGTCGAAGGGCCGCGGGCGGGGAGGCACCCAGCAGAACAAACAGCAGGGTAAAGGGAGAGGAGGAGCAGGCAGAGGTGAGTGGAGATGCTCCCTGCTGACCAGGTACACTGCTGCAGAGGAGATGGTTTGTGTCTGCTATTGTGACAGGTTGTTTTCAGATCTCTATTCTGATGTAAAGGCCACACTCTCAGGAGCACTAGAGGATTTCCCCCAAACATTTGTACATTAAACATAAAAATGCTTGTATTTATATCATCAGTGCTAACTGTAAACCAGGTCACTCCAGAGATTTTTGTTTTAGCCTCTGTTGAAGAATTGCTGCAGTCATTAGGCTGATTAAAACCATATCACTGAAAAATGCATGTCAGTGAGCTAAAGACAAGGTATTTGCTGAAATTAACATGTTATAGATACAGTATGAGGTATTTTACCAGACTTGAATGATGGTGTACATCCTAGTGGTCTGCACTCCACATTCTGTGGGTGTGTCATGTTTTCAATACTCTTAGATAAAATTATGTGAAAGACAAATTTAGCCAAACATTTTTTGTGAATAGGTTTTTCCTGTCAAGTATCTGATGGGGCAAAAAGGCCAGCACATCTTTAAAGGGCAAATGTACTTGAGCTGTACATTTGATTATATTCAGGACAGTTAAAAAAATAAGTTTTAAAAACCTATTTTATGACCTGAAAACAGTCCACATTTGTTTATTGTCTTGCTTTTTTCTGCACACACTTCTGCATATTGGCTGCTTCTGTGATGTTGCAGATCTGTGAGTCAGGTTTTCATAAAATGATCAGGCCTTTATCCTTAACGCTCCAGGCAGATGGCAATACATTACATGCAAAACTTGTTTCTTGGTATGAAGTGGGAGAAACAAAATGTCTCTATACTATTTGCTCAGTTTACAAATTTATTTGTAAAGATGAAATGTTTCGACAAACAAGCAGGATGAAGGCTCAAGCTTTTTTGTTTATGGAGCTCCACTCTCACATCCTAGACACTCAGAATCAACCTGTCTTACATTAGGTCTGTTTGGCGGCCGTGGCAGAGGAATGAGCAGCACTGGTCGGGGGCAACAGCAGCAACAGGATAAGAAACCAGGCAAACCACAGGGGATGAAAAACCAGCACTGACAGACAGTGTTGCACCTTCAACAACACATGTAGGTATTCAGAGTGATTGCTCCTTCAGTACATGAAGATCACATTAACTCTGGTGTTTCCTTGTGCTGTGATGTTTGTCAGGATCGTCCTCTGCAGAAATGGTCCTGGGAGAAGTTGAGAGAAACTGTGCTTTTTGCACTGAATTTAGTTTTTTAGTGTCTTTAAGTTGGTGTTAGCATTTTTTTATCACCAGTGTATCAGTCAGAGTTGACTTCACCTTTAGTATCAGTTTATAATATGTAACATTTTGTATCATAAAATCATCTATTAAAAAAAACAGTTTTCTATCTGTTGGTACACAGGAATTAGGTTTTTGTTTTATGGTAATTGTCAACTTGTCTCAGGTGTAGCTTTCATGGTGAAGAAACTGTCCCAACATCTGTTGCATGAATATTTTCTTTTTTTTTCTTTTTTTTATCTGGATCTTTTTGTTTGTGTTGTTTGTGACCTTCTGTGGTTTGTAGCCTTGTTGTGTGTTTGCTGACCCATATATCAGAGCAGGCCACAGAAGATGGAACATTAAGCCCTGGGGACAAAGATTCAGTCCCTGAAAATTAACACTTTGGTTAAAGCATTTGTAAGACAATGTGTTGACAAAAACATTTCTAGAGGAAAAAAAGATTCATATTCTTCAGTTGGATGAGCCCAGTGTGTTGGTTGGGTTTCATTTTATTTTTGTAAGAAAAGACAACATTGTAATTTATTTACACAAGAACATGAGAATAAAATCTTTTGTTAAAGCTGTTTTATTTATTTAGAAGTGATCCCCATTCTAAAAATTCTGCATCATTTGGCTGCTGCGGTTCCTGTTTGTCAAAAAAATCTGGAGTTGGTTTATGAAACTGTTTTGTCAAGATGGCCCTTGAGAAGTATTTTAAATTAGAGAAGACAAATGTCTGTCCAGGTTCAGTCTCAACAAAAAAGACCAACGTGAATGAGCGAAAAGATCTATATGTTTTATATCTGATATCTTGAACAGGACAAAGATGATCTCATTTGGTACCAAAATTTATATATACTGTCTTTTAAATTTTAGAAAAACATGCATATAAACCTAAATAAAGGTTGAACTGGATTTTTCTTTCAACTGTGTGGTGCCACCATGCAGATTCATTACTCTGGTTAATGAGGTTTTGCTGCTCAATAGTGTGACCAACCTCAGATTTACTATTACAGATTCAATACATGAATATTCTGTACTTGTACTAGTGCTCATAAAAGTTGTCTGATACTTCGCACCAATGCCACTTAACAGCAGCATTACATGCTAACCTCATTTTATATAGTTAACAGCGAAGTCCGATGAGCTCTGTGTATAAAATGAGTTGAATCCTTGTGGATGTGCAGGCTGAGACCCGCAGCTCCTCTACAGCAGTGCAGGCGTGTGTCCAGCAGAGAGGACAGCGTGAAGCCACAAACCGTCACCTGTTTATAGTAAGGACATGTACCCTCGCTAAAGTAAACATTTAAATTGCAGACTATGATATTATATGCTCCCCAAACTTGCTTCTCTGGGCAGGGGTTGTGAAATAGTTTTGTCCTGACAGAGGGTTGAGCTAAAAGCCACTGTATTACAGTATGTTATGTAATAGGCTATGGATTTTAAGTCAGTTCAGTTGGAATGAACTGACTGATTTTCACAGTTTTCAAATTTGCACAGCCTCCTGTTATAATTTAGTCACAATCAGAAGGTAAAATACATTCAAATATAAACTGTTTTTTAAATAGTAGTCTAATTGTAATTTTTGTGGTAGAAACACTGCATTATTATGAAGTACTTGTATTGGTACTCAAATGTATTTGGCCAGAAAAAAAGTGATATTGATGCATCACTACTTATTATAGTCTATGCAAGTATTGCTAATATGGATCACCTTTACAAATAATACAATGTGAATAAGAGTGCAGTAAAAGTGGAAAAAACGTTTTACAGTAGACTAAGATAGTCTGAACTGCATACCGTCTTCCCACACAGACATCCCCACTGATATCCATTAGGTGGCGGTAGTTATCTAAAAAACATTATCTCCTTTAACTTTATTCTCCCATCAAGAAACTATAGTGTTAAGATTTCATGATCAGACCTTAGAGTGGATACAAATAATTTTAACAAAACTGTGCATATAATTGTAATAACCTGCTGAATTTAAAATAAGCCAAAGTAGACAGGGTTCTGGTAGGACTAATGGGCTTTGTCCATCATGTAAATAATTGTGTTTGTGTTGATAATAAAAGGTGCACTGTGGGGTCAGCAACAAAAAGGCTAATTCTATAACCAGCTTCCTTCTTCATTTATCCTACCTTACAACATGTATGTTAAAGGTCCCATAGTTAACAACGATGACAAAATTGAGTAGCCTATCTGTAGGTTGTGTTGTATTGGATATGGATCTGGGGTAAAAATAAAAAACAAAACAAACTAGACAAATGCATTTCCTGAAGAAAATGTGTGTGGATGCTGATTGCTGAAGAATTGCTCTGAAAATGCTGGTATGACTTCATCATGCCTTTTTCTGTGTTGTGATCTGCCGCTATATAGAAAATAAAATTAACTTCACCTTCAAGGGGGGGCAGGACACTAATATTGCTGCAAATAAGATACAAAACACTGACACAGTGACATTCATATATCTTTCTCACAGA
>NW_018128000.1:573530-592558 GCF_001952655.1 Monopterus albus
TATTCATATCACTTTTTGGTTTCTCCTCTCCTCCATACTCCTGAAAAGAAACAAATATAAGACAAAATGGCATATTTAGAAATTGAGATGAAGTGGGAACCGATGACTACATAAAATCGTTAAGACCATTAAATAATCTGATATTTACCACATACATGAAAGGTCTTACACTTCATCCTGCCCTCCATCGCTTCCTTTCTCCTCACTCTGAAAGATAAATAGAAGACCAGAGGAGCTGTAGCTCAGTTTTTAAAAAACTAAGGCACAGATGATTGGTTCATGACTACTATATAAAATGTAATTAAAGCAAATAAAATTATACTTACCCATTCAAGATGTTAAGATGCCACTAGAGAAATGCATTTCCTGTCGAAAAAGCGTGTGGATGCTGTGATGCTGAAGGATCGCCATGAAAATGCCTGAAATCAATTGCTGAAACAGGTGAAGGATGACTAGAAATTGCTGAATTTTTTTTTGTTAAAATAGTTGAGAAGAAATGGCTGAAGTTCTTTATTGAATAATCTGAAGGATGAGATGCAATAAATACAAGCAGGATTGTCGCTGAAGAGCTGAACATTTTGATACCTGAAATACCTGAAAGTATGCTGAAGTAGAATATTTCCATTAATTTGAATGGAGCAAGATTTTTCAGAATAAAACTAAATAGTCTAAAAAGTATGAAGTTTAGAAAAATTCTGAACAGAAGCATGAAGGTCCTTTAGGAGCTGAATATTTTGATACCTGAAATACCCCTGAAAGTATGATGAAGTAAAATTTCCCCATTCATTTGAATGAAGCAAAACTTTCAAAATAAAGCTAAATATTTCAAAAGTATGAAGTTTAGAAAAATTCTGAATAGAAGCATGAATGTCCTTCCTATTCATTTGAGCACGGTGGCGCAGTGGTTAGCACCTTTGCCTCACAGCAAGAAGGTTCTGGGTTCAGGCCCCACCTGGGACCTTTCTGTGTGGAGTTTGCATGTTCTCCCCGTGCTTGCGTGGGTTCTCTCCGGGTACTCCAGCTTCCTCCCACAGTCCAAAGACATGCAGCTTAGGTTGATTGGTGTCTCTAAATTGCCCATAGGAGTGCATGTGTGGTTGTTTGTCTATGTGTTAGCCTTGCGATGGATTGGTGACCTGTCCAGGGTGTACCCCGCCTTCACCCGATTGCTCGCCGGGATTGGCTCCGCCTCCCATTGACTTGTATTGCAAAATATAAAGCTGAATAGATAAAAAAGTTGAGGACAAGCAGGGATGTCCGTGAAGAGTTGAACAGATCAAGACCTCAATGGCCTGTACAGCTGAAAGTATGCTGGACTTAAGTGGCAAAAAAAGGGTGGAAGATCCCAGAATAATAATAATAATAAATAAAGAACAGGAGAGCATAGTGTGGATGCTTGACAGCATCCACACAAAAAATAGAACATTCATTATCATATTAAAAAAAACAAAAAGGCTGTAAAAAATGAGGCAGATTCAACTGGAAGAAAGTGCAGTAAAGAAGAGGACAAGAAGGCAGAGAAACCTTTGAAAACTAAAGTCGGCACTAAGGTTTTGCTAAAGCAGCTGAATTGCCAAAAGGCCTGTTTTTTAATGAAATGGAAATTAAACACTGTGATAGTTTGAGTTCATGTTGGGGGAGCAGAATATTTTCCTCCAAAATGCTTACATGCATAATATCAAAGATGGCATTTGAGAGGGAGGAAATTAACACTAGCACTAGTTTCCACTGCCTCTGAAGGCAGTGCCCAGGAAGTGTGCTAAATCACATCTCATTGCTACGTTGAATAGTTAACCATGCTAACAGGCTTGGACAGTGTGTGTGTGTGCGTGTGTGTGCAGGGGTGTTGAGGCTAATCTCAGTACTGAGTCCTCCTCCTCTTTTCTACCACCCAGACATCTCTGCCTCACACACACACAGCATTGAAGTCGCCAGCCAATCACTACCTGTCTGCCTTTCTACTGCTTTTACCTGCGTCACTCTGCCTATGTTGTTTCCATGGTGATCACTGATGCTCCCCCACCACTTTGTCTCTCTGCCTCTTCCAGTATGAGGGTAAAACTGACTTCTGTCTGGTGATGCATTCAGGCTGCAGACGTCATCACTTCCCTCGGGAAAAAGGCCTATTTTTACCACTAGGCACAGAGTATACCAAGTTGCCAAACATATTTATGGAACCACATCTAATGCCACCCTGCCAGGAAAACATTTCTCTCCATTCTCTGCTTCTCTCTCTCTCTCCATTCATCTCATGAGAATAATGTTCCTTCCAAGGCACATTCACACTCACATTCACTCCTATGGGCAATTTAGAGCCACCAGTCAGCCTAAGCTGCATGTCTTTGGACTGCAGGAGGAAGCCAGAGTACCCAGAGAGTGTACACAGGAAGGCCTCAGGTCAGCCTGGGCTCGAACCTGGAACTGTCTTGCTCTGGGATGACAGCGCTAACCACTGCACCAATTTACATTAACATTGTAGGTTTTTCATGATGAAATCTTTATTAGATGCTTATGACACATACATATATTAATGGTGACTGTTCTGAACAGCCACACTCCATGCCATGAAAAGCCTGCCATCATAGACAGAGGTGAGACCCAATATTGGTGTACTGCAAATGGGGAAAGGGTTTATACTTTTGTCTTTCCTTAAGCATCATCCATAGTTACACTAGGTTGTAAACATGAAAAGCAACAGAAATAGTTGTACAATGAATGAAAATGGAGTGTTTGAGTGAGAAGGACACATTCTTCTGGCCAGTTGCTGTGTGAAGGGAAATGAATATTGCAATATTGCTAAATATAGAACAATAAATGTGAAGCCGGAGAGATTTATAGATACAGTAAGTGCTACAAAAGGAAACGTGTAAGATATGATTTTGTTTGACATCTGTTTTTTTAACACACCTGCCCACACAGAGTCATATCATTCAAGCACTCTATCATTGTTAGTCAGGATCAAGACATGAGAGTATATCTAGTTAACTACTTTGAAAGAATGCCTTACAAGCTTATACAATATTTAATTACATCCATGTTCACTTGCCAAACCAACTGTTACAGTTTCTGACTGACAAAAGAAATGAAATTCTCATTAATATTTTCAAAGGGATCTTATCTCCTCTACCTGTCTCCATGAATCACACATAATGCTACAAATACAAACCACACATTAATCACATGTTGCTCAGTGCAGCATAAAACATTCCTGATCTGTTCTTGGCTCCAGCACAGTGGATGTTGCATCGTTCCAACTGATGCCAAGCATTCCTGACAGCTGTGTCTTGACTTGCAGCTTTAACCAACAGTCACCGATGAAAATTATTGCTAGAGACCTGAATCAGCCCTAGTCATATCAACGTGCCCAGTGTTGTTGAATTGTTTTGTTTATTGTGTCTTGTTTCTTCTCTTTTCTCTCTCCTCCATCCACTCACCCTAACTGGTCGAGGCAGAAAGCCACCCACCCAAGAGTCTGAGTCTGTCAGAGGTTTCTTCCATTGAAGGCAGTTTTTCCTCCCCACTGTCGCCAGGGGCTTGCTCAAGATGGATTTGTTGGGTTTTTCCTCTATAATAATAACAATAGTAAGATCATACTTTGTATAGTGTCCTGAGATTACATTTGTTGTGAATTGAATTTACCCTTCAACTCATGCTGCCTTGTATTTGAATTTAGATCTTTTCGCTGCCATATGATGCACTAATTGTAAAATGAATGTGAAAAATCTTCATCCCAACCAGTGTATTTTAATACACCAACAGTTTAAAATTTTAAGCTTTCACCTATCCATCGAAAATCTCAAATCTCTGAAAAGTCATCTGTTTAGTTGGTTGGGGCTTTGCTTGAAAACTGGGTTTCACCATTCTCTAAAGGCAGAGACCTTGGAAAACGGTCAACAATGCAGCACATACTGCATATCAGTGTCAAATAAAGCAAAATGTTGTTTGAAGTTCATCTTTCATGCAGCCACGTTATATTGGTTACAACTGATGACAATACATATTGACCAACCACAAATGTTTTAAAGTTGAAAAAATGTCACGATACTTATTAAACCACTCCTGCTATATAATCCATCTATACGCTCTGTTTACAACAGTAGTTTCACCAAAGAAAGGCCTGGGTTATGTGTTATTTTACACATTGAAAATTAAACTATACTGCTGTAAGGAGTTATTTGACCTGACAAGCACAACATGTTAAAAACCAATTTATATGAAATTCAGTGGAATGTATGAACAATTAGTATGATCAAAGCTTCAGTTTTGTCATGTTTAACTATTGTCCCACAGTTTGTACTGGTTATAAGGGAAAAGGAAATGAAAGTGTGCGTAAGAGAATGGTACATCCTTTTCCAGTCTGGCTTTTCTTTTTTTGACTGCAGGCTCCACACCCCCACTCTCTCTACACTGATACTCAGTTTTTAGACAAAAATATCTCTCCTTTGATGGTTTACTCCCCCCACCTCCATTTCCGCCACAGCGTTAAGAGATCTGACATCACAGGGTCCATCACGTGATCCACCCGCACAATGCTTTGCGTGATGGATGGGGCCTACCTCTGACGCACATAGCTCCTCTGCGTGTAACCCCTTACAAGCCAGAAGACTGGTACTGAAGGAAAGAAGGGCCATTATCCCAAGATATTTGGTCCTAAATAGCTTTGTCTATTGAATATTTCATTTTTAAATTATTAAATTGAATTTGGATTCTCTGGCTGCATCTGCCTATTTATAGATTCAACAAAACGACGCATGAAAAGGGAAGAGGTTCATCTGGGCAATCCTGACAAATTGTACCAACCGTGGACAAACAGTGCTTCCATTATGTGAAGTGCTCATCAAACACTGAAGGTTTCCACCTCATTAATCCCTGGACATGTAGAACAAATCCACTTAAGAGACAGCTGTAATACAGTACATTTTAGATTCTTAAAGTGAATCATGTCATTAAATGTTAAAAAGGGAAAACAAAATACTGAAATTAAAAAATTGATTGCAATTTGATCTGAATTTAAAAACTGAATGTGAAATTGTGAATTCTGTAATGGAAAATGGAAAAATGAGTGAAAGTGCCTAAACTGCAATTATCATGTGACTTTGCAACTAGATGTGTGTGTTGGTTGTGAGACCAGATCCGACTCAGAAACAAAGTGAAACTGTGAACTGACCGGAAAGCAAACCAGTTTCCGAGTCAACTTCTCTAAATTTGCATGTGCAAAAATAAAGTAAACAGTGTCATGGCTAAGAAAACTAAAGTGGACAGCCTGTCCTCAGGAGACATAAACTGTTGTCTTGACCACACATATGTATAATCAGAATCAGAATTGCTTTAATTGCCAAATGTACAGCATACATATGGTTTTGTCATGGTGTTACAGCACATTGGGAAATAGAAAATTATGCAGCAGTTTTAAGCAATAACAATTAGAATAATCAAATTATAAGAACAATAAAATATCAAGACAAGTAAAGAAATAATAACAACAGTAAGAAAAATAAATATATAACTTAAATAGGCATACATATAATATAAAGTATTCCAATTGTGAATGCAATATTTGCTGCTTATTGCACAATAAAATCCATAGATACATAAATTATTAGTTCAGTGTGTGTTGGGGAGTCATGGTGGGTAACGTTGAACGGAGAATAACATCAAGAATGTGAGCTAAGTTTCCATTATATCACACAGTTTAGCAATGATCATTCTTACATGAATATTTAAAAAAAATGTTAAACTGGTGAAAACATCATTCCTAGTACTGAACATAGGCCTATTACTGTACAGTAGTATGAAAACAATCTCAAACATCAGTGTAAGTGTTTTCTGTTTGTAGTTTATTCCTCCTCTCCATGGCAATAGAACTGGTGCCAAAGATCATCTATTCAGAAAACAAGCAGCTCTATACAAAGTGAAATTTGCTCTTGTGATTGGACAGAGTAGAAATCTTATACAGAACAGCTAAAATCTGTGAAGACACCCATGTGGGTGCAGGGTCATAAAGTCCAAGTAATAATCATATATTCTGTTGTGATGCTTTTTATTTTTAACTTTTAGGCATTATCTGTGTTTTGTAACTCCGAAATTGTAGCCAGTTACAAAATAAATATAATTGATAGCCTATGGAAACAAATAATATTATTTCCTCCATGTGCAGATAAGCAGATAAGAGCAGCAGTTTAGGGGTAGAAGATATTTTACAGCAGTATTGCCAGGATATCAGTTCTCAGATCACTGCATTGGTTGCCAGTGTGTCACGCTATCAAGTGTGTACACTGTCAACCTTCCAGATCTCTCAGGTTAGCCAGCTTTGGTCTACTTTTATTGTCTGTTTATTATAACGTCATTGCTGCTAGATGAGAATGTGAGTAATGTTTTGAATATTTTGCTTTCTGTGAAGCAGTCACATGCAACCCAAACCACATTTCCCCGTGGGGATAATAAAGTCTATTCTGTTCTGTTCTATTCTATTCCACTTGTGATTCTTTCTACTTGGGGCCTCTGTGCTATTCACATCTGGAACATACCGAAGATCCCAGAAAAAAGACAACTTCTGAATCTAAATTGAAAATGGATTTGTTTACCATGGCGTTCGATGACATTTTAGAGCAACACTTCATTTGGCCATTTTTTATCATTAGGCATATAAGAAAGAAAGTCACTTTCGGCTTTTTCGCATTTTAGGGGTCGCCACAGCGAATCGTCACACTGACGACTCGCATGTTGACATTTGACACGTGTTTTACCCCGGATGTCCTTCCTGACGCAACCCTCATTCGAACCACTAGCCTACCAGGGATGGCTTTTATCATTAGGCATATACTACCAGTTATTGTAATGCGGTTTTATTCTTAATGAAATGCTATGCGTTTTGCCCTACTATTACTTTTATCAGTTTCTGTTCTATTACTTCTGCTTATTCCTGTTCTTATAATATTTTGCATCATGTGAAGCACTTGCCATGTTTATGAAAAGCGTTATTTGAACAGAAGTGCCTTGTATAAAATAACACTGTCGCGGGTGTACTGGGAGAAAAGATTAAATATAATATAACTGACTTGATATAGGGGTACACCCATTATTTCCTGACTAAGGCTGTAGCCCGACCCTGGATTAAGACGCAGAGTAAGACCTCTCTCCTGTCGCCCCGTCTCTGGTTCCTTTATTCAAATAAAATCTGGAAAACGTCATTTCTGCCCAATGCGCGCGCTCTAATGTGACATAATGGAACGTGCGAGCCTAGATAAGCTCGAGGCGGTGGGCGCGGGCGTGCACATTGAGACTGCTCCACAGCTGAATTGTGCGAGCACTTTCAGTCAATAGCTATTAAGTAAATATATTTTATATTATAGTTTATTTCTGCGAGGTTATGGCCAGGGCATCGTTCTGAAGGAGTACAGAGCAGCACGACTTATCTTTGTACCCACGGAAATAATGATGAAGAAGGATATTAACTTGAGTCTGGCAGACGATGCAGACCTCAAACCTAATCTCCGCGATGCTGAGGGCATCCTCAGTTCCCCGGACCTGGGGCTGCTCAAACTGGCCTCTCCGGAGCTCGAGAGGCTAATTATACAGTCCAACGGCATGGTCACCACGACACCGACCAGCTCCCAGTTCCTCTACCCGAAAACGGTAACAGACGAGCAGGAGTTCGCCGAGGGCTTCGTGAAGGCGTTGGAGGACTTACACAAGCAGAATCAGCTGAACGGAGCCGGGCAGACGAACAACAGCCTGGATATGGGCGCTAACATCGCTCCGAGGACCGCCCAGCCGGACCTACCGGTATATACGAACCTGAACAGTTACGGCAGTGGGCCACTAGGAACCACTGCCAACTACTCCACGGACACGGTCCCTTTCCCGCCTGTCCCGTCACATCATTTGGGGACAGCCCCGCCGCCGCCGGAGATCGCCGGAGATCTCTCGTGCCCAGCCGCTGAAGGAGGAGCCTCAGACGGTGCCTGACGTTCAGAGCTACGGGGAGAGCCCGCCGCAGTCTCCCATCGACATGGACACACAGGAGCGCATTAAAGCCGAGAGGAAGAGGCTCAGGAACCGGATTGCAGCTTCCAAGTGTCGGAGGCGCAAACTGGAGCGGATCTCCAGGCTGGAGGACAAGGTCAAAACGCTGAAAAGCCAGAACACCGATTTGGCCTCCACGGCTAGTCTGCTAAGGGAGCAAGTGGCCCAGTTGAAACAGAAAGTCCTCACTCATGTGAACAGCGGCTGCCAGCTGCTGCCACACGAAGTTCAGGTGCACTGATGCTAGTCAGAGAGAAAGACTGGGCTACTGACCAGCACATAAGCTTCGTTTATTCGGTTAATGTTGGCATTTCTGTATGTAGCCTAGCCCAGACGTGTGCCGTTCCTAGGGATGAATACCGGGCCACCTAGGCCAAGCTGTACATTAATAATTAGCTGTTTAAAATGCTCTGACCATCGGTAAAATGTAGAGCATAATATATGCTAAATGATCATGAGACTTTTCTGCTATAATCGGCAGATAATTTGGACAAGTTTTGTTTTTATTCCTGAAACAATTTCCAGAAATCACATTGCTCCACAGAGTGGGGAAAATAAGTAAAATAAGTCAGTATGAATCACTGGAGTTTTAAACAATCAACAGTGACCGATTGGTTTATTTTATTGATGCCGGAATAAAAAGCTGTTGCCTTTCATGCGTTTTTTGTATGACGTCCTGCTCTACCTCGTATATATGGTTACTGGTGAACACGGCAGCATTAAACTGCCAGATTTGTCAGTGGAGTTTGGCTAAAAGCTTTCCTGGCGGGGGGAAAAGAGGCACTTGTCAGGAGCTATATGCTCAGTTTAAATGACAGGCGGCACATATCTACATTTGTTTTTTTGTATAAATGTTTACAGACTGGCTGTGTCAGTCTCAAACCTGGACCAAACAGATGTACAGCATTTCTACTATAATATGCACATTTATGACACACATATCCTTAATATATCGCGAATTGGCTGTTAGAAAAATGCATATATGCCCACATTTGAAATGTAAATGAAATCTATTTATTTAGCATCTGTAGGGAACAATTTGCATGTTACTGACAAACTGGAATGTTGCCCATAGTTGGGTGCCACGGGGTGTAACCAGTGTTTATTATCTTTATTATCCTATACAAACATGTATTTATTTGTTTTTTACTGTACTGTGTCGCCATTTCAACATAAGTTGTAACCCTTTTGTTGCAGAGTCTGTTGTCACCTCTAGCCTACAGGTATTTGGCTTTACAGTTATTTGTGTTCTGAATTAAATGGTGCTCGACAATAAACACTGTTTCCTCTAATTTGGTGACTGTTTATTTGCATGCATGTTTCTAAAGTCAGTGTTTCCAACAAAAAACCAGATGTTGGAGGTGCAGTGGTACTGAGCTACATGTGTTGTTCATTGGTCTGGATTGACTGAAGAATTTATTTTGTCTTTCATTAGCCTAAAATAAGTTAGGAAACTATGCAGGGATATTTTTTTTTAATTAAGTTACAGGTTATTAAACTGTATAAAGACAATAACACATGGTATTGTAGGTTATAGCTTTCCCTTCTGATGGAGCCTGTGAAGTCAGTGATGTGTAACAGCAGGATCTCTGGTCTCCTAAGTGGAAATCTAGGAAATCTGCATCACCTTGGTGTTTTTCGCCCCCTGTTGGTTAACTGGGAAACTGCAGAAAATGCTGCACAAATGATCGAAGGGACAGTTTAGTGGAAATGAAGGGGCATTTTTTTATGGAAAAGTGGGGTGTAGTAACCTCCTGAAGGCCATTGAAGAGTCTTCATGGTAATAATAAACTTTATTTATAGAGCACCTTTCTAAAACTTACCAAGTACAGAGAATAAGAACAAAACAATGATGACATGTCAAATGATAATGATATACGCCACAGGACACAGCTAAAACACAAATGGAGAAGTACACACATTTAGAAAAAGCATGATAAAAGCTTACAAGAAGGCCAGGCTGTCAAACTGTTTTAAGATGCATTTAAATAAGGACTAGCTTCATCTCACTTGTTTCACTTCCTGTATTGTGAAGATAGATAAGTACGACTGGTGTGTTAGTGTTATTAATTTCTAACTAGGGCAAAAATTCAATCAGATTAGATGGGGTCCCCTGCAATATAATGTTATTAAATGAATGTCTGTTATCATCAGGGAATGTCCTTTAACATCAGGGTTAGATAAAGTAATGGTAATAGGCCTTTCAATTTCAGTGTTGTTCTTTTGTAACCACAGTTCCAGATAATTAGGACTGAAAGACATGCAAAAACTAGCACATTATAACATATTATTACATTTTTCTGAAGCATTCGGTAAATTAATATTGTATACTGCATAGTTTCCCCTTTACATAGGTATATTTCACTCTGCTTTTAAAAATATCCTATCTGTCCATTCCGGTGAATTTGACTGATTGGCAATACTTCCTTTTTTATTGTCTGCCAGAAAAAGTGAAACACTGACATCTTGACACTGATTTCAGCAGCATCCAAATGCTAACTCTAGATGACTGAACTTTCATAACACCAAAAACATTTGATTATTTTGACTGAATCTGGATCTCACTTTACTGTCTGGGTTAAAAAAAATAGTCCACTTCACTACAGTCACTTCACTTCTCATTAAAGGCATACAAAGTATAAAATCTTCAATAACAACAAGAGTCAGCTGATTGTTAGCAAGTTTTTATTGTTTTACCACAAAGTACAGATAAAAACATCCACAGCATATTCTTTCACCTTAATGACCCAAACTGAGGAGGATCTGAAGAGGCAGTGATTCAAGCCCACATAAAGTTACGTTTCTGCATGCCTGTAGAGGATCTGAAGTGGGCTACCTCGCCCAAGCTTGGTGGCATTACTTTTTTGTATAGCTACTGTAGTGTGTATTGCTTTGTAACTGAGTGACACAGTCATTCACAAGCAGGCCTGAAATAAAAGCATATACATACAACATGGCTCTTTTGGGATTTTCAGGGCTTTTCATCTTTTTTCCTCTTTTTTTTTTGTTGCAAGCCTGAATCAATACAACACAACTCACATATAGGATTCAAAGGTACAGTATTTACAGATCTGGTTTATACTGACAGGAAGACATATTGGAAAGGACAACCATTTAAAAGTTTGGTTTTACCAGAAAATAAACAGTCACAATCAGTAGGAAGTAGAATATCTCTCAGGGTTGTAATGATAATTCCTGTCCAAATCTCTATTTCCTTCCTTTCTTGATACTAGATGATTGCATCACTACTTTTCTGGGACATTTTGACTGGGGGCTCATTTTATGTCATTATATTTAACAGTAACAGTCATCTGTAATTTCAGGTTGTATGCTACACTTGGCAGTTAACTCATGCAACAGTTACTCAAAAAATAAATTGTTTTTTGATTCAAATAATCAGTTGCAGACTTTATGAAGTCCATAATTTTGATTTACCCTCTCAGTCCACGAATCTCATCTTCTTTAACTTGAAACAACAACATGTGAAATGTTACAATTGCACTGCACACTAGCAAGCCTTGAATAAAAATGACATGAGTTTATGTTTGAATGGGGAGGGTTCACATCAAACCACAAAGCTCTACTGATTATTATTTACAATTTCAAACTTTTAAAATTGGTCACGGTGCTCTGTCTGGCATCCTACAGCAAAAACAGGCAGCTGCTTCTACAGCAATCTTTGGTGAAGTGAAAAGAAGGAATGCCTTGCAAACCAGTTTTAACTGTGGAAACTGTATCAAAACAACTACATCAATACTTCCTGATAGAAATGTGGTGTGGTGACACAATGTTGCTCGAACCAAGGAAACCTCAGAGCAGAATATTTAACACATGCACTGGCTCAAAACAAGTGTTAGAAACTCAGCAGCTGCCTGGTCTGTGAACCTTTAAGCCTCCAGGTGTTTGATGCTTGTTTGACATGAATCGGCAGTGTCCATAGGTCACCTGAAGACTGAGCATCAATAATGTTACACACTATCAGACACTGACATCCACACAAGAGTTCACCAGCATCTAATAAAGCTGCTCTGTAATGCTGATTCTGAAGAAGTCTTATTATGAGCAGAGTTTGTCATTAAACAGAGAAGCACTGAAAGTCAGTGTGCAATTTGACACATTTTCTCTTTTGCTCAGAGATAAAACAATGTCTCTCAGACTCTCAAAAAATGCCATTAGCCATACGAAAGACACTTACAGTAAGCTGCAAACACACAGTACCACACTGAATCCAATCAATGCAAACTAGATTTAAATTCCACCATCCTGGACTGTGTGTCAGTATGATTTTCGCTCTCTGAGGTCTTAACACCAGGAAGACAAACCCTTGTACAATGACTATTGGAGTCAATCAAAGTGCCTCTAGTTTTGATTTATTTAGAATTTTTAAAAACTGCCATTGTTGTGGTAGTTTCAGTGTTGTTCTTTTCTCTCTTTGTGTTTTCTTTCACTCACTAGGCTCAAACTATCATATTAAGACAAACCTAAAAATCTAACAGTATAACATTGTTTGCACTCTCCAAAGACATTTCAACCTTTTTTTCAGAGAAAAAAGTTTGAATAACCATTGTTACAGGGATATTTGATATTTGGTAAAGCTATGACTATCAGGGAGATGAATACTAAACAGTCAAGTCTCATATAGCTTTAGCCTTCATGCTATACAGTGGTCTTTCTCAGAAACAAAAACAGATTGTGTAATTGCAGGATCTTCTCTGCCTGATCTGATAAAATACTGTAATGTCAGCGTGTAGCACTGTTAGCAAGTACAACTGAACTGTGTTGGACAATGCACATGTCAGATAATCTCAGTGTTATCTTTTTATTTTTACATTGTCAGTGACAGCAGGGACATTACCATGTTGAGGCTGCTGGGACTGGGAGCATCAGAACATTTGCCACCCTAATTACAATTTTATTGCTAAATCTGGCTTTCAGAAGGCTTAAAACCTTCTGATGTCAGCTTCACTACACTCACTGTCTGACTTGATGCAGTGCAAAGTTTCTCTAGCGAGTGCCAAGGTGTTACACTTCATGAGCAGCAGTGAGTGGATTCAGGTGGATGATAAACATGTTAAGTAGCTGGTTTGCAATTTGCATTTAAAGGGCCATTCCACAGCTTTTTTCCCCCAGGAAGTGTGAATTTCAGACTTTGCAGCATCTCTGGAAAGCAGCATGACACCAAACCAACAGGGACATGAAGCGACTCATGGAGGAGGTGCCACTGGTGCAAATGATTCCACACCTCTTCCAAAGAAAACCTGACCGCATAGATCTTTTATATTTGATACTATATTCATAGAAATTAATTTCTTTTAAACTTCATTTCCAGAAATGCATACCTGTAGATATTATATATTGCACAAAATATGTACATTTCAAATAAATATCAAAAGTAAATAAAATGTGTTTCTTTGTTTTTTGCTTTTTTTTTAACCTAGTTTTGTCTTTTTCATATTCTCCCCTTCCCAGTGTTTCATGTATTAAAAGAATAAATGGGGCATACAAAACAAAGTGATGAAGAAACAAATACAGTTTAAAAAAAAGGCCAAATGAAAAGGCTCCGATGAATAATGAATAACAAAATATTTGCTAATACTTGTAGTATCCATACCAACAAAAAGTCACACAGATACTGTACATGTATGTTTGATTCTGCTGAGTCCAGAATCATATAAGAAACATAACAGGTACTGGTATGGAGCAGCTTTCACCTGGATAATCCCACTCACATAACTCCACTGTGATTTTCTTGATCTCCATATCCAAGGCTGACATCTTTTCAACAGATTTAACTGACATGAAACAAAGCACTGTAAACATCTGAAGGATTTAAATGGCACTCAGAGGATGGACGCCGTCAAATCCTTCTTGTAAAACTACACTGAAGAATGAGGAAACAACAAAAGATGGGTCAGAAGCCTTCAAGAAGCTGGGCTGCAAAGAGTCTGAAACACTCCAGTTTGACAGAACTTGCCTGAAAAAAACAGACAACTTTATGTAGAGGAACTAGAAGCAAACACACCTCAAGCACTGGTCCTCCAGCATCTCAGAGCATTTCAGGCACTTTTCAACCTGGTTCTTGTGACCATCAGCCACTGATCCTTACTAGGTTACAGAAAGAAGCAGGAGAGAAAGTGAAAAGGGTGATGGAGTTTGGACCTGAGGCCCCGGGATCCAGCTGAAGGAGAAGAAGGAGGAAGAGGGATGAAAAGGGTTTGGGGGAAGTAGTCAGCTTTAACATGCACAGTCCTGGTGCGGTGGAGCAGGCTGCTCTGTCAGCTGGGGCCCTTGTTTGACCCCCGTGACGGCAGGATCTCCAGCATCCAGGTTCTCAGACATCTTTTCACAGATGATGTCGACCAGGCGCTCAAAGGTCTGCTTCACATTGATGTTGTCCTTAGCACTGGCTTCAAAGAACTCAAACCCTGCAGAGGAAAGAGGGTACGGGAGAGGATCGGAGGTTTAATGAGGGTGACCTTACTATATAGAATGTCTTGAGATGATTATACAGTATATCCAAATGAACATAAATTAATTAATTTACTTCATAACTCTGTACCTGGCAAAATGGCAGCAAAGCCATCATCAGGAGCAGTTAGATCAAAATCAGCCCGATTATTAACAATGACACAATCACACCAACTAATTAAAACAGAGCCCAACACTGATTAAATAAGTTCGAATTCATTCAATCCAGGCTCTGAATTCACATGGTCCATATACAGTGTTTGATTGATTGTTCTCAGGCTGGAATGTTTTTCTTGTCCCTCCCTTTTTGCCAACATAATGTAAATGCAGGATATATAAACAGTCACTGAGCTTGTATGTGAACTCCTTCTTGGCTCATCAAAAGGTATTACTCTCAGAGTTTGCATGGCCTATAGGAACCAAAATCAAATGCAACAGCTTCATAAGAAAGGGCAAAGTTAAAGTTCAGGAATGATGAAAAAATACATCATAGTCACAGTGCACAGCTATGAGTCATAGATATACAGTGTTTGTACAGTGTGTGTGCTGTGAACTCACCAAGGTGTTCAGACAGCTGCCGGCCTCTCTCTCCACTCACCACTCGCTCATCCTCCATGTCGCACTTGTTTCCTACCAGCAGCACCTGGGCGTTGTCCCACGAGTAGGTTTTAATCTGAGTCGACCTGGGAACCAACACACCCAGCTGTCAGAGAGGAAACTCACAGAGCTGGAGATGTGATCGTGCCACACCTGAATGTACTTTGACATCTGAATTATCCCTCTCACATGTTTTCTAATCAGCGTGTGGAGTTTTTGAGCCAAAATGTGGATCACACTGAACAGAACTACAAAATCAGATCAGTAAAACCTAGATGTGATATTTGTTTGTAGCCTAGCAAAAGAGGCGAAACAACGGACAGTGACAAAACTTATTATTTCAGTCAGTCAGTTAGCACCTGTTGTTTAACAAGAATGATAATATCACTCTCTCAGGTGTGAACTCAGAAATTCCAAAGCACAAATACTTTAGTTAAAACCCTGCACAATAAACTTTAATTATAGCTCCCTCGTTTTCTACTATTGCCTGTAAAATGTTATTTGAGATAAAGGGCACAGTTAATGACCAAGCTGAAGTCCTGGCTGGATAAAAGGTAGTGATATCTGTAGTATCTGATTTTTCTGCAGACAGAAGCAGTAGCTGCTGTGGACCACACAGAAACTTGAACCAGCTCACCTACTCTGTTCATCAGTCTCCAGTATCTCTACATCTATTTTCAGACTGGTACCGATTATCTAGATGCCACTTGATCCATCATTTGCACAGCACTTCCTCCACAGCTAGAGAATCTGTAGAGTCACAGCCAATCACTTACCAGTCCTGAACAGCGTTGAACGATTCCTCGTTGGTGATGTCATACATGAGGATGAAGCCCATGGCTCCTCGGTAGTAAGCCGTGGTGATGGTGCGGTAACGCTCCTGACCTGCTGTGTCCTGGAAAAGCCAAGTCCCACAGTGTGGAGGAGTAAACAGATTTCAGTCCTCACAATGCGAGTAATACTAGGCAAGTGCACACACACACACACACACACACACACACACACATACATCTCACATTTCTTAGCTTTTGTTTTTCGTTTCTTTGGCTCTATCTATTCACTCAATCAAACATGATCATTGTCAGGCCACAAGGATATTGTAAGACATCTATTTCTAGCATCTACAGCTCTGTACTTCACTTTTCATACTGCAGCTGCAGTTTCTTTCTTGTTCTGCTCAGCCACTCAGTGTGCTGCAGGCTGCTCAGGAAGAGAGCTCTACATCCAAAATAACAGTGTAGGTAGCACTGAGTGGTGTTACATAATGAACACACTGGAGTACTCCTCTTTGCATTCACTATGAGCTCTGAAAACAGCTGAAGAGATGGGCAAATATCTTGTTTAAACAATGTTCATTTCCCAGCAGGCAAGATACAGTTAGTGCCTGTATGTTTTAACTAAGGTGAGCACCTAGGATATGACAGAAGCACAAAACAGGGGTCATGGAGGCTGCTAGATAGTCTTCCCTTTTATGTTTTACTTTTAATTAAAGGATTTTAAGGGAAGGGTGGCTCAGTGGTTAGCGCTGTAGTCTCACAGCAAGAAGGTTCCAGGTGCGAGCCTTGGCTGACTTAGGGGGTTTGCAGGTTCTCCCAGTGCCTGTGTGGATTCTCTCTGGGTACTCTGACGTCCTCCTACAGTCCAAAGACATGCTGCTTAAGTTGACTGGCGACTCTTAGTTGCCCATAGTAGTGTGTGTGGTTGTCTGTCTCTAAGTGTCAGCCCTGTGATAAACTGGTAGCCTGTCCAGAGTGGACCCCGCCTCTTGCCCAATGTCAGCTGGGTCTGGTTCCAGCCACCCTCTTTGGGATAAGCGGTATAGATAACGGCTAGTTGAATTTTAAGGGGAAAAAGTAATGGTTTTGATGTAACAGCTGAAATAAACTGAGGTAGAAAGACACACCAAAATGTATTGTTACACAAGCATGCAACCCACAGTCCATTGTAATTATAAAGTATTACAAACATCATATAAGTCTATTTAAATAAGATTTACCAAACACTGTGAAATGCATGTATACATACTGCTTGTTGAAGTTAGAGCTCATGACTCAGACCATTTTCATTTGTACTCAGCTGAGATGTTGAGAGATGGGGGATGGGGATATTATGTGTGTGTGTGTGTGTGTGTGTGTGTGTGTGTGTTGTGTGTATGGCTGCCTCTGTTGTCAGCCTTTGTCAGGTCTTGCCTCTGGTAAGGAAGACACAATTGGCCAATCAGAGCATGAGAAAAAGATGACTCGGAGCTGCTCTCGCGTCTCCAGTTCTTACATAGCTCCCCTCCCCTCCCTCATACACGGACCATGCGCTGCTCACCATCAGGGCTCTGTCTTCTGCAGAGTGTATAGTAAAGGTGGAAATGATGTTATGATGTACAATGTGATACTGAAACTGTTTCCTGCAGAATACTTTGCTCTGCTCTTTACAGCTTTGAATGAGTTTACTGATCCCTCAGGAGCCAGCATGACTGATCAGAAACCATCCTCTTTGTTTGAAAGGGCAGGTCAGTGTTTTGGTAGCTTATCATTACTTCTAATATATTTTATAGTATTCTATCCAACCAAGGAACAGCTGGCTGCAGCAGGCTGCAGAGAGGACAGTGCTGCATGCAAATGCATGTGTTCACTGCAATATGAGGACAGTTGGCATAATAAAACTGCACTGCAGGGCAGCGTCTCAAAGAGCAGCAGATAATGCTGTTCAACATGTTATGAAACATCTTATGAAATGTTATTTGCTGTATCATGAGAACTCATTAAAACACATGACCAAATCATACTCCTAAATCTTTCACGAGTATCATAAGGTGCAGTGGGCTGATGCGGTCTCCCATTTACAATGCCAGACAGGTGTGACCATCCAATAACCACTGGGGACCCCAAGGAGTCAAGTTTGGGTGTCTACCATTGTAGTCCACAGTGCACAAACTGTCTGACAACATCAGCAAATCTGTCCTAAAATGGATTTTTAGAAAGTTTGAGTTTTGAGTATCAGAGGTAACGTTTCTTGTCTCCTCAACAGTCTGCTTTATGTCGGCCAGGACAAACTTACACTGCATAATAATCCTAAGCAGCTTTTGACTGAAAGATCTGTTATATAAACACACTCATTCAACTCCAGCTTCAGTAGCACATTCACTAGATATTTACATCTAACTCTGAATGACAACACATCTCCTCATGTCTCACCCAGATCTGCAGTTTGATCCTCTTGTCATTCCGGTAGATGGTCTTCACCTTGAAGTCAATGCCCACTGTACTGACGAAGGCCGGCGTGAAGGAGTCGTCAGCATAACGGAACAAGAAGGACGTTTTGCCCACGCTGCTGTTGCCAATAATGAGGATCTTGAACATATAGTCAAAGTTTTGATCCGAAGTCTCCTTCTGTCCATAGGTTGCTGTTGCTGAGGCCATCTGTTCACAGAGACAAAGGAGAAAAACAAAAGGTTAATCTAAAGACTGCATAACAACGCTGTCAGAATCTGTAGTATTATAGGGCAAACTGGACAACAAATACCACACACAGTACGGATATTTATGAAAAAACACAACCATATATTAACATAAATCTTGAGCTTCACTGTAGTCCCAGTTGAATTTGATATTTTCAGCTTCTCGGATGTTAAGATTAGCTGCTTTCCAGAATTATAAATGACTGTAAACTGAAAATGTTTGGATTCTGGACTATTGGTAAAAAAACAAAAAACCAAGCTAGTTAAATATAATATCGCCTTGGACTATTGGAAATTACAACAGATGTTTTTCACAACATTTGACAAACAGAATGATTAATTGTTTAGTCAATAAAATGACTGTGTATAGGTTTGCTAGGACAGAATAGTATTTCCTGGTTTCTAGCAAATGCAGTCTGTCCTCTCTGGATTAATGACCTTTGAGCAGAAAATGTGTGCAGGGCAGTGCAAGCAGCAGCAGCTCACC
>NW_018128000.1:592632-627784 GCF_001952655.1 Monopterus albus
CTGTATTTGAACATCATCAGCTACTGTCTTAACAGGATTACATTATCCAGCTATGTTACTCTCTCAAAAACACAATTTTATGGTTTCTGAGCCCACTTTGTTATTTACTAAATCAGTCAAAAAGATGCTACCGTTGGATGGGAGCAGACCAGTCAATGAAGAACGATGTGGGACACAGGTAGAACTGCTACTGCTTGTGCTGGCAAGCGTCTCGAGCTTACAGCTTAAGTTACAGTTAAACAATGATACAGTCTGACATTTACACCAACACTGCCAGTACTGAGAAGTAAGTATATGACAGCGGTAACCTTAGATTTAGTAGCCCATACGCCCAAAACAACTACAGCAGGTAGTTTAGTCAACTAAAAAAACTAGCCAAGACATGTATCTGCACTTGTTACAACAGCTACAACCGAGCCAATCCCAGATGACACTGGGCGAGAGGCAGGGTACACCCGGGGCAGGTCGCCAGTTTATCACCGGGCTGTCAATACACACAAGCACTCACACTCACACCTACGGGCAATTTAGAGTCACCACTGAACCTTACCAATCAGCTTGTTTGACACACACACAGGGTCACCTGACGCACAGTCGAGATTTGGGAAGCACGTGCACTGGCTTCTTTGCGACTCCCACAACACCAATTCTGTGTAGGCTCATGGTGACGTTTTCACAGAGTGCCCTTGAAAAAGCCTGCAAAGATGTGTAGTCCTGCCAAGTTTCTATTTCTGTTTCTATTTGTTCTAAAAGAACCCACTGGAAGGGACACACCATCATTGAGAGACAGGGACATGATATCATTTAAAATGGGTCTAACAGCAGACACCTTCAGATAGTGTCTCCTAGAAGACATTCTGTCTTCTGCTGTTCATATGAAAATTGACATCACGGTACGAAGTGAGTATAAATGTCAGCTTGTCAGTTTTTGAAAGCAATTGTTGGGGTACAAGAATTCAGGGCTACAGGAACTATAACAACTCAGGAAACCTTGTAGGCTCTTGAGGGCACAAAGACTTGAGCCCACAGGACTTTGATTCCCAGCACCCTGGTCTATATTTAGACTGTTATCTGCAGTGGAACACTAGAACAGGGAGCAAACCACACACAAAGCAACAGCACCATCCTCACGGCTCAGGTCGATCATTTTACACAAAGGAACAGAGAGATGCTTGTTAAATAATGAAGAAGCACAGACTGTTCCTCAACACACTGACGGGCTTGTTAGTCAACGAGCCTGAGCAGAGGTGTGAGTTAAAGCTATTACTAAACCTGCTATAAACATAGCTGCAAGTGGGGTTCATAAAAGAAGAATGCAACCCTAAATCACACAGAAACTGCTTTAATAACGTCTGTTCTAACTTGTGGAAACAGGCCTTTTGAGGTTTCTAATTTAACAACATCTGAAGAAGCAGCAGCAGCAGCATGGCTGTCGATTTCTGTTTAGTTGATGCCAACTTCTTTTCTGCCTGTGACGTCAGTAACTCCTCATAGATCTGCAGCCTGGGATTGCGTAAACTTAGAAAGCCCATATGGATTACAATGAATATTTTACAAAATTGAACATTTTTTCTGTCACAAACAGGAGACCAAATCAGAAAATAATCAAAGGGCTAAAATTAAGTGAGATGAGACTGGATTTTACTCACAGTAAAATAATAGAAATTGACAAAACTGACTGAAATCATATTGTGTCTCAGCACAACACACCGTGACGTCAGAAAATATTAAGACATATATTGCTCTCCCTCAACACTGAATTTGCAATAAAATAATGACTGAGATTAAAGTGCTAAGTTTAGATTTAAGGGTGAGGACATGAACCACACTGAGTGACTCATGGCAACCACCCAGTTATAGGAAAATACTGAAAAGTAATCATCCTAATCATAAACAAATGGCAGTCAAAGAGTTTTTAATGACTAAACATTGGCGTGGTCTTGATCTCTCTTTTCAGGATAAGGGTGAAGGCAAAAAGCTGCCAAAACAAACCAGATTTGAAGATGTTGGCTGTACGGGCCTGGCAGATGAAAGAAACAGGGTCAATTAACCATCTGCTGATGTTGACTGCAAATGATTTGATGCCAAAAATATAAAATGATACTTTATTATTTGAGGGCTAGGATTCAATTTATGAACGCGCTACAATACCTACATATATACACGTCTGACATAGTTGTAAGCACCCAAACTTCAAACTGAGAGTGAGCCTTCTCAGTCATTTTATGTCAAGTGAGAATAATGTTGCTGAATTCTGGTGGCATCCAATAATGCCTTAACTTTGGATGATAGACAATGTGAGTCTCATTGCTCTAACCGGAGAACAGCAGTGTGATACACTGAAGGTGAGAGCATAACTCAAAACAAGTACAGGGAATGAGAGCAAACACTCACATTCAGTTTATGCAGTCAAATTCAACACTTTATTCACATGTTTAACTGGTCTCAACATCAGAGAGGACAAACAGGGAGAGAGGATGGTATCAATGACATCAACTGGAAAGATTTAAACTAACATTTCATATGCACACACACACACACACACAACCAACAACAACACAATATAGCCAACAAACTAATTTTAAAAATGCTACAGTAAATGTTTTCTCAGCTATGATGGAAGCATAACTACTGGAAGTGAGATCACACTTGATCACAGTCAGGATTTGGTGTTGGATTTCTTCTTTGGCCAGCCTTATTAAAAATGCATCTGCTCCTGTTACTGTTGCACCAAAGTCTCTACTCAGCTTGGCAAATATTTCAGCCCATCGATTAGTTTCTTTAAGTGTGTTACAGAGATAGAACATGAGGTAATAAGTTTTAAATTTAGAAACAGAGTTCTTAGAGTCATCTTAGACTGTATGCTTCCTTTAATACCTTTTGCTTCTACATAGTCATAGTGTAGGTACGAGTATAAATCCCTTGTAACAAGGTCAAAGCTAAAAACTTATCCTTTGCTGTGGACCAAACACTTCTCAAATATCTCTACAAGTCATATTTTCCTCACTGAAAATGAAATCTGTCTAGTTACTATGGCTTGATCAGCCCCTCAACCTCTATTATAATTTTTCTTAAAACCTTAGGTGTCTAAAACGTGTATTTATTGAGCTTGTTCTGGCTCAGCACCTAAAAAAAACGAACTGTAAGCATATGTCCATTATTAATAGCAGGATAAGAGGGAGTAAAAAAATGATCAACCACAGTTGGAAGTCTGGGTGTTGTCAAACACTATCACAGGCCTTTGCTGGCTTACAGTTTAGTGTGTGCTGCATGTGACGGTGTGGTGAGATTACTGCAGTCTTCCTTCTGTGTCTCAGAGAGGAGAACCTGAGGAGAAGACAGTTGGTTTAACCCTCGCTAAACAAGTTGATACAGAAGCTTAGAAACTGAGGCCTCTGTGAGCGATCTCACCCCTTCTCATTATGCTGATGTCTTTCAGGCTACAGGATGGTGCTGCTGCTTTCATTTGGCCTTGATGACAAACTGCCTTTGAATAAAGCTATTGCGAGAGATAGCATTATACATGGGGTACATCCCAAGTATCTTATAAGCGTTGTCATTTTCTTTACTGGCATCTTTTCCTTATGTCTTAGTCCCACATACATAAGATGCAAGGAAAATGTGAGGAGAGAGGACTCAAGGAAACATGATATTAACAACATGAGACGTCCTTCCCTCAGATCCTTCATCTTCATGTCTTCAGATGTCCAGTTGTGTCCAAACAGTAACGGTCTAAAACTTTACAATGGAATAAAACAGAAAAACACAGGAAATTCTCACTTTGGAGAAGATGGATCCAGATTATTTTTGGCATTTTTGCTTGATTAAATGATTAATCAGTTATCAAAATTGTTGTCAAATGACCATTGATCTGCTTATTGAATAATCAACCAATCATTTTAGCTCGACCCATTAAACAAAAAGAAAATGTGTTTGTCACAGGTGAAACTGCAGTAACAATTTAATCAGTACAGTATGTTTTGTGGTCCTTTTTCATATTTCATACTTGTTTGAGCTAACCACTACTGATATCCAGATATTTATTTACTATGGCAGCAACTAAAGATTATTTTCATTAGCAATTAAAATGCCTGAAAATGTCTCACAAACAAAATGCCCTACAGCAAAAAGCGATGAACTAACAAAGTAAAAACCAAAAAGATTCATATTATGATTAAAAATGACAGAGACAAGCCTCAAATCCTCACTTCTGAAGAGATGAAACTGAGGAATATTTGATATTTTTGTTCAAAAATTACTAAAACAATTAACTGATTATCAAAATAATCAGCTAATTCTTGCATCTCTGTTATTTTCCTGCATAGAATAATGCAGTCTAGGAATGACAACACCACTACAGTGGAAAAACCAGAGGGGTTCTGCTAACTGACAATGGTCTTCTTCATCAACATGCGGCTAAACATCCTTCCAGGTCCATTAAGGTAATACTTAGTCATTCACTTCCCAGCCTGGATATTCAAGCCACTTACTCTAACCAGACAGAATGTTTTTTTTTTATCCTAATTTAATCATAACTATGAGTTGAGGATTTCAGTGCTGGATGGTGACATCATCAAGCACTCCTCTAAACCTGTCACCTAAAGGAGATTGATGTCCTACAGGACTTGGCTTGAGCCAGAGCTAAGTGTGGCTGCACCTACCATCTAGTCAGGCTCATTTCATCAATGATGGCTAGCTTCCTGCAGACTGACAAATGATCCTCAGATGATCCCAGATCACCCAAACATATGTTACTGAGAAACCCACTGAACTGATGACAGAGATATCATCATGACCTTGTGATAAAATAGACACAGAGCAAAAAGGATTTTGAAGCTTCAATTGAAACACTTAACCTCTTAACCTGGGTATAATGCCTGTGCCCAGGCAACCCATTCAGTAACCCGTTCAAGTGTGCAGAAAAAACAGAAAACCTGAAGCATCAGCATCACTGGCAGAGGAGTTTCTTATTGTCTGCAGTGAATGATCACTTTGGACTGTTGGTTTACATCAATAATATTTTCAATAACGTAAAATAAGGTAAAGCTTTGAAGACATATGTTTTCTCTCTGTCTAGCACACAAACATAAACAATTCACACACCTTTCATTTGCATTGCACATCAAAATTTGTTTCACAATCCACAAACGTTATACAGAAATGATGCTTCTGCACAATCCTCTGATATCCATTCATTTATCCTATATTTAAGAAATTGAGAGTATTTATATATGGTATATTTTCCTCCTGTGTGCCTGGAAGACATTCATCATCCTATGCAGTACAGCAATGCATAATGGGCACCAGTAGCATAGTTAATATTTTTAGTTTGAATATGAGAGTCATTTTATATTTATTTCTATGTTTTGTTATGCTTTTTCTTACATTCTCATGTTTTTGAGCTTTGAATTGTACTTCTGTGGTAAGGGATGCACATGCACTCACACTACCACAGGAATGCAAGTGTCCTCTATAGCTCAGCATAATATCCTAAATTTCAATCATATTTTTATAGCCTGCTCATGGTAATATTCGTCTTAACAGTGAGGGTATGATATCAGTAGATTTTAGGCATTTTTTCAGGACAGATTTCATTAAAATATCGTTAAAATGACTGATAACTGTAGCCTAAGTGTCTATGCATATGATTACTATTGTCCAGTTTGCTCTATAAATGGAGTTCAGTGTTTGAACTGTATTCTGTTGTTCCTGCTTCACACTCATTTAGACCCATTTTCTTGAATTAAACCACTGGACGGTGAAACGCCTTTTCCGGCAGGACAGGCCCTGAGTCAAACCAGAAATCCACTAAACCAACAGCATCCTTCACACCCATCTACACACATAACATTAATATACTGCCAGTGCATTTAAACATCTATGACGGTTTTACGGTTTCCACAATGAAAACAGCTATTCTAAAGCAAGCATCTTATGTCAATGGTTGTTTAATCTGAAATACTTTATTTGATATTTGCTAATTATTCGCGCTCATAAACAATATCTACAGGACACTGGGAATTTCTATATAATATATATATATATGATCTTATGTGTATGCAGTAATACAGAGAAAAATCTCACCTTTATAGATTTCTATCCGGCTGCTCCACCGCGTCCAGCACCCGCAGAAGCACCACCGCTGTCAAGTCAGAAAGGTTCTGCAACATAACATCCGGCTATGACTTTCAAAATAAAAGCCAGAATCTTAAAGCTAGGAGGAGTCAAGTGTGGAAGGGAGCTATTGTGGAGTAGTCTAATGCCTTGTCAACACTAATGCCTTGTCAACTGGAGATTCAGGTGAATGATGCTAGCGGCGACTAATGAGGAACAGCTACAGTCTAGTAAGCTCACTTCATTCTAACTCGACACATTCAAAGTTTTAAACTTGTAGCTAGTCTTCGGGGACAGTTATAGCTGCCTCACTTGACATCACTTCCAAGTCTGTAAACATAGTTTGATGTGTAAAATAGGTGTTTTTTTCTTAAACTGATGAATTTTTCCAGTAATTAGTTCCAACAATTTTATTTTGAGAGTTTTTCCGGTCGTTCTGTATCTTCGCCATCTTAACGTTTTTATGCCAAAAGATTGGCAGGTGGCCGGGATTTTTCAGGCCGAGTGGAAGAGTGACAGTCTATCTGGCGAATCCAGAGCCGCGACGTAATAGCTTTCCTTCAAACACTCCACTTCAAATAGGTCTACTCGGTCTATCATTTATTATTGATGAGCGCTGCCGAGAACCTGAATTATTGATCAGGAGGTCACCAGTAACCACTGGTGCCGTTTCCACACAGTCCATGATGGATTGAACATATCAATATTATAGGAATAGTCTACTACTAATAGCCTACAGGAGCTATTTGTTAGTTAGTTAGTTGGAGTTAGAACCTATTTTTCTAAAGGTTTGCTTAATTTAAACTGGATTATATATACATTATGACAATGACATTATGACACTGCAGGCTTAAAATAAACCAAAATCACTCTAAAGTACATGTGTATTTTAAAGCACCATAACCACGATTACATCTTAAATAAATAAGTGATGGTAAACACAGCCAGGAGCCCTTCCTATAGGCTACAAACACACACTTGTGCACTAATGCAGGTAAACATGCTTTTATTAGTCTGCATTGTTTTGTCAGCAACAGACACCTGACAGTATCTACTGTCTGAAGAAGGTTTGCAGTAATAAATGTTAGTATAAGATTAACCAAGCTATTAGAAAGAGTCAGTCACCTGCAATTATCAATGTTAATAAATCATGGGTTGTACACTCCATTAGGTCTGCAGCTGTAGTTTTTCTAAGCAGGTTTTGATTGGCTTTTGATCCAGATGTTCTGCAGCCTTAAACGTCTCTCTAAAAATTAATAAAGGAGATTGCTAAAAGAGCATTGTTATGATAAAAGAGCATTGGAATTTCCCCACTGTGGGATCAATAAAGTTCTATCCTTATAACCTGGAAACCAGTAAGTTGTTCTTACAACTTATCTAGCGTTTGTAAATGATTTATCATCCATTAATAAAGCCTTTCATAACCTGTGCCTCGTCAGAATGTGGCAGCGAATATTCTTTAAATTTCATAAATTCATGATAATGACTAACAGACTACTGTACTTTAACCGTAACAATCACTGAACTAGGTCTCCCCCTCCCATCACTGTTCTTTGGAGCTCTTTTCTGGCAATCATTCATCCCAACCAGCAGGTGGCGATCATAAATCCATTATGCTTTATCTAAGTGTCAAAGTTTATTTCCACCGTATAGGTCTTAAGTAAAGGTGAGGTTAGACGTAGCTCAAAAACTTTTTTGGTTTGGGGTAAGGCTGGTATAAAGTTAAACACTGCAAATACAAGTGCTTGTGGTCAGTGATAAGGTTTGGTTTAGATTTAGGATCGAAACATCGAGCGGAAAGCGGACTGAATATCAGCTCAGATACGACTCTTACCGGTTTGTTGCATGTGGCTTTCAGTGTTGTAAAAATTGAATATATAATGTTGTACACTAAGGTCAGTGTCAGCGCTTGTGGTTTGCCATATTGAGAGCGGCAAATGAGCGGTTGCCTACTGCTACATCGATAGGGCCTCCGAGCCATTAACCTTGGTTAAAATCAGCCAAACAGCTAGCTGGTTAACAGCTAAGTTAGCTAACATTAATGTTCCAACCGGGCCAAGCAGCTGGTCAGTGACTACATGAGCTTGGACCTGTTTCAGTCTAAAAAACACCTCCGTCAACTGTGAATGGATGCAAAAACTTTATTCTAATACTAATAGGCCAGACCGAACACATAGTAGCTTCATCACATGTAAAAGAAAAACATACTAGAGCTGAAACACTTAGTGGGTTGTTAAAGAAATAATCCTCAACAATTGTGATAATCATTTTTGACATTTTCCAAGAATAAATGCTGCATGTTGTTCAGTTTGGATAATCAATAAAGACAGTGTTGTGGCGAATATATTGTATAGTGCGTTTTTACACATTTGTTAAATTAGTGCAGTGTAGAAATGTATGGGCCAGAGATTTCTCTACTTAATCAGCAAGTGTTGCTGAGTTTTGTTTATTTATTTTAATCATATGGATGGATGGATTTTAATCATATTCAGTATTTAAAAAAAAAAAAAACTTCCACACAGAAAGAGACAGCTATTTTTCTCCCCCAGATGACAGTTCTCTCTGCGGCCCAAACATCATGCTTCCCCGTGCGGGTAAAGAGTTTCTGGTTCGGATACGGTTCTCCTGGCGGCCACTTTTCCAGGGCCGGTATTTGTTGTTCACCAACACCCTGAGTTGTGGAGGCATGCTGGCACTGGGAGATGTCCTGCAGCAGACCTGGGAGATCCACAAGGACCCAGGTCACGTCAGACAATGGAGGAGGACAGGTGAGAGGGGGGACAGTAAAATTTTGCTCTCAGCCTGGTGTGAAGTTACCCTTCCAAATTCACCAGTATAGTTTTTGAAATCGCTTAATATACTGTATAATATTTGTGTGTTCTGGTTATTGTTTTCTTTTGGTTTATTTCCCCATAAAGGTCGCATGTTTGTTGCGGGATGCTCTATGGGTCCACTTCTGCACTACTGGTACTCCTGGCTGGATGGAGTATATGTGGGCAAAGCTGTGAGAACTGTGGGAAAGAAGGTTATTTTGGACCAGCTGATTGCCTCACCGATACTCGGGATGTGGTATTTTTTAGGTAAGATGATAGTGACACCAATTTGTTTGTCTCCTTTCTCACTTAGTACCCATATACGCCTCAAGATTCATCAGTGTGTTACCATGTTTGCCTATGACACACACACATTAGACTGAGTGTACAGAGTCAAAGGTTGTTATTAAAGATGTTAGAGAGATAAGACAAAAGATGGCTTACGTCAGTGTCACAGATGAAAGGAGTTCAAACGTTGTCTATGATAAACAGTTTGATTTGACTGTAAAGGAGTTCAAACGTCTATGATAAACAGTTTGATTTGACTGACATTTTCTTCATGACTGTCAGACATCTTTTATAAGAGTTCGCCACTCCTCCAGCCTTATCTGAAGTTGAAAGTTGAAACGTGGCCCTGACGTACATCTGACAGACTACTCTGTTTATTGCAGGTATGGGTGTCATGGAGGGACACACTTTATCCGAAGGATTGGAGGAGTTTAAAGATAAGTTCTGGGAATTTTATAAGGCAAGTACACTTCTCAGGGTCTGACCTGCAGATCAGTGTACATCTAGTCAGGTTATCATTCACAAGTTCTTGTTTGTTCATAATCAGAGATAAAAAGCACAATTTTTTGAGTTTGTAACTTATACTGAACATGACCTGTTTGTGTTAGTGTCCACAAGCAGAAAAATTTGAGCAGAAATGTGAGCATGAGACCAGACTTTCCAAACATGAACAACCGAGCTGACCGCATTCTACATATATGAAAAAGCACTACATTCAGATAACATACAGGGTTGGTCCTGTTTACGCTGGGCGATCTGTCTGGGTTTACTGATGCTAATTTGTGTTGTTCTTGCTGGCAGGCGGACTGGTGTGTTTGGCCTGCTGCTCAGGTGATCAACTTCTACTTCCTCTCGCCCAAATTCCGTGTCATGTACATCAACTTTATCACCTTAGGGTGGGACACCTACCTCTCCTACCTCAAACACAGAGTAAGTAGGCCACACAGGAGTTTAAAGGCACATTTTGCTCAATGTTTCAGAGAGAATTTTTATTTCTTTGCTTAAATTTTTTTTCTATCACTGTGTATTTATTACTGTGCTTATGTAATGTAAAGCATATCAAATGATGAAAGTGGGTGATATAGCTCTTGTCAAGGGGTTTCTGTTGTGTCGACAGGATGGCAGCCAGCACGCTGACCTGGTGTCAGACAGCAGTGCCGTGGAGGGACATCAGGAAGTGCTCCCTCCATCCAGAACTCTGGAGGAGAAATCGTAGGGATGGAGTTGATGCTCACTAGCAAAAGAAAGTTCCAGTGTTCTTATCTCTTCTATTTTTTTGTCCTCCTTTGCAAAAATGCCGAGAGGCAGTTTTTTTTCCCCTCCTACAACCAACTGCTTCTCTGTCATGTTTAAACTGAGCATGCAGTTCTTCCTGAACACAGGAGGAGGAGTTTATTTTTAAGGTGAAGTGCTATAACACTTGTCCCTACAGTTTAACTGTATCCAAGTCCAGTTTGTCTGTGAATTTGCAGTGTACTTCTGCTGCAGGAGAAGTTGGGGATGAAAAGCTGTTTGACTGCCCATGATTACTGTACTTAAATCCAGTTTGCTGTGGGCGGTTGTAGTTGGCAACTTGTGGCTGCAACTGGCAATAGATTTCCAGAATTTTCAACCAAGCATCATCTGTGCTGTGTTGTACCCAAAGCTTTGAAAACTACAATGGTATTTTATTCATTTGGTGCTGTTTTTTCTGGTCTGACAGGGATCAGTCATTATTGATATAAAATGGCTAAACAGCTGCTTTGTTTTTAAAGCCAACCTACATTAACCTGTGTAGGCTTTGCCTTAATGTGTAGCCAACTAATATAATTTATACCTGGTCTTTAGTTTATCCCTTATAAATAAGGCAGAACAGTGAATCTTTGAAGTGATTGTTCTTGACTGTAAGAGTTTTCATATTTTATATAGCGAATACTCAAATATACAAACAAACGTGATTCCTGATAAACTGAGGAAGTGAAATCAATTTATTTGCAAATTTTACAGTTGTTTTTACACTAGTCCCTGAACATTTAACCTAATATACTGTATGTCTCCAGCAGCTAATTTGTAAATGAGAAACTTTTACTTCTGGCAGGTCAGAAGATGAATCAGTTTATGTGATGACAGAAAAAAGCTGCATAAATGGTGTAAATACATTATGTACATACGTGTGCCTTTGTATTACATTATATTACATTATGGAGTTTTTTTTTAAATACTGATTAAATGTATGTTTTGGTTTTATCACTTTAAGAGCATAGACATCAATAAGAAAAAGAAATTGTGAATTTTACCAAATATAATTACATTTTATCTCTTTTCTAAGTGTATGATGACTTTTTTGTAGAATCTTGTATCATAATTATACATTTTGTTTGATCAACGTAACAGTAATAGTCTTCAAAGTTTGGACAAAAAAATAAAGACATTATAGTACCTCTTCATTTTTATGGAAACAACTTTAAGTACTTAGTAATTTAAGTAATTTAAACATGAAGGCTGTTTTAAGTTACGACTCAACTAAGAATTTGGGCAAAAATCCTCCCACGAATCAGTTTTTTTTAAAACTCTAAAATACATTTCTGATATGCTTATTTGTACAATTATTAATTTTTACTTTGAGGTTCAGTTATTTGCACTTTATTGATCCTCATGACATCTCTCTAATATTAGTAGTTTATATTTTTCACATCCTTCAGCTTCAGGCAAGGTTTTAGACTCAAAGAGCTTGTTGTAGTGTGTGTCATACAACCTTAGTGTCATTATTTAGGTACAATAAAACATTTTTTCATTTCAAGATTATGTTAAAGAACAAAAGTAATAAGAAATTTAAAAACATGCAAAATTTGGTAAAACTGACTGAACAGGTGCAATTGCAAGATATGAAGAAGCAAATGTTTCTGTTTGAACAGAAAGTGAAACTTGTGTTATGTGCAACAGGAAAGATCTTCAGTATTAACACCACCAAAGTAAAAGTTTCCACTCTGGGGTAACCTGGATCACTATATGTTACTCTGATATAAAATCAAGAAAGCTCATATAAATGTCACTTTAATGTGTTTGAATAACAACAGCAGGGATGGAGCTATGAGCAAATACAGAGGCTTGTTCAAATATTGGCTAATCAGTTTAAAGGATGTAATATGTACCAACCCAAGGTTTAGTCAGGCGTTCAGCATATCCTGCCCTCAAGGATGTAGTCTGCGTGTATGTGTATGTGTGTTGCCATTATGACCGCCAGTCTTTCATTTCTCAACATGGCTGCAGTGATGCACCTCACTTTACTAGTGTCCCTGTTTGCAGTTACAGGCTGTACAGGTAAGTCTACATTTCATATCTTTAACTTATTAAACTGATAATAGGTTGAGAACTGGCTCAGTCATATAACGATGTAAAGTTACAGAAACAGGAAACTTTGTACAGTGAAAGGAAGTTTGTCTGAAGTGGTTTGGTTGCAGGTTTTTTTCTCAGTATTCAAGAATATGCTGCATTTAGTACATTACCTATGCCTAAAATACAAATATTTGAGTCCAGGGTAGCAATAAAACATTCAGATTTGTAGCCAATGGTAGAGGAAATGCAATCTTTACTTCAGTAAAAGTAGCAAAACTACAGTGTAAAAATACTGTTAAAAGTAAAAGTATTACAAATAAGATGAGACTTAAGTAAAAGTACAAAAGTATTTGCCCCAAAATATACCCAAAGTGCCAAAAGTAAAGGTGCTCATTATGCAGAGTAGCACATTTCACATTAATGTACATCATATTATTGAATTAGCATCGATGATTATTGTGTACATCACTTCATCAATCATGAAGCTTGCTGACTCTGAATTAAATTTTGTTGACGGTAAGGCCTCAAACATGCAACCTCGACTGATCGGCTGATACCGTCTCAGGGTTTTTCAAAGATTATGTACCAAGTATATATTTTTTGAAAAATAGGGCGCTTAGCTTTATGACTCAAATGTGATACATGAGAGGGAAAAACTGGGGTAAGTCCAAGTGTAATACTGTGTATGTAGCCTACATGCTTTGTCATCAGCTGAAGCTAGCCTAAAGTGGATGTGTGCCCACAATTATCTCCTTGTTGTATAACACTCATTCCCTGTGCCTCTGTTGTAAACAGCTTTTTAAAAATCTCAGATGTGAATTCTGTCATTAAGATAGTTTTTTTTTTTTTTGTAGTCACCATCACTCCATCTGCAGGTACACAGGAACCACAGTTAACCACAGATGCTAGTTTGGCTGTGTTTGATGATAATCCATCCACTGTGCAACCCACCAACAGCACAACACAGCACCCAGATACAACACACAAGAGTAGCACTGCAGCCACTTCAGAAAAAGTATCATCGTCACTATCGCCCTTAACTTCCCAACAAACACCTAATGGGACAGTGGAGACACATCCCAGCATCCTTCCTGAGACTACAATGACCAACCAGATGATCAACCAGACGAGCAACCAGACGATCAACCAGATGACCGACCAGAATACGGACCAGATGACGGACCAGACGACCAACCAGACGACTGACCAGATAATCAACCAGATGATCAACCAGATGACCAACCAGACGATCAACCAGATGACCGACCAGAAGACGGACCAAAATATGGACCAGATAATCAACCAGACAACCGACCAGATGACCGACCAGAATACGGACCAGACGACCGATGAGATGACCGAGCAGATAATCAACCAGACGCCCGACCAGATGATGGACCAGATGACCGACCAGACAACCGACCAGATGACGGACCAGACGACCAACCAGACGACTGACCAGACAACTATCCAGTTGACCAACCAGATGTTCGATGAGAAAAGCACTTTCACATTTACAGACCCACCACCAGACATCACAGGAGCCAGCAACCAAAATGCATCCCACCCAGGTCAGGATACTGTCATGGTTTGGGGGTTTATTGTTTATTCTGAATCAGAGACCAATGATAAAATCTGCAGAAAGATGAGAAAATGTAAACAAACTGCAATCCTTTCACATAGTTCTTCTACCACTTGCTATCATATTGTAGGTCCATATATTAACCAGCCTAGAGTACTGTCCAGCTTAAAGTTTTGTTGGGGACCCAGTTGTGTATTTTGTATAGGCCAGTCTGACATCACCCCATGAGGTGGCTTATGTGGACTGCATAGTTTTGCATTGTTTGTCAGTCACCGAATCCTTCCATTTCTTGCTCCATTCAGTTTAGGTACCTGACTATATAATTAAACTTTTAGCTATAGTCTTAATCTGTTGCCCTTTTTCACATTTTGTCAGTACACTTGGGTTTTCCAGCTTGTAGCGTCAAACTTCTGGTACAGTAATACCAAAGTGTAAGCTACATGTGGTCAAAAAACTACAAGTACTTGTTTGTAAAAGTGTGTAAACACTCCCACTCCTGTGATTGAAACCTAGCAAAACAAAACAAAAACATTTAAAAAAGAGACCAGAGATACTGGTAAAGTGAACTGACACGAAAATAGATTTATGAAGCCACAGACTAGTACGTAGCCAAAGTGACTAGTTTAGTTAGCAGCAAAATGATCTCAGGAAACAAAATTTTAAATCACCAATGACAAAATGTCTGTAATTTTAAAAAAGATGCCTACTGATATTACTCCAACAAGTACATTTAGAGAGTAGATAAAACATGTCTATTAATATTTGCTTTATACCAGCACTGACAAAATGGCAGATCGTCAATTACTGTAACTGCAAATGTGTTGAACTGGGGTGAACTGCTAGTAGCAGAATAGTACACAGATTTATAAAAAGTATTATTATAATGTTTGTAACTTTCAATTTTATTATATATTATGTGTCTTCACTAGACAATCTAGACTTCTATAAATGTATTTTATCCAGTTTGCTGAATAGCAAGGAGGGTAAATTTTTGTTTGTCTCACCCTCAGTTTTTTCACAAGAAACTGAGGAACGTAATGTGGAATCAAGCCCTGGCCTTGCGGCCATCCTCTGTATCTTCTCTATCATCCTTGTCCTTGTGGTGGTGGTTGCCACACTGAAATGCATTAAATCACCGAGGTCCAACTTTGAGAGGCTTGAAGATTTGCCAATGGTGAGTTAGAAAAACTGTTGTTGAAAATTTTTGTAAATTTATTTCAGTCCTTGCCAAATTGGGTACATATCACATTTGGACAAGATCGTTAAAGGTTATTCGTTTGTTTTTTGTCATGCCAGCAACTAGCAGATGGAAATATTTCACTTCACAGCAAATGCCATAAAATTTTGAGCTGACACTCATGGTTCCCTTAACTTTTTATCTAATGCCATCATCAGGTCAAAACTTCAATTTATCCAGTGTTACTTTGTGTTAATGTTAGCATCCAAACACTAGTATACTAAGATGATGAACATCATAAGCTTTGTACCCAAGACATTTTTATCATTATTACAGCTTCACAGAGTTGCTGCCCTGATTGTAGATGCTTAGTCCTGTTTGTTATTCAGTGCCATTTTCCTAAACCTGTTTGACATGACATAAACACACTGTGTACTGAGTGCTGTTGTGTAGCCACAGAGGGGAGGCTGCATTGTGCACATGTCAAAATGTAACCAATTAAATGAGACATGCACAAATCAGGTTGAAAGCAAAATGGAAGGCACCAAATAAAATGTATGAAGAGCAGGAACCAAGAATAATACACAAGAATATACTGAGGTACCTCTTGGTGTGTGCAGTTTGCCTGGTATTTTCACCAGCAGAGGGCAATGATTGCTGGTGATTATGTAGAATATTAAACTGCAAACAAGGTGCGTCTCTGGCTGCACTACAGAATCTTGCTCCACAGGGAACTGGACTGTGAAACCTGGCAGTGTAAGGGCTGGTATTTAAAATGTTTTCGACTGCCATGTGTCATTACTTCGTTGGTCTGTTGCTGTCTCATTGCTGCCACACACATGCTGACTGAATTGTCAGTGTGTGAAAATGTCTCAAGAACATGACAGTGTGTGGTGAGCATGTAGTGACTAAATACTTCTTCAGAAAGAAAAGCTTATGATTAGCATTGTCTCAGCATGCCAGCAGCTAACCTATTCAGACATTTGGCATGCTGGAGTCTTGGGTTAATAAGTGACAGGACTACACTCTATGCTGTATTTTTGTGTACTGTATTTTACAAAACAACTGTGAACATATTGTAAGGGCTATCGTAGTGAATATATATTTTTTTTCCTGCCTGTGGAGATTTCAGACAGAACCAAACACATCTTCACACTGTACTGAGTTTTAACATTCACCACATAACATTTTTATGGAACTAGGTTTTAGTTGATATTCCTTCAGTGGCCCTGCATGAAACACAACATTTCATACAACATATTGAATTAACAATACTCAAAACACACTTGCATTTCACACAGTGAAAAAGGTACTGTGGGGACAACAATTTGAATTTGTGAATTGGACACGAGCCAAGTCAGTTCAGAGTTCTTGGAAAATCAAAGTTCAGTCAGGATTATTATATAACACCCCTATTTACAACGACTGGTATCGATTGGGCCAGTCAGTTACATCTTTGTCCCAACACTTTTACAAGGTCATACAAGCATACTGAGAATATTTTGCATGTCCTTTGTTGAAGTATCCCACTGTTATTTCAGTATCTTTTTCCATCCTTTGAAACTTTGCTTAAAATTTATACAATAACACTGCAGAGGAGTCACAAAGCTTAACATAAACCTGAAGACAGGAAATGGTGCTGATCTTCTTAAGACTAGCCCAGTCACTTTTGACAGTTAGCCTTTTAGTACATTTCTGGGAACAGACTTTGATTTTTGTTTTCTCTTGTCTCGGCTTCTGTACAGTCAAAAACCAGAACTTTTCTATTTTGTGAAATCCTGCTGTTTTTATTGTATCAACTACTAAAATTCAGCACAAGATGGGGTACACCCAACCTACTTGTTATCCTAAATATTACTATCAATTTTTTTTTATATCCAAATACACTCCTAATGTAAAGGAGCACACAACTTTGCAGACTCCTTGAGCCTTATTGCTGAATCACCTTTATGTTGAGATCAGTTGGTTTGTATCACCAGACATCTGCTTTGCAGACTGTATTATGAATTAATTTGTTTGTTTGACTCTCTTTGTTGTTTATATATATCACTTCAGGGCACTGTAAACGAGGTGTCTCCATTTGCCCAGTACGCAAAATAACAGACCAGACATTGTCACACACCGAAGTCCAGGAGGAGGAGTCCAGAAATGTCATCCACGCCAGCAGTGATTCCACTTCTACACAACTCTCTGTCCTGCTCTTTACAAAACACTTTTGTCAGTGACAGTAAATATATTTCCTGGTCAGCTTTGACCTTTGACCTGTTTATTTGGTGGCTTGTGACTCTGCTGCTCTGAAGCTTAATCAGAAAGGGAATCAGCCTAAAAGGTACAAATGTAACGTTTACCAAGTTGGTGATGTCTATCCTCATAAGCACTTACAATTCATTATTGTATTTTTACATTTAACAACTGTGGTTGTAAGAATGAAATGTATTCCTTGATGATTTTTGGATATGCACATTTACTTAGATGTATACTTTGTGTTATCAGGAAGATGTATTTACAGTTGTGAAAGTGTACTTAAAATTTATGTTATCTGAATGTGCAAATACAGTACCACAGTGTAAAAATACTCAGTTACAAATAAAAAGTCCTGTATTCAAAATGTTGCTCAAATAAAACTACAAAAGTATTATCATCAAAACTACTTAAAGTTCTAAAAGTACTCATTCTGCTGAATAGCACAGTGCACACATTGTGTATCATATTATTGGACTATAATTATTGATGTATTATTGTGCACATCACTTTTAATGTTGCAACTGGTAAAGGTGGAGTTAATGTTAACGATTTGATATACTTAGAATTTGAAGTATTTTATATATTGCTAGGTTTATTGGTTTATTAGTTCATATGATACCCCTTTAGCTTCTAGGTAAGGAAGCCAGTCTTCCTGGGGTCCAGGTAAAACACATCACAACACAAATTACAAAAATAAATGAAAACATCAACATCACAATTAAAGCATTCATTCAGTACCCAAATCAAAATACAAACAAACAAACTGTAATACCTTTTACATTTATACAAATAATTTTGATTGATTGATTTGATTGATTTTATTCTTTCAAACATGCAGAACAGAACAAATGAACAAATGACAACAACACACATAATTACACATATCCAACCAATGCTAATCCAGAATCAGTTTGCTTACACCTATTACATGTTTGAATGGAGTAGGAAGAAGTCAGACTTATCCAGTCCTACCCCATGACATCATATTATACAAAATTTCATGCATCATCAGCTGCAAGCAGTATCTCTACATAGATAAAACAGAGTGTTTCCTCAATGCCTTCTCGAATACATTCATAAAAATAAACAAAATAACAGACAGCTGGGTAGCTCATAAGTCAGGGATCAATAAAATCTTATAATTATACTGTGTTTTGTTATAGGAACTAAAGTTATCAAATAAATGCAAAGAATAAAAAGTACAATATTTTTCTCTAAAATGTTGAAGCATGAAATAGCAGAAAATGAAAATAATGCAAATATAACTCAAAATTGCACTTATGTACAGTACTTGAGTAAATGTACTTACTTTCCAACTCTCGTTTTATGCATAGAAATATAACTGTAATTGGAATGTACAAGTGCTTGTGAAGTGTAATTTGTGGCATGTTATTTATTGCCATATATGATGTATAATGCTAGAAATAATGCCAACAAAGTACAGGTACATTTATAGCTTGTTACCTTGCAAATTGAAACAGATTTGACTCCTCAATCCTGACTACTATAATCATGGTCAACAGATAATCTCCTCATTTTTGTAATAAACTATTGCCCAGAAACCGGACAAATTGTGGCACTTTCCCACATTTTAATTACGGTTCAAAGACAAAATCGCTTTCACTCTGTACATCTCCTCACATATAATGTTGGCACATGTACAGTAATCCTCTGTGCAGCAAAACTGCTCTCTGCCATTACTTTTAATTATATTAACATCCATCATACAGCTCCATCTAGTAATGGCAGAGACATGCAGACGTCTTCCAGTCAACAAAGAAATTGTCAAAAAACCTTCATGCTATTAAAAAAGCAATGTGTTTATGCTCAGAGATTGCAATAAAATCTGGGTGGTTATACATGTCAGACAGATATGAAGTACATAACTGTGATGTTGTAGTAAAATAAAATGGATATGCTTTTAGATTTCTTGTATTGGTTGTTGTGACTCACATTGATATTATGCACCCAACACTCCTCCCAAACCTGCTCTGTTGTCTTATCAACTGCACTTTAGCATGCCAAGTTTCTCCAGATAGATGGGTCCAACTCCAGAGATAAAGTGTGTTGTCTGTAGGGTTTGATGGTGATGATTACCCAAAAAGGCCAGAGTTGGGCCCCTGTGGCCAAGCTGAATGTGTGTCTGGATGAGTGTGGTCTTTTTTTTAATCAGGGAAATGAGTGTAACCTCACTAGTGATACACTGTCAGTGGAGAAGGTAAAGGTCTGATGTATCGGCCCATTCACATGGAAGAAAGGTTTGTTGTTGTTTTTTTTTAATAACATGTACACAACTGTTGATTCTGGTGAACCAACTTCTTTACCTTTGATATTTCTCAAATAGATTTTTACATTTCTTTAGTCTGGTTATTTTTTGCTTGCATGGTGACCACAGGCATTTCTAACTTTGTGTAAATGGCAGCTCTCCGTCAAATCTCATCCATATGTCAGGACTTTTATACATGAACTGTAGTTTGAAACAACACATAAGTACAGTGCCTTGCGAAAGTATTCGGCCCCCTTGAACTTTGCGACCTTTTGCCACATTTCAGGCTTCAAACATAAAGATATAAAACTGTAATTTTTTGTGAAGAATCAACAACAAGTGGGACACAATCATGAAGTGGAACGAAATCTATTGGATATTTCAAACTTTTTTAACAAATAAAAAACTGAAAAATTGGGCGTGCAAAATTATTCAGCCCCTTTACTTTCAGTGCAGCAAACTCTCTCCAGAAGTTCAGTGAGGATCTCTGAATGATCCAATGTTGACCTAAATGACTAATGATGATAAATAGAATCCACCTGTGTGTAATCAAGTCTCCGTATAAATGCACCTGCACTGTGATAGTCTCAGAGGTCTGTTTAAAGTGCAGGGAGCATCATGAAGAACAAGGAACACACCAGGCAGGTCCGAGATACTGTTGTGGAGATGTTTAAAGCTGGATTTGGATACAAAAAGATTTCCCAAACTTTAAACATCCCAAGGAGCACTGTGCAAGCAATAATATTGAAATGGAAGGAGTATCAGACCACTGCAAATCTACCAAGACCTGACCGTCCCTCTAAACTTTCAGCTCATACAAGGAGAAGACTGATCAGAGAGGCAGCCAAGAGGCCCATGATCACTCTGAATGAACTGCAGAGATCTACAGCTGAGGTGGGAGACTCTGTCCATAGGACAACAATCAGTCGTATACTGCACAAATCTGGCCCTTATGGAAGAGTGGCAAGAAGAAAGCCATTTCTTAAAGATATCCATAAAAAGTGTCATTTAAAGTTTGCCACAAGCCACCTGGAAGACACACCAAACATGTGGAAGAAGGTGCTCTGGTCAGATGAAACCAAAATCGAACTTTTTGGCAACAATGCAAAACGTTATGTTTGGCGTAAAAGCAACACAGCTCATCACCCTGAACACACCATCCCCACTGTCAAACATGGTGGTGGCAGCATCATGGTTTGGGCCTGCTTTTCTTCAGCAGGGACAGGGAAGATGGTTAAAATTGATGGGAAGATGGATGGAGCCAAATACAGGAACATTCTGGAAGGAAACCTGATGGAGTCTGCAAAAGACCTGAGACTGGGACGGAGATTTGTCTTCCAACAAGACAATGATCCAAAACATAAAGCAAAATCTACAATGGAATGGTTCACAAATAAACATATCCAGGTGTTAGAATGGCCAAGTCAAAGTCCAGACCTGAATCCAATCGAGAATCTGTGGAAAGAACTGAAAACTGCTGTTCACAAACGCTCTCCATCCAACCTCACTGAGCTCGAGCTGTTTTGCAAGGAGGAATGGGCAAAAATTTCAGTCTCTCGATGTGCAAAACTGATAGACATACCCCAAGCGACTTACAGCTGTAATCGCAGCAAAAGGTGGCGCTACAAAGTATTAACTTAAGGGGGCTGAATAATTTTGCACGCCCAATTTTTCAGTTTTTTATTTGTTAAAAAAGTTTGAAATATCCAATAAATTTCGTTCCACTTCATGATTGTGTCCCACTTGTTGTTGATTCTTCACAAAAAATTACAGTTTTATATCTTTATGTTTGAAGCCTGAAATGTGGCAAAAGGTCGCAAAGTTCAAGGGGGCCGAATACTTTCGCAAGGCACTGTAAGTGTCCAATTACTTTTTTTTCCTTTGGGAACTGTATTAATAGGCCTTTTAATAGGCCTATTGATTTAAACCTCCTCACATTACATCTCAGACACTTTAATGTACCATTTTTATTTCAGATTGAATGTGCAGAAGCACAGAGACTATAAAAAACTGTGTAGCTGTTCAAATACTACAGACTGGACTGTAAAGGGAGTCACCAGGTAGGAGTCCAAAAGGAACAGTCAAAAAGGGGCAAGAAACATGAGTAACTAAGAAAAAACATGCAGGGAAATAAACAGACATGAGTAGGCCAACAGATAAGACCGCCCGACCTAGATAACAGATAAGAGCATGATGTGTGTTATATAGCCTATAGGCTATATAAACCAGAGATAAAATAAATAAAATGACATGGTATTAAAATAAAGTATTAGAGTAAAATTAAATAGCCCAAAGGAAAAGAGAAAAAACAATAAATCAAGTTGTTTAGTTAAATCCCAGAGCTACGCTTCCTGTCATGTGATCCGGCCGTCGACGTAACAGTGACGGCTGGGTACGCCGCGAAGCATGTTGCCGAGTATGAAGTCTAACAAACTAACTTGCTACAAAAGAAATGAAAAACTGCGATAACAACAGTGTTACCTGACACGCACATTCAGCTCTTCAGCGGAATTGTCCTGCTAAGAAAACTCGCGAAGACGTCCGGACGCTGAGGTGAGTGAAAATGTGTCCTAAAATTTCCCTCTTGACTTTAAAACAGATGCGCTCAGAGAGTCAGGTGATGAATGCATGTATTGTAACTACTACTAAGTTCCCAGTGTAAAGGTGAGCAACTTGAGGGGCAGACGGTTTGCTCATGGGAAAAGACAATTCTAAAAAAATCACAGATTTCACTATAGTAGTCTTGTACTATTCCTATCGAAGGACATAAAGCTTATTTGTGATGCTCAATGGTGATTTTGGACTTTTATAAACCTAATTAATGTAATATCTAATGGCTGTGTGTTTCTGTCACTTTACAGCCAATTTTTATATCCCTACAATATTTCTGTAACCTAAAAACACAATACATTTCTATGGAAGTTCGTCATACTCTTTGTGTCATGGTAATACTCATACACGGACTCGCCTTGCTATAATATTTGTTTAATATCCCTATAATGTCTATCATAAGTGTTTATTATAAGATTAGGGCAGCACATATTCAGTAGTCCTAGTACCAGTCACAGTTATTAATATCATGTAAGCAGCAGAGTGTTTGTTGGAATAATTCTGCTTCATGAGGAAACCAACATGGAATGTATTTGGCCAAAACATTTGTTCCCTCCTTCTGTCTTTATCTCCTTCCTTCCTCCATATCTGCTTCCTTCCTTCAGTTTCTTTAACTCTGACGCTGATGGTCAGACACAATTTCTTTTACTTTTTTGTGTCTGTGAAGAGAGGAAGATTCAGTTTACCTCGTTTAATCGATTATTGTCTCTGTTGTCTGTTTTATCTCTGACTTTCTTTCTGACTCTCACACACACATTTTCAGAATTGGATGACAAATTGTGAGAGGAAAAATATGTCACATCTGTCAGTACATTCAGCATTCAGCCTATCCACTGTGTCTGCACTTTCTGCTCCTATTTGGGGTTGTTTTTGGCCCGTTGCTTCACAGCAAGTAGTTTCTGGGTTCGAGCCCCAGTGTGTTTCTGTGTGGAGTTTGCGTGTTCTCCCTGTGCCTGCGTGGTTTCTGTCTGGGTACTCCAGCTTCCTGCCACAGTCCAAAGACATGCAGGTTGACTGGTGACTCTAAATTGCCCGTAGTGCTGAGTGTGGTTGTCTGATTTTGTTTATTGTACTATAACTTTTTCTGATATATTACACACAAGTGGTTTTTCTCTAGATGCTCTCTGTGTGTACTAGGAAATTTTACATTCATTGTCACTGAATTGTTTAATCACTGGCCGTCAAAAGGTTTCCACAGTCAGATACAGTATGTACATTAAGACTGACTGTACCTGTTGTGCTTTCCTCCACACCTACATGAGTTACAAAGTTCTGCACAAACCCTCTACCAGCCTGCTCAGGATTAAACACATTCTGTCAGACCATGTTTTCTGATGTGGGAAACTGAGACGCCATCACTTTCATTATTTTGACAAGAAACACAGAAAACCAGGCATGGCTGTTCTCCCTGTGTCCATTAGATGGCATTCTTCTCCAGTGCTCAGTCGCTTCCTCCTGTCCATATCATCCATGACCATCTGAGGCTGTTTGATATGTAAACACTTGTAGAATCAGTGCCTAAATCTGCTTTTGTCTGTCTGCATGACTTACTGATAATTGGACAGAAAATCTGCACTTGTATTGCCACTTCCTCAGAAATCAGTGGTGAGAAGAAGAGGAGAAGGCTCTGGGGAAAAAACAGTCTTAGTTGTGAGTTTTTCACAGCAGCAAAATTTTTCTCTTTAACTGTAATTAGTGATTTTGAATATTGACTGGGGACTCTTGCTATCTTTTTTCAGAAATTGTTATCACAGTACTCATATAGGCTAGAACAGATTCAAAGTTTGAGATTTTGGCTTGTACAGCCAATGTAGAGGGGGAACACTTGACTGATCCAAACTGATTTTATAGTAGAGACAATAACAGTTTAGAAAACACAAAACACCTACAGTATATGTAGATTGATTATGAGCATGTCTTGGAGCTGCAGTGCGGAAAGCACTTATACAGTAAATACTCCTTATATCTCCTCTTATCCATCAATCTCTTTTGTTAGGATCCATTTCTTTTCCTTTGTCATTTTTTGTACAAAGTATCAGTATTTTTATCGGTGATACCATTTTGGGTTTTACTTGGTATCGGATCAGAATGGTATTGCACATCACTAGTATTTGCTTTCTTGTCAAGTTAGATGAGATGACTGATATAACTCTCATGACGGTATAATAAATTTGAAGTGGGCTCCAGCAGCTGGTTATCTTAGGTTAGCACAAACACTGGAGATATTATAGATATAATATACTGAACATATACTGTACTGAGTTAATGGGAAGTACAGAGTTGCCTGGCTCTGTCCAAAGGTTCACCTTGGACAAGATCCACCTACCACCACTGATAAAGCTGTTTAATCCACCTGTTATAGCCTGTTTGTTAAATTTGTACAAAAATCTGTGTTAAAGCAAGAAGCTGGCCAGCAGCAATCTATGTAGTTGACTCCCAACGTCACAGTCACAATGAGACTTCTCATTTAACTCTGCACAAGAAAACAAATAAGCATAATTAACAAAATGTTTAACTATTTCTTTAATATCCAATTAAAAGGGCATTATAGAGGTAAGACATAAATATAGAGGCTGAGGTGTGATTCACATTTTCCCTCTTATCTTGTAGTGAAGCTCTTGAACATTGCCCAGACTGTTTGTGGGTCTTATCAGCTGAGGTTTTAACAAGCCTTTCTGAGCGTCACCATGAGGACGACACCACAAGACGCCTTGGGAGTTCACTTTATGATGAATGATTGTAGAATGTTATGGAAGGGCATCGCTGCTGAGATAGGTATTTATTACAGACTCTGCTGTGCCACACTAGACGCACTGTGAACCTTTGAATAATTGCAACACCAGATGTTTACACTATATAATATATCACTGTACCAGTAAATGTTTTGAAAGTAAAGGCATTTTCATGTTTAAATTGGTAGCCCAGTTTGCATCTTTTATCATAAAAAGTTAAGTGGGTGACCTTTCTAATGCACCGGTCTTTAATGAAACCCTAATTAAACCAATTAGAGCTTTAAGTAAACCTTCCTTACAGGAGACATGATAAAGTATCATTGCAGAAAAAGTACACCTGAAACTAATAACATATATAACATATTGATATCTAACAACTAATGATGGCTTTATTAGATTTAGGTGTCTTGGGGAGCCAGGGGTCATGGTACGACTAAATGGAAAGCAGCTAGTATTAAAGTTATTAGTCACATGTGACAAGTCACTGTGTACTCTATGATAAATAAGATCTATGGGAGGATTTTTTTCTTTGGTTGACCACTGCTAGGAAACTCGTCGTCCTTGGAGCTACTGCAAACATCAGCTCACAGCAGAGAAAAGACAGGCTGTTATTATTGTAAGAAATGATGAATTGGCTGAAAAGAAACTGACCAAAATGTGAAAGTACAGTTGCAGCACTAAAGTTGACACTGTCAAAAAGTGTCAGCAAGTGTGCTGATGCAGAAAGGTCTGGCAGACCTTAGTGGAGCATTTCTGAGAGCAGAGGGTTTTCTGTCAAGGCTTTATAATCCCCTAACCTGGAAGTTTATAATATGCCTTTTTTCACAGCAGACATTGTGAATTGTCACTGAGTTGTAAAGTGGGAGGAACTATTTTGAGCACCCCTGGTTTCAACAGTCTCTTTAATTTTTCCCTCATGCGACTCACAGTTGGAGCTCTTTATATGACTTGAATTAGCATAAAACTCTCTTGAATCATTAGACTAAAAGATGAAAAACTGCATTAAAAATATCTTTCATAGATACAACTCCTGAGGTGCATTTGGCAAGAAGCATCCAATTACAGATCTTGAAATTCCAGCACAATACTTACACAAACAAAATTAACCAACAATAAATGGAAAGGCTGTGATGCATGGATTTCACACATGTAGCTGTACAGGCAAAATAAATATCATTGTAAGTACATCAACAAGTTTTTAAATGCATTCAGCCCATTAGGTTGGAGACTTTAACAATAACAGGTAATTCCCCAATTTATCTAACAAAATTCATCAAGTCACCACTTTGGAGATACTGTTTTTACTGGACATCGACTCTGATCACTGCTAGTAATAGTGTTTTTAGTTTTTATTATTTTTTGTTTTCATTTATATACTGAATCTAAAAAAAAGATGATCTCAGTGAGTCCCTGCACGACATATTCTGAAGACCTTTGTACTGATCTGAGGTCAAACGCACTATACAAGCGCAGTCCATTTACCATTTTATGATTTAGCGCCCTTTATATGAAGCCCTAACCATTGTCCATGTCCATTAATTTAATTTGGCTTTGAAGATGAGACAGCACATTTTGTCCCTGCTGTCGAGACTGTGAAATAATTTCACTTTATTGTATTGAGTTTAGTTTTACCGCTACATCCTCTGAGTCTTGAAAATAAACAAGTCAGGTAATCAAAGTTATAAAAGCACTTTATTGTGCACTTTTCTGGCTGGATAGAAAGGCTTTTTAGCCTTTGTGGTGCCTCTGGCATGCTCATAGATCCATGCACATGTTAATGTTATTTTTTTTTTTGTGCAGGAAAGTTGGTTTTGAATGCCAAAAATCTTTGTTGTATTAATATGTAAGTAAGCAAAACATAAAGTTTCTCCTCATCTTGTCACATGGGAGAGTAGCAGTCTGCCTTATGTGTACCTACAGCTGAACCCCTTCTACCAGCATACTACACAGTGGTCAACTCGCAGTAATGTCTTTGACAAAACTAATTACTGAGAGCCATGTATGTCATTTTAAAACAACTTTTCTTTGTTGTGTTTTCTTCATTTCAGTTGCTGTCCTTTTGCTGCAACACCTAACCAGGATCAATGTCTTGGATGGAGGTAAACACACACACTTTCTACCTGCTTTATCAAGTCTTCAGTTTACTTTCATGATAAGTTGTATGTGAGACCCAAACCTCTGTCCACAGGTGTGTGTCATGTCCTGTCATGTCTCTCTGTCAAGGTTTGGAATTAGATTATCTCACAGTCATAAAAGTTTTATATTTACTTCAGAGCTTTGTTTGTGGTTAATAAGATATAGGACACACACAAACACACCCATATTTGAAACCCCGGGTAAAAAAAAAACAAAAACACTTGCGTTATTTTATAGTGTTCTTAAGCTGGATAAACAGGTCAAGTCAGTGATCACAGCTTGCTTCTTTAAGCTGAGATATTAACAAAATTTAAGCACTGTCTTTCAGTCAATGACTTTGAAAAGGAAATCCATGCCTTTATTAGTTCAAGAATCGACTACTATAATGCTCAACATGTCGGGATTGTCTGTTGACAAATACATGTAAATGTGAGCGTGTACAGTAACCCCTGATTTGGCCTCACTACATTGGCTTCCACACTGGGTTATGTTCACGCAGTTATTATTCGTTTTTAAAGCACTGCATGGTTTGGCACCTTCGCATATTCACACATCAGTGAAGATCTCTTAGGTAGTCTAGTCAACTGCTTTTAGATTTTCCTAGGTCCAGACTTAAACAGACTGGGCATTTGCGATTTCAGCTCCTAGCCTGTGGAACAGACTTCCACCGGACATTAGGTTTGCCCCCAACAAAGATGCTATATAAATAAACTTTGATTTGCTTTGCTATACAGCTATCTTTGCAAGGACATTTTCTAGGCCCTTAACCAGCACAACCAAATGTGCATCCTCAGCTCTTAACCCAATCCCAGCCCAGCCTTAATTTTCAAATGAACTCCTCTGAAGGGCTGTCCGAAAGTGAGGACCAGCCATCATTTCCTTACTTTGTCATAATGTCCATGTTTTAAAATTCAAAGGAAGAAAGGAATTCCTATGCCCAGATCCTCTTCATTGATTTTAGCTTACTATAATCCCTCAGCAGCTGGTGGAGAAGCTGCAGCTACTGAAGATGGACACAGTTTGACTGGTAATTTGACCCTTGATGTCCTGATTTAGAGAACACAGACAGTTAGGATGGACATCCACTCATCCAGACCCATCACAGTGAACACAGGCTCCCCTCAGTATTGCATTCTGAGCCCACTGTTGTTCACTCTTCTAACCCACAACTGCTTGGCAAAATTCATTACAAACCATATCATAAAATTTGCCATGATACAACTGTGGTAGGGCTCATAAATAACAATGCTGGAGCTGCATACAGAACGGAGGAGGTGCAGTTGACATCATACTGTGAGTCACACAACCTGTTTTTAAATGCAACAAAAACTAAAGTGATGGTAGTGGATTTCAGGAGGGCAGGAGTGAAACAGCCTCTGATCATCATCTGGCCATCATAGGAAAGGCTCCTGTGAAGGTCTCAGAGTACATTTGGCTGGTGAGTTAACATCAACTATGAACACCTCTGCTGTGGTCAGGAACACACAGCAACGTCCCCACCTGGTGAGGAAAATTAAAAATGCCACTCTTGCTGCCCCTGCCCTCACCACCTTCTATAGAGGAACAGTAGAGAACATATTGACCTATGGCATTACTTCCTGGTTGGCAACTGTAAAGCTGCAGAAAAAAGTCAACTGGACAGCACTGTGAGAAATGCCAGTAAAATAATAGGTGTCCCTCTACAGTGTCTGCAGGAGATTTATTTTTTCTCAGTGTACTGTTCGTAAGGACTCAACCATCATCAAGGATCACTACTATCCGTGCCATCACATGTTCTCCCTCCTACCATCAGGGAGATGGTACAAAAGCATTGGTGCAACAACCAACAGACTGAAAAACAGCTTGTTTCCACAGGCAGTTAGGCTTATGAACACTATGTGCCCCATGCCTCCTACCTACCAACCTTGTCAAATGAAATGTCATAAAGTTATTGTATTTATTATGAGCCCGTTTTTTATGAGAATTTAGGTATGTGCTATGGGTTTTAGATTCTGAATTTTAATGTCAGATTCTAATTTTAAATGTTTAGATTTTTTAGGCTTTAGTAATGATTTTTATTAACCTTGGTGTGATTGGGGCTGTGATCTGTGCAGATAGACATGGGAGAAACAACATTCTTGTATATGAAGAAATGACAATAAAGTTGAAGCTGACACCGGTCTTCACTGTAGCTGTGTTTCCACTATCGCAGCCTAACAATACCCTGTATTTGCCCTGCATAACCTCCTGGGTTGACATGGACCATCCTGCTTTGTTTTTTCACTGTATTTTCTGTGTTGGTCTCTTTTTAGAGAAAGGAGGGGCTGTACTCTTCTCACACGCATAGCAGAGGGAGAACAGGCGATATGAAGGTTCACTCCATACTGCAACAATCAGCCAGTAGCAGAGACTGTATGAGAAGTTTATCAAACAGCTGTTGAACAGTCTTCACCACTTTTCATAAGTCCACTAACTGAAGTCCCTGTTTTGCCTCTAAACCAACGAGTGAAGTTCTCATTTTAGGGCAGAGACACACTACACGTGAAAGAGTTATCACCGATGAAGGCTGACTGCTGCGTCACCTCGCGTCAGCTTTGTCTGGGCCGGTTGGGTAGAAAAATGACACACCACACAGACTACAGGCAACAGCTGAAGGTTCTGCACCTCTGAGGCAGAAATAACTCTCCTTGCTAGCAGGTAGTGGTATCTGTATTTGCCATTCAGAAAGGGAAAGAAAAAGAGCTAGACTGTGGGGGTGTAAGCTATACCAAAGCATCGCTCCTTCAAAATAGCTGCTGTTTATAGCTGCTTCTAATCGTCTTTTGATTTGATAAGAAGTTATAAATAGCACTGGTGTTCTCTGCCCTTGGTCTTTTGATTGTGGAAAAAGAATGGAGGTTGTGGAGGTGAAAAAGAAGGAGAAACTGCACTAAATGGGTGAAATCATAGATACTACAGTGACGGGCTGAAAGGGCTTTCCCGAGCCATTTTCTTCTCGTACATAGATTCACTAAGCTCAAAAGCCAATCAGAGTGGTCTCTCTCACTGACCAGGGCTGAGAAGCCACTGACAGGGGCCGACTAGTGCCAACGGTGCGGGACACACCAAGGAAGACAAGTCCTGACAGACGCTCACTAATGGCCCAGCAGTGGCCAACGGCCAACCGTCACAGGAAGACAAGCCCTGACAGACGCTCACTAATGGTCCAGCAGTGGCCAACGGCCAACCGTCACCTTGGTGTGTCTCTGCCCTTACCTCTAAATCTGTGTCTTTATGCACCGTGCTTGTAATGTTGCATCAGTGGCATTACTCTGCCTCAGCCTTACAATATACTTATCAAAGACAAGTTAAAGAAACTGATCTGAAAAATGTAAACCCACACAGCTTTACCCACTGGCTGCTACATAAGTTAACATTTTGACTGTTCTTTGGAAAATTCCAGCTTTCATGAAAACATTCAGCTTCTGTCTACCTGTGGAGTTAATCATGGCACTCACACACCTACAGTGAGGGAGGGGGTGGGTTGATTGGAGACTGGCTCTATTTGTGGAGCAATGCTAATGACACTCTTTACACCCCATGTCATATCATTATACGTACAGGTGAAGAGGAACAGGCTTCTTCTGGCTGTCTGACATTGTATACACGCACATCACACACACTGTGAGAAGATTCATCCAGTTTCCCTCCTGTCACCATTATGACAAACGGAAATTCATTTTCCCAATTAGGAATGCAACAGTGGTTTTGATTGCTCTCATGAGTTCATGAAGGATCAACATATCCTGATGAAATGCCCTTATCTCTGATTACATCATTGAGCTGTTAACACTCGCAGATTGTCTTTGTGTATGTGCGTGCTCGTGCCCATGTTCTTGTATTTATGAGGGCCGAAAAACTATTTCTTTGCTACAGAGTGGAAAGTAAGGACATTTTATCTGGTTCTCACTTTCTGAAATGCCTTTTTGAGGATTAAGACAGGCGGTAGTACTAAAAACAATTACCAGGAATGCAAGGGGGGAGGGGGTGTGTGCGCAGAGCAGTTGCTGGTAACTGGTTAAATGTCCGCTTCTTCACACTTCAAGCATTAGTATTACAAGCACCGTGTGTAAACACACAGCTGACTGCATGTGAAAGGGGAGCAGCCCCTCTCCCCTCTAAACAGAGGCCGACAGAGAGAAAATACAGTGGGAAAACAAAGCAAGATGGTCGGTGTCAGCCCCAGAGGCTATGCTTGGTAATTGGTAAGGGAAGTACAGGGTGCACTGCTCGTTAGGTTCCAATAGTGGAAACGCAGCATGTGTGTGTAGTGGAGTGACACAGTACTGTCTGTGCGTAGTGTGACTTGCATATGTGTAGCCTACCTGTGTTTTATTTTTAAGAATACAGTTTATAGATGAGTGTGAACATGCTGTTTGGGGCATATGGGATCCCAGTGGATTGTGAGATTCCTGCAGTGTAAACTTTGGATGCATGTTGGACTGTGGTCAAAGCAGCAAGGCGTCTGTTAACACTCGACAAACACAGTAATACACACTCAGAAAATGAGGTTCTGCCTCCTCAGATGGCACAAAACCTCCATGTTGAGATTATTTGTTCCTTTTTTTTGCTATTAGTGCCATTGGTAATAGACAACATAAATGTTAAACTGCCTGCTCATCTGATGGGGTGAAATGCCATCTGACATCCATATGAAGTTGCCTTCTAAACACAAATGCTTAGTTAAAAAGGCATTTTGTGTGTTTATGTGGAAGAAAAATGTATTTTTTGTTCACAAGGTAGGACAGCAAAGAAAAATAAAATCACAAGTCAGCAAAATATGGCTCTTTTCCAAATAAATAGCTTCTTGTCATTATTTACATAAGCAAGGTTATAATGCAGTATTACAACTAATGTGACACCAGCTCTTTATACAATCACTGTGAAACCTCCCTGCCATTTAAAACGGATCTGCTAAATGCAAAACCCTCAAAGATGTCAAAGTATAATGTAACAAATAAGCAACCCATCTTGCTGACCAGGTTATCTTTTGCAGCTGCTTTACTGTTAAAGGCTTCTTGTGGTTTTTATTTGAAGATCTTTTCTGTAAAGCAGATGCAAAAAAGTAGAGAAAGCATTAACAGCAGTTCTTATGTTACTTGTGCTACTTGATGTTACACTAGCTGCTGCAATATTTGCATAATAGGCAGAGGAATTCCTGCATACGCCAGGGGTTTTCACATTGAATGAACTCATTAGATCAGTTGTATTAACAAAATTAAGAGACTACAGTATATACATGCTAGAAGTATGGATTGCCTGTTAGGCACATGCTGATGCTCAGTTTAGTGCGTTAGCATGCTAACATTTGCTATTTAGCCACTAATGGGAATGGTGTCACTTTTGCCGACAGTTTTATATAAGCCAGTATTGGATGCATTGAATTTTGACTTGCTGGTGGCACCAGAGAAAGAGTCATGGATCACCCAAAATCAGTAGGATTAATCCTCCCAGCGCTGTAAATGTCTGTGCAAATTTCATGAGATCTCAGCTATATTGTTCAGCTCATCACCTTGGAAGGTAAAAGAATATTGTAGAAAATGGTTTGGCGATCTAAAAAAAAAGAAAAACCAGGAAAGGGCTCATTTATATTCCTGCCATTTTATGTCAGAGCTCAGTAATCATATAGGTACAGGGAGAACTCAATCACAGAAGAAGCACAGAGTCTTTTTTTTTTTTTTTTTTTTTAACCCCTAATAAAAGAAAAGACAAAAAATGCAGCTACAGGACTTTAAGGTTTGAGTAATTACTGTGTTGTTGCATTGAGGTTATTGTTCTGTAGCACATTAATCTACATTGAGCTGAGCTGTGATGAGTCATTACTGAGTGACTTCAGCACAGATTCAGTTGAGGTCTGAGGTTTGATTCCCACTGTGCCCTGCCATGCTGTGCTCAAAATATGTGCGAGTTCTACGGCGCAGTACTCTTGATTAATGGACACACGTGTGGCCGGCAGCTCACTGGTTTTTAGAGGGACAGGCCTGCTGAGAAAGCAGCATCCCATCTGATCACACCCCAGCCTCACTGCCTCCATCTCACTGTCACTTTCTGTGTGTGGCACGGTGGGAGGTTAGACAGGTGATAACACAGCCAGCTGCTTCTTCTCTGCTGCTAATTGGCTGATGGAACATGCACTGTAAAAAACAAAACAACAAACTAAAGTAGTTTTACATAATTGTCCAGTTTTTTTTGTTACACATTTTACCTCTGTTTCTAAAGTTACAAAAATATACTGTGAAATTGCCTTCCAACATTTAAATAAGGAAAACTCTGTAGCTGTGAATTACCATAAAGTTTCTATGTTGTAAAAGATAACTTTTTTCACATAAAGTTAAGACAGTTACAGTTTCATAATAATTTTACAAGTATTTACCATTCATTTCACCATCTGAACTAGCAGACTTCCCAGCATGCATTGTGTGTAAATAAAAACTCTTCAGTTACTCTTTTTTAAGTTTCCATTCAGGATGGGCACTTACTGTGTGTCTGGTGGCCGGGCCTCCCCTCACGGGGCCCGGCCGGACTTAGCCCAAATGAGCGACGTGGGGACATCCTCCCGTGAGCCCACCACCTGCAGAAGGATTCGTAAGGGGCTGGTGCACAGTGGATCGGGCAGCAGTCAAAGGCAGGGGCCCCAACGACCCGATCTCTGGACACGGAGACTAGCCCTGGGGACATGGAATGTCACCTCACTGGTGGGGAAGGAGCCCAAGCTTGTGCAGGAGGTTGAGAGGTACCGGCTAGATATAGTCGGGCTCACCTCCATGCACAGCTTACTCCTTGCGAGAGGCTGGACTCTCTACTACTCTGGAGTTGCCCACGGTGAGAGGAGGCGGGCTGGGGTGGGGGCTCTTTTACTACGGTGAATGAGAGGGTCGTTTCCCTGCGCCTTCGGGTCAGGAATAGGTCTCTCACTTTTTTTTTTGTGCCTATGGGCCGAACGGCAGTGCAGAGTACCTGGCCTTCTTGGAGTTCCTGGGAAGGGTACTGGAAAACGCTCAGACTGAGGACTGCATTGTTCTACTGGGGGACTTCAACGCTCACGTGGGCAGCAACAGTGACACCTGGAGGGGCGTGATTGGGAGGAGCCTCCTGGGGGAGGTTGGAGACATTGAGTTTGAGGGGACCATATTCTCTGCCTCCATTGTCGATGCGGCCGTCCGGAAGGAAGGGATGCCGTCAAGCTGAAGAAAAAGTCCTTTCGAGCCTGGTTGGTTCGTGGGACACCTGAGGCATATGACGGGTACCGGCAGGCCAAGTGGACCGCAGCCCAGGTGGTTCTGGAGGCAAAAACTCGGTTCTGGGAAAAGTTCGGTGAGGCCATGGAGAGGGGCTATTGGACGGCATCGAAGAAATTATTCCAAAATGTCCGGCGCCTCACGAGGGGGAAGCAGTGCCCTGCCAAAACTGTTTACAGTGGAGATGGGCAGCTGTTGACCTCGACTGGGGACATCATCAGATGGTGGAAGGAATACTTCGAGGATCTCCTCAACCCCAGCGTCATGTCTTCCGACGAGGAAGCAGAGGCCGGGGGCTCGGAGGTGGACTTGTCCATCACCCAAGCTGAAGTCACCGAGGTAGTTATGAAGCTTCTCAGTGGCAAGGCACCAGGGGTGGATGAGTTCCACCCTGAGTACCTATATGTTGTGGGGCTGTCTTGGTTGACACGCCTGTGTAACGTCACATGGCGGTTGGGGACAGTGCCTCTGGGCTGGCAGGCCCGGGAGAATTCGACCGATAGTCGAACCTCAGATTCAGGAGGCACAATGCGTTTTTTGTCGTGGCCACGGAACACTGCATGTTGGACTTCGGCAGGGCTGCCCTTTGTCCCCGGTTCTGTTCCTTATTTTTCTGGGC